>NC_060164.1:15666107-15750433 GCF_021292245.1 Micropterus dolomieu
TCAAATGCTTACACCCATACCCCTACATGCTTTCCCCATAATCTTACGACCCCCCCCCCCCCCCTCTAACATGGCGGTGCTCTGTCAGATTCAGCCCACCGGGGTCTTTCTCCTTGCCCCGCTGTGACGGCCGTGATGAGGAATCCAGTGTACACCGTGCGCAGTCACCGCGTTCATACCAGCAACTGTCCATCTGTCGCCTCCCAGATATGTCACCAGCACACACACACCAGGTTACCTCCTTTTCACACACCGTTTCCTTGACCTGTATTTTAAGACCAGAGGTTTACATTGAGGGTTCCTTAATTGTCAGTTCTAGTTACGATGACTAATGTTTTTTTTTTTATTAGCCAAAGGCAAAATCACATAATTGAATTTGGGTTAGGATAAAAATAATTTTCTACTGTTGCTTTGCCTTGATATTGTGCATTTGCAATTTAGCTCAGCCCATCAATTTAATTAGCTCTGAACTGTGAAATATTGTGCGTGTTCAAATAATTGTGTAAGCATTGTACGCATAATTAAATGAGTGTTTCCTAAGGCTTTGTTTTTTGTCTGTGCAGCCCACAACACCAGGGTCGTTTGAGCCTGGACCTGAGCCAGCAGAAGCGCACGAGTGACTACTCTGAATCCTCATCGTCCCGCAGCAGCAGAGCTTCACACGGTACAAACTCACTGCCCTCCAGCGCACGGCTCGGTCAGTCTGACACGCACGCACACACACACACATAGAGGTCACAGACTCAGTGTCCCTTTCTCTTTTCGGATATTACGTCACAACATTCATTTATGTATCATCTTGTCCCTGTGCCAGGTTCTTCCAATAATGTCCAGTACCGCACAGAGAGGATCAAAATCCCTTCCACTCCCCGCTACCCCCGCTCCATGCTGGGATCAGACAGAGGTACTGTGTTTACTTCAGTTAATGTGCATCTGTAGTGGTCAGATAATGTTCAGACACTAAGTCTACAGGCAGTTCAAAATCAAATTCCCAAAACCTACTCCCAAAGTTGTTTTAAACCATTTTTTTTGCATGAAGTGTTTCTAAGCTTCTTTGATTAAACTAAGCTTCCATACGCAGATATAGAACCCAAAAGCAACAAACTGCTGACAGATAGGTCTGGTGGCAATAGCATTATCAGAAATTAAATGTCAGGATATTTGTGAATGTGAGACGAGTAAGATGAGGTGTTTACTGACCTTTTCATAAAATCTCTATCACAGAATGGTGTGAAGTTGCACTTGTAATCAGATTTTAGTGTGTATTGCAGAAGTGTATTTTCACGTGAGATGATTGTGTCATCTTAGACTGCCAAACCCCCTTATTCTGTCTCTTTCTGCTCCTCTTCCACCTAAATCCAGGCTCCCTCTCGCACTCTGAGTGTAGCAGTCCCAGTCTAATCACGCCTCCACAGTCGCCACTCAATCTGGAGACATCCTCGTTTGCCAGCAGCCAATCACAAGGCTCCATTTCCACTTTACCTCGAATCTCGGTCAGCCCGGTGCCAATAGGAGAGCGCAGGAAAGACAGGTAAGACGGTAGTGAGTGTTCACAGATAAAAATTTTCAAGAAGCTGAATGGCATGTCTGCACTATTGTGATGCTGCTGACTGCAACAAATTTAGTTTGTTGACATATTTTTGATCAATTTCCTTATCTGTTTCAAAAATTTCTGTTGGCAAGTTGGAAGTTGTCTATCACAGCTGACCTGTTTAGAATATAAATCAGATGATTATTATCATCAGCGCAGCCTTTGATATATCACTGGGATTCTGAGAAAATGAGTGAATGATGGAGAGTGTAATTGTAAGGATCACTTCAGAAGCGAGTAAAATATGGCCTAGGCCTACCTTTAGGGATCCTCCTAGGCTATTTCAAAAGGCGTTGCCAGGCAACAGGTCTATCATGGTCAGAGCTGTGAAATCCATTGAAATTCAGATTGAAATCGTATTAAAACTTTGAAAATAATTTTATAGAATCCTCTTGCTGTTAGAAAGAAGCAGTGACCTGCCGGTATTTAATTTAATTTTATTCTTTCCTCCAACATTCCCATTTTGTATCACCGACACCTTTCAGTCTTTTACAGTTACTGTCTCTGTATTATATCTGTCCTCCATTCTCCTCTTTATCTTC
Source organism: Micropterus dolomieu (assembly GCF_021292245.1). Taxonomy (NCBI): domain Eukaryota; kingdom Metazoa; phylum Chordata; class Actinopteri; order Centrarchiformes; family Centrarchidae; genus Micropterus; species Micropterus dolomieu. Next base: position 15,668,241 of record NC_060164.1, read on the forward strand.
CTCCCACCTCTCTGCAACCTCCGGCTTCCAGATCTCTTTACCGTAACCGATCTTTTCTAAGGATTCCTCTGGCTGCAAGGCCGAGGTTCTCCTCTCTCAGGAGCCTCAGGTTCGTTCTCCCGCACAGTGCTACAAACAAGGGAATGCCCCCACCCTTCCCCCAAGTTCACGTCGTTCACATCGCTTCAGTGCAGTTGGGTAGATAATATAAAGGGGAACAATACATTTGTGCAGTTCATATGCAATACATGGAATGTAAAAGGAAAATTTGTGATGTTTTTCACAAGCCACAAGAACGCGGATTAATTTTCAGATAGCTAGTTCTTTGCATGCTGCGACATTGGTGCCTTAGGAAACAGATAGACCTGATTAGCTACACTTGGTGAACTTCAAAGGTTCAGTGTTATGTTTACATGTCTGCGCTTGTCTCCCTCCATGTCGGAAAACCCACTTGAATCTCAGATATCGCATGCAGTATCCATTCCCTGTGATGACGACATGGTCAAGATGCATGCGTGTATTTCGGCCTTGAGCCAAGTCACCCTTTAGTGTGCAGTATGTATGTTATGTAATGGTAGTATTATTCAGCCGCGAGCTTCTGGGTCATGGTCTTGTTTGTACACCACCACTCTGTTTACCCCTGTCTCTGGCTGCCAATCCATTCCTCTTATCTGCCTTCACAGAATTGTATGCCATGTCCAAAGCCAACATGTTATGAAGACACACAACGTTCATGCAAATCCCCTTCATGTGATGGGATTTCGCTTGCTTGTGCTGTTATGATGTTGCACACAGTGTCTTTGTACTCTAAACCTGTCCAGTTTCTTCTGTAAGCCAGGTGTAAAGTGCCGCTCTGGAGAGTTGATCAGTTGACAATCCTGGGGGGGTTCTTGAACACAACTCAAGTGTTTCTATTGATAATGTTTGGACCAGATATGATTTTGTGTGACTAATGCTAAAACCTGTGTAGCAAGTGACTCTCCAGAGCAGTAAATAAGTTGGTCAGTCAAACTGTGACTTCACCTCATCCTCTCAACCTGCTCCTGTGTGGTATCCTGTAACTGAATGTATTGGATGCCATTCATTTATACACATTCCTCTTTCCCACCAGGCCATACTTGGAGGAACCCCGCAATGTTATTGTGCACAAAGGTGCGGAGCCTCTGGGCATCTCCATCGTCAGCGGGGAGAACGGGGGGATCTTTGTCTCTAAAGTTACTGGAGGTAGCATCGCCCACCAGGCAGGATTGGAGTATGGAGACCAATTACTGGAGGTATGAACAGCTTACTGTTTGTCAAAAAGGTTATATCTTTAAGCTGCATAAGTAAGAATGCATTTTCAGATGCCTGTCATGGAGCTGAACAATACAGGAGCAGGCAAATACTGATACTACTAATATATGGTTGCTCACAAACGCTTAGTGTGTGTATGTGTGTGTATGTATATATATATAGATAGATAGATAGTGACTTCACTTCTTGGAAGACTGTATTCATTAAAGTTGTCACAGTTCCCAGTATTTTAATACTTGCTGAAATGTATTCACTGAAAGAGTATTTTCATTACATATAAAATGGCTGCGCAAGCTGAAATTCTGTTGCAATCTTACATTAAGAGGGCACATACTGCTCCTGTGGATGGTACATACAGTAGTTTGAGTAGTTAAGAGAGAGAAAAAACTGAGTAGGAATGTGTTTTTAATTTATCCTACCAAAACTTTGCAGAGACTTAGTTGCCTCTTACCCTTCTTTTGGCAGTGCTAATGCCTGTCACTCTCGTTAAAAAAACCTTGCCATGATCTAATTGGCCTGCTCCTGAAAAGTGTACACATTTTACAGTAATCCGAGAACATGGGGGTTTAAATATACAAATGAGTTTCTAAACAAGACATTTAAAGTTCAAAGAGATAAAATGAATGTAGACCTTCTTGTCAGTGGTGCAACGATGACATCCCCTTGTCCGTAACTCTGTTCAGTGTAAAGATGATGTGTTGTGACTCAGGTGCATCACGTAGATGAAACAAAAAAGTCATAAATATGAATGAGTGACTTTACATAACCACAACTAAGCATTCATTGCTTTAGCACTTCTGAATTGCAAATAGGACTCCAGATGTTGCATGGCAAATAATTTCTGGTCTCTTTACAGAACAGAGTATGCACTCTTCTTTTTCCCTCTCCTTTATTGAGTTATATACCTTTTTTGTGCATATAATAGGTTTACAAAGTGAAAAATCCCAACGTCCAGCCCAAAGGGAGTTCCCATCTCCCACAGAATTCACTGCTCTGAACTGCTTGAATACAGCTCATTTGTAGTCCAGCCGTTTCCCTTTCATCCCTGTGACGTCACAGGGATGAAAGCGGCTAGTCCGACACGCCCTCAAAAACCGGTGGAAAAACAGCGAGCTGCAGCACACACCTCTCCTCTCCCTTCCAAACACTAGCTACCTTCCAGTCAGTCAATGGACATAAAGTTGTTACTGTGATGTAGAGACAGAGCTTGGTTATAACTTTATGGGTGAAAGATACATTTGTTACAGATTAATAACTCACCACTCTGAAACTCTTGTTCCAGTCTATGTTGCCAAGCTGGTCGGCAACATGTACACAAAGCCGTGTTTACCGGCTCCTCATTGGCCCAATCAATCATTCTGATTCGCTAATAGTCCTTAACTGGGAATTGCGTGTGTGCAACTCCCAACAAACATCATTTAGAGACAAGATGTATCACTCCATAGCTAAAATGAAGCGTTCAACACACAGGGTGAAAAGAGGAGCTGCAGCAATGTGCAGTATGACGAAAATATGGTGTTTTTTTTAAAATTAAACCATGTAAACCTGTTCTGGTACAACCCATAAATAGGATTATGAACCTGAAAATGAGCATAATACCACCTCTTTAAGGTTTGGAAAATGGGTTTTAAAATGAATGCTCTGTCTTCTCTCATGAGTATATTCTCCGCCAATTACTACCAATGACCTAAAACCCTTAATAGAGGGGCCACATACTGTGTTCATATCTTTCTTCTTTTAGTAACCCCATCTCTCCTAAAACTTTCTCCCTAATCACGCTTTTCTTACTTTTTTAGTACAATGGCATCAACTTGCGGAACGCCACGGAGCAGCAAGCTCGTCTAATCATTGGCCAGCAGTGTGACACCATCACCATTATGGCCCAGTACAATCCACACATGTACCAACTGGGTAACCACTCTCGCTCCAGGTAACATGGTGTTTCTTGTAGAATTGTCTACAGATGTTCAGTGTGGGGTTAGTTTGGGGTTAGTATGGCTGATTTGTGAGTCGTTTACAGTAAATGTTTCAGTTTTAAGAATGACATGGATATTTATATTTAATGTGGCCAGTTCTCTAAATGCATTTGGATTTTTTTTTCTCTTTTTTTGGGAGCAGTGAGACCCGATGATAAATTTTCATTGCATTTGCACTTTTTTTTTTAGCTGAATGAACATAAAGGAATCTCTGAAACAGCAGTTGTTCACCCAGGTGCCAAGAATAAAGATGTAATTAATTGTAAAGCTGTTCATCTTTAAATATTCACGATATGCATGATGGAGTCCATCGGATACTAGAATTGGGAGTCTAATACTGATACGTTAGAGTTTAAAATAACTTCATCTTATATCTATCATTAATTTCTTTATTCTAACTCATAAAATATATATTTGCTAAGAATATATAAATTTTTTGTTATTTGATTATTCAGGCCTCTCTGGTGGACAAACTATGAACTATGTAGTAGTGACATGGTCAACTGACCTATAAAATGCCTTCAGCATTTCTGTACTTTTTGTTTATTTAAAGGTTACAGTGCACATTAATCAACATTTGCATGTAACAGCATCAGTGTAAATGTGCTGGGGTAAGCTGAACAGCTAATTTGCCCCCGTAGTCCCCCCAGTTTCTTATGAACAATTTCCAACTTTGAGAACGTACACACAGTGAGGTGCAGACCAGTGTGAGCTTCAGTGTAGGTCTATTAAAATTAAAATGCATTGCACAGCTCTTCTTCACTACACTATGCTTTATTCAGCTGAATAAAACATGATGTACTGAAGAAGAGATGACGGCTTGTTTTTAATTTTTTTTTACCCATCGGGCACCAACAGCTAACTGTGTGCTCAGAGAGACTTTACATAGCTCTAGAAAAGCACAGAACAAGGGAGCACATGTAAAAACTTGGACTCTTATTGATTATATTAAGACAAAGAATGGTTACAGTATAACAAAACTCTGAACTATGTTATGCGTGTACTTCCTGTTTTTAATGCAACCTCTTGATTGCTGCAGCTCCCGTCTGGAGCCGGTCAGTACTCCGTCAACTCCTCAGGGGAGCGGAACCGCCACCCCCGACAATCACTCCACCATTGATACACTCAGCGAACAGGACGAGGGCACGCTCACTCCCTCCTCCAAGCAGACCACACCTACTACTAGCCCTAACAATTTCATCAGGTAAACCTGTACACAAACATTTATTTAATAATAAGTTGGGTGTGAGACAAACAGTCGTCCATAGCAGTACTCTTCAGTAACCTTCTAACAGACCACTTGTCCTCCTCTAGAATGCCATCTGATGGCAGCAGGAAGGTGTGTGAGCCACGGCTTGTGACGGTACGCAGGCCTGGGGTGGAGGTGGGAGTCACACTCTGCGGAGGGAACGTACGGGGCGTCTACATAGAGGGCCTGGATGAGGATAGTCCTGCGAGAGGCCCTGATGGACTGCTTCCTGGGGACCTTATTCTGGAGGTGTAGACTGACACACACACACATGCATAGATATACAATCTGTTGCCTAGGAATTTCATTATGTACAGTATGTAAGGAGACTTACATGTAATGCAGTTAAGCAACTGCCCAATGTACTTTGCAAAAAAATATGCTTTTATTTTTATTATTTTATTTTATTCACAATGCGTTGAGTACATAGAGCATTTTTATTCAGTCCAGTGTGTTGCTGTAGAGACAGATCTTTATAAGTAGAAGTTTTATTAGTTTCACAAATAGGACAGCTGTAGAGTTTTTGAAAACCGTAAGGAGTAGTAGGTGTGATATCTGTTTCTTTGGAGTAATCTCAAAATGAAACTCTTACAAGATGATGCAAAGCTTTGTGTTCTGTTACTTTAGACTCAAGCACTGCTAGAAGGCGCTGCCATTTCTACCCTGCCTGACATTGTTCTTCATTGATCTTCACCCTATCTGCATTCTCCCTCACTCCCCGTTGGTGATCTATCCAGAGCACAACAAACTCATAATAGACAATTCCTGGCATGCTCTCACTTAGCTCTCTGCCTGCTATCTGAATTGCCATGCAGCTTTGTCATCAGGCCGCACAGCATCGGCCTGTCCTCCAATCTCCCATCCTGTTTGTTTTCTTCCCTTATACATGGCACAAATCAATACTGCTACACTTTGATACAGCTGTAAGATTGAAGGAAATCTAAGTGTTTACAAGTGGAATCTGCACGGCAAATGATTTACCAAGATGAGTGTAAACGCTCAACAAATGTATCTGCCCCTCACCCTGAGTGTCTTATTTTTCATGTTTTTTTTATTTCCCTTTCTCATCACTTCTGTCTTTCAGTACAACTTGGTGAATATGAAGAATAAGACGGCAGAAGAGGTGTATGTTGAGATGCTGAAGCCTGCGGAGACGGTCACTTTCAAGGTGCAGCATCGGCCAGATGACTTCAGCTTGCTCAAAGATGTCCCTGGAGATGCCTTTTATATTAGGTACATACATAAATACACATTACACGTGCTAACAGATAATTATTGTCCTTTTATGTGTTACAACTCTCTAAAAGGACCACACTGATTTCCCCCCAGCAGCCTCATCTCTGTCCATGCTGCTATATATAGAACTCATCACTTCAGCGCCCCTTGGACAAGCTGGAATCTTTCTCATCTAACCAATTATGTCCCAGTTCCACTGTGTGACTGCAATGATGCTAATCACACCACAAATTTAGGTTATCTAATCTCTCTACTCACCAGACCCATCACTGCATCCATTTTAGTGCTCAGAGTTTTCCAGGCCATTAGCAATACATTGTATACGGATGGAAAATGAAGCACTAAAATAGTCACGTTTTATTGTTGGGAGTCTGTCAGGGTGTGTTTCCGCAGCTGCCGCAGTCACTTGTCATATAGGCAAGTGGGCTTGTGATGTCATCCGCAGTAAATACACTCAGTCTGCCTGGCTGTCAGAGATAGGCTGCTCGGCAATGACTTATGAGACTCCAACAGAAGGCAAGCAATGCCTATACTGTCAATAGATTTCTCTGCAGTTCCTATCTTCTCCTTCTATCTCTCTGATCCTTTCTCTTGTTCTCGTCAAAGCTTTCTTGTCCGATACCTCACCTCCTCTCTCACTTAATCAACCTTATGCCCTCCCTAGGTCTGCCCAGCTCTTCATAACTCCTTATCTATCTTTGTCTCTCCCTCCCACCAGAGCACTTTACGATCGGGTTGGGGAGGCCGAGGGAGACCTCAGTTTTAAGAAGGATGACATCCTGTATGTTGATGAGTCTTTACCAAAGGGCAGCTTTGGAACCTGGATGGCCTGGCAGCTAGATGAGAACGCACAACAGATCCAGAGGGGCCAGATCCCCAGCAAATACATGTGGGTGGAGAATGCAATGCACACTTAAACACATCCATTTTTGAGCTAGCGGACAGTTTATCACAGCTGTGACAACAATCTACGCCACACTGCTACAATGTAGGAATCCTATGTAATGTCACTTCTCTTCCATATGTTGTGGACTGTCATTTTGCACATGAGGCACTGTCCTCCAGTCCTCTTATTGTGTGTCTTTGTATCCTTTTATTGTGTGTCTTTTTAGACATTCATTGATGTTACTAAACAAAATGTTTTAGTTTAAAACATTTATTTTTTATGTTACTTGGCCTATACAGAAATTCCGATTGTGTGTTTGTACCCACTGTTACTGATTACTAGAACAATGAATTCTAAACAAATGTGAAATAATATTTTTAATAACTGAACTCCTATAGTGGAGCCTGGAGTCTACAATAAGGATTAGTTATTTCATCCATCCAACCCCTACTCAGATCTACATGCCTAACCTAAACCTTTGCTCTAACCTTAGTGCAACAAATTGTCTGTTGACATCTGTAAAACAATCCTCACAAGTGAAAATGTTGTTGTTTTTGAAATCTTCTCAGGCTTAAATGTCCCTGAAACCGTAAACACAAGTCTTACTTGTATACACTGATACCTGCGCAGCCCTTTTCTGTGTTGATCCTTTTTTGTTGTTGTTGTTTGTAGGATGGACCAAGAGTTTTACCGCAGACACAGTGTGACAGAAATGAAGGAAGACTCTGGTAAGACTCTCTCTGCAGCGGCCCGCAGATCCTTCTTCAGGAGGAAACAGAAACACAAACGCAGCAGCTCCAAAGACAGCAAAGAGATGGTGGCTCTGGACACCATCAGCACAGACTCCATCCCCTTCCTAGATGGTGAGAATAAAAGTTTTGATGATTTGGATAAAAACGACAACGTGCTGTTGGAAAGGATGTTTGACTGATCTGTGTGTACTCCGCATCAGACTGTGTGAGCCTGGCGTACCAGCGGGTCCAGAAGGTGGAGTGCACTTCTCCCCGACCGGTACTCATCCTTGGGCCGCTCACTGACGCTGTCAAGGAGATGCTGGTCAAAGAGTCTCCGGGGAAGTTCTGCAGATGTGTACTGGGTGAGTTCATCCTACAAATCAGTGTAATAAACAGTGCATCCAGATTCTTAATAGTTGCAAATAAGACTTTAGAGTTGAAGAGATGGGAGGGTTTGTTTGTATGGTAGTTAGGAAAAATCGGATTTGTTTATACCCCAACTTTGAGGAATATCCATGCTTTCTCCTAAATGGCAATTTTCTTTACTCATTCACTGTTTCTGTCATGTCTGCAGAGGTAATGAAAGCATCCCAGCAAGCCATCGAGCGGGGCGTCAAAGACTGCCTCTTCATCGACTACAAGCGCAGGAGTGGCCATTTTGATGTGACCACTGTTGCTTCTATAAAGGAAATAACAGATAAGGTATTACTCAGTGCTTTTTCTTTCTCATAAGATTTTATCAGGGAAGATAAAGTGGGTTCAGTTTGTCTTTTTATCTCTGCGTTTGCTCAAGATAAGCTATCACTATTGCAGCGCTTTAATCTTACTGTAGATATCAATGAATGAAAAGCAAGATTCCTGCTTGTAACAGCAAGTGTTAATCATCGCCAAGCCTATTTGAAACAGTGTTTTGGATTATTTTATCTGTTTAAAGTGATGTTCTGTTTTCTTCTTTGGATACAGGGCTGTCACTGTTTGCTGGACATTGCCCCGCATGCCATCGAAAGGCTCCACAGCGTTCACATTTATCCAATTGTTGTCTTCGTTCGTTACAAAAATGCCAAGCAGATCAAGTAAGTAGCAGTGTGTTTTCTAATACAAATTAGGACACACAAAGATCCCCTCCCTTGTTACTTTCTTTGAACCACATACACTGTCCTGTGTGGGTGGGTGGGTGGATGGATGGATGGATGGATGGATGGATGAGATTAAGCCTTCACACTCCCCATCCCAACATGAACCCTTTGCCGCGTCTGTCAAAGCGCCACACCCCACCACAAACTCTTGCATAATCCTTAACAGCTGCTTTAACATGCCATTGTTTTTCTTTTTTTGGTATTTCTTGTATGTTTATAATTGTTTGCCAGGATTCATCAGATGCATATTGAATATAAGTACCTCAATATATGTTAACAATAGACATTGTTTTCCTATATTCCAGAAAAGCCCTCACTGGCAAAATAAGTAACAAGAGTTCTAAATCTGTGTAGATACTTTTATTAGTTAAGTATTAGAAGCTCTAAATGATTGCAAACTTACTTAGATACAATCAGAAAGCAAGAAAGATAAATGGTCACTGTGATCTGCGTGACTATCACCGTGTTTCTTCACAGGGAGCAGAAAGATCCGGTTTATCTGCGGGAAAAAGTATCTCAAAAACATTCCAAGGAGCAATATGAAAGTGCGCAGAAGATAGAGCAAGAGTACAGCAAATTCTTCACAGGTTTGTATGCAATCCAAATGTGCCCTTGATGTGTCAGTCAGTACTTTTGTAGCACTGTGATAAATGTTTATAATGAGTCAATTTTTCTTTGCAGGTATTGTCCAAGGCGGCAGCCTCCCTTACATTTGCACTCAGATCATGACTATAGTTGATCAAGAACAAAGTAAAGTCCTGTGGACTCCACTTGGCTGCCCCTAGAGGTGACCAGCTGCCACTACAGCTATCTGCGGCTCTCATCTCCATTCCCCAAACACTAATGAACCCTTTCACACTATACAAATAGGTACACTACAGCAAACTAGTTATGTAAATTATTGATACTTTTTTTTATTTTGTCTTTTGTTATCATTTTTAATCAAAGCCTCCTTTTGTTTGTTATGAACTCCGGAGCACGTTAGTAGCACTGGATCGCAACATTAAAGTTCATTCAGACTTCCCTAAGGGTTTCTGGTTGTGTAATTGTAATGCTGCATTGTAAGTGTTCGTTGACAGTAAAAAGACAAGTCTGACTATTGGTGTTCAATATTTGCTCCCCCTGTGTACACAAACTGCAACACTAATGAAGTTCAGCCACCCCTGACCCACCTGTGTACCAGATGACATTTGTGGTTTCCCTACAATTATGCACCCATTTGATGACGACTGACAACTTATTGTGTGTTTGTTGTTGTGCGTGTGTGTGTGTGTGTGAGAGAGAGAGAGAGAGAGAGGGGGCAAGAAAGAAAACATTGAGACAGTTGTTCACAATCGTAATGACAATTTCAGATGAGATGAATCATGGTTGTTAGCATGAATACGGTTCTATAGAAATGGATTGCCAGGCTCAGACATCACATTCCTCGCTGTCATCACAAAAGTTTGTTTCATCAAGTATGTAGCTGTGGTCTTAATGAACCTGACGGCCATGAAAACTCAAAACCCATCGATGTTTGCTCTATGCATTGTGTTTCTATAGTAGCTGGGTGTACAGTTTATGGGCCTTTCGGAAGTGCCTTCGGAGAAGAAGCCTGATCTGAAACCAGCCCCTGGTCACTTAGCCAGAACTTTGAGAGGACTTTCGAAAGTTTCTCTTCAAAATCCAATGCATCCTTTCACCCGTCATGGACTAGATGATTTAGGGGCTCATTTGAGACCAGTATTGTGTAGAGCGTGTGACATTGGTGAGGTTTTGAGGGTAGGCCGAAGCGGCGGCCAACTCCTCAGAATGCACTCCAGGGCTAGACAGACCACTGTGTAACTATCATTCTATCTCTTAAACATATATTTAACAACAGTATAGAGTATAACAAATACAGTATGCAGATACAGCTGAAAAAAAGCAAATATATATAAATATATATTACATGTATTTTCACTAGGTCACACGCCTAGGAACGTCTGACAGTCAAGTCATGAATTAGCAGGTATTAGCATGTTTTTTGTTTTTTAAAGATTTTTTTGTGTGGTTGGTTGTCAGTCACTTATTGATGTACTCATTAAAAGAGACACTATGAAGCAAAATTTGCAGGGTAATATCTTAAAGGATTTTCCTCTGATCTGTTTAAATGTTAGTGACTTTTCATTGTTATTTAATTGTATTTTTTATTTAGGAGGCAAACAATATTGACAAATATTCTGCCCTTCCTTGAAAACCATATCCTGTATCTTTATTGTGCCAAAATCCACTAAGGCAACTTTATCCTTTTTATTTCTGTTTTGCACTTGTTTATCTGTTAACCTTAAACATATAACTGTTCCTAGGTTTCCAGTAGACTATGAATAGGTACTATAATTTCTACTGTAACTAATTCACCTTTTTATCTCTTACATCAGTTCCTTACATTTCATTGATGGCCTTTTATTCTTGATTAGAAAAAAGGACCACTTCTTATTTGAATTATTAAAAAGGGATCTATTCTTGCACAGTTTTTTCAAAGGAAAGTTTGACTATTGGGCTAAAAGAGTTAGCAGAAGCAAACTGTAACGTTACTATTTTTCTGAGTAGATAGCATATGTTAGAGAGAGCGGGATACAACGTGAAGTGGTTGTATTTTTAGAAAGGGTCTAGATGCCAGGTACTGATTGAACTCTTCTTTTATTAAAAAGAATGTGATTTGTATGTTGAGACATTAACATGAGAATAAAACTCATTTTCTGTATCACAACATGGACTCAGTCTGGCTTGTTGTTACTCATTATAACATTTTCTCCTGCTCTAATACTGACAAAAATCTAATGCTTTAATTTGCATTTTTCTCCTCATACTGGGTTTGATAACCACTTTATCAAGGATTGTTTATGCAATGCCTAAGAACAAAATGCTAAAAAACATGTTGCTCTGCCTTTTTATTGAGCTTATGTTTTAAAGAAGTGGATGAAAGCAGGGCTGAAAGCAAAAATTATGTGTTAATGTCTCGCTGAAATGTGACGACATCCTTCAGTGATCTGTGAGGATGAAAGTAAATCCATTTTGCTGAAAGCTGCGGCAAATGAAAAAGTGGCGGATTAAGTGGCCATCAATTTCTCAGTTGAGATAAGGTAGTGTAACAATATCTGCCAGGATCTCACAGCGATAAAGACGTGGCCTTGCCTCAGCATTAAAGCAGCAGCTGCACTCTTGGGTTGATATACACTTTTTAAATACACTGTGACTCTATTCGTTCTTCAGCAGCCCTACAGTCATGCATCATGTTTTGCAGTTTGATGGTCACAGGTCAGTGTGTGTTGCCCTTACACTAGAACATTAAATCTATCATGGCCAATAAGCTTGTTTCTTAGAAAGAAATGGTTAATTATCTTGACCATATAAAGGTATACTGTGTGAGTCATTTAAGTAACTTTATCTAATCAGGTAGTCTTAATGAGATCAAAATCTCGTTAAGAAGACATGCCTGTCAAGCGAGGTTTATATTTAATACCATGTAGACCCATATTTATCAAACTGCTAAAATATTTTTTTTTACTTAAGGTAAAAATCTGGCAGTTTTTTTATTAGCCTTATTTGATTTGAATGTTTGATAGGATGTTACACCACATTTCCTTTTTTTTTTTTCTATTATCAGGGGTGCAAACCACACCATTGTAGCTGGCATTATTTTGTGTGCACTCACTATACATGCATTCTTCAGTTATTGTGGTACTAAATCATCTTTATCGTATGATTTCTCTGATGTACACTGTCTGCCAGCAGCAGAATGTCTTTCCTGCTCCAGTTTAGTTTCCTTTTTGTTTCATTGTCGGACAACTTTCTATTATTTAATCACCATTTACATTTTATAAACAATTTCCTGGAAATATTAGGGAACTTGCATATACACAAAGAATGTTGTCATGTCATAAATTAATCAAAAGCTTAATGTATTTTCTTTAAGAATGCAGAATGAACAATATGGCAGATGCAGGGTGAAATAATGTCTCTTATTGGCTATTTCAATGTCGGAACATGCAACATAGTTACATAGTTACCTTCGGCTGTAAAAAAATAAAAAATAAAAAAAGACTCCTAAGCTGGCACTCATAAATGTAATTCTTAAAAGTTTGACAAATATATGCCAGGGCTTAGGAACATGATAAACATACATTGGGCCTACACTCCAAGAAAAATGTGTATTTCTGCAGCATTATATGAGAGTTGTTTTCCATGCAATTGGACAGACCGTAGTGACACCAGATCTTGCTGGTTGATTGGGTGCCTCTCGCTTGAGGCCGTTTTCTCCGAGCTCTGCATCCGGGGTCATGTGGTCTTCTAGCCAATAATGTCACAGTGAATGACTCCCCTCCAGTGCCTTTCAGGTTCATTGGGGCAAGAGAGCACCCAGTGTCTCCAAACATCCAGCATATCTAATGCCTCAAACTGCCTGCCATTCAGGCCTTATAGTTCCACAATGGTGAGAACATTTGCTCTTTCAAAAAGCCACTGTGATGTTACTTTATGTTCTCCAGGGAATGTCCCTTAAAGTTTTGGTCACTAATTACTTTACACCACATTTGATACACATGTAATTGCTATGCCGTGCCCCAATTATTAATGTCCTACAAGTACCCTATTGCCTGTTTTAGAAAGGGATAGGGTCTCCAGCTCTCCTGCTGAGGTGTCTGTTTCAAGACAGCTGTTGACAGCTCAAGTGAACTTGAGAGGTCTTAAGTCTGACAGCGAAGGATTTCTGTAGTCTACACTGGCAAGTCGTGGCTTTCCCCATCTATCTGCATGATGGAATGAATTTGTCTCGTTCAGCCTTCTGCTGGTTCTTGAGCATGTTAACTCTGAATGTCTCCAAATGTCCAACGGGATTACCAATCGACTGCTCTCACGTTAATCTCCTCATGTGTCCCAATGAGACCCCTTGGCTAAAGTTCTGCTGGCCCGTAGGAACCACTCGCCCAAAAGCTGGCCCTTCATGGGAGATGATCAATTCAAGTCCTTTCTGCTTTGGCCAGCAATAAACAAAAGCAAGATTTACTATGACATAATGTATGTAGCATGTGCTGCTGATGCTCTCACTATCTGTGACCTCTTGGGGAGCTTATTGTTGCTCTGGAATTTGGATCTCAATTGGCTCCTATACTGCTACTTATAGTTTGTATAGCAGTAAGAATGGTTCCCCTGTTGTTTTCCTTTCTTACATTTGTCAGAGTGTATGCAGCATAAATAATATGTAGATATATTTGTAATTCTATGTGAATCCACAACATGAGTAAAATCTTTTGCTTTCAATAGAAGGCCTCCATTAACTGGACCTACTTCCTGAAAAATAACATAACTTATTTAATAAAAATGAACATTGATATAACATTTCCTCATTGTGAGGCATTAGACATCTTTATTCTTTATAATTATCTGCCCAGTATCACATTGATTCTTTCAAGAATTATATATTTTTTAATTAAAATGTTGTAATAAAAATTGAAAAAGAAAATGGCAGGCTGCTGTGGAGTAGCATCCTTTGCCTTTAATGTGACAGTTCCCAATTTTGCCAGCAGGAGGACAACTTCATAAGTGCTGCTCAAGGCCCATCCTTGAACACTTGCTGGTCAGATGTTCAGTGGTACCACAAGTCAAAATGTGAAGTCAAAATGCACAACTCTGATGTGCAAGTTTTCAGATTGCCTTGCCTTCAGTGTTTTACAGCTCACCCCCCTCCCAGGTTAAAAGATTCTGTTGCAGCAGCTATTTCTGTAGAAGCACTAATATTTCCCAGACAATAAATTACCATCATAGAACATCTATCTTCTTCACACCTTACTTTGGCATGTTTACTTTTCAAAATGATCTGTCCTTGAGATCATAATTCCACACTTCATGGGACATTTATCAGGTAATGTATCTAGTGGCTCATATATATTTTGTTAATACCTTTACAACTTTCCTTAATACTTTGACTCACACAGAGTGCAGAAGGGATATGAACCTTAAATTGCACTGTCACTTACTTAGAAGCAATCAGAAAGACTAGGCGGGGCAGATTATTGGGGGTCATGCAAACAACCTCCAAGAAGTCCGGAGCCTTGTGACACAGGTGGCTGTGTGCACCTGCCTGGTCTGGTGCTCAGGGGTCAGTGGTTATTCAGGGCCCCAAGCCAGCTGTTTTCCCATATCTTTTGGTCTGACTTGCTACTTGAGGAGCTTCCATGAGCAACCATAAACTACCGCTGGTCATGCCTCACCGTCATCACCAATACCCACCTGTCTTTGACCCAACATGTGAGCTAAAAGTGAGCATATTACAGTAATTGACCGGGAAGGACATTCATAACACTCACTATGTGTGTGTGTGTGTGTGTGTGTGTGTGTGTGTGTGTGTGTGTGTGTGTGTGTGTGTGTGTGTGTGCGCGTAAGGCGTTTTATCTGGTTCAACAAAATGAAAACAGGGACGCCGTCATCCACGGATGAAAAGCCACGGGCTCAGTAATTGGAAAAAGGGGAGTACTGTACTATCCTTAATGAAAATTCAGTACATTAATATCCCTACAGGGACTGACAGTGTTGTAGTCAGTGATGACTAACTTCACTTTATTGTCGTTTTATATCCACTTGTATCAATACAATATTCCTATAGGGACCGCAACATTATATGTGATGTATATATAGCGAGGTATAATCCTTACATGTATATGGTTGCTTTTCAAAGCCTCTTCCTTTTTTTGCGACGTGCGTCATTGGCGCGCAGCAAAGACGCAAAGGCGCAATCGTAGCCTACTTCGTTTATACACAGCAGCGGAGATGTCAGCACTTGGCATAAACATCGTCGAGGTATTACTGCCCTCTGTCCGTCTTTATTATTAGCGCTTCGCTCCGCCCTCCTACCTGTAAATCTCCCCGCTTTCCTCTGGAGCGGTTCTGACAGGCGCTCTCAGCTGGCCGCTCCGTGCCAGGGCTGCAGGGGACCGAATGGACACAGTGACATCCAGCCGAGCGCTCGTCCTTTTACGCAGAATTGACAACAATAACGCCCGCAAGAATATGTAGATTTCGGCACTGCAGTGGCGGTAAACCAACTGTAGGAGTTAACTATATATCTGTGTATTTTTCGTTTTGTGGCAAACCGTTCACAGTCGATTTACTCTGAAAGAAAAGTGACATTGATTCTCTGCCTGATGATCGTAAGGATCCCTGAATGGAAGACGGCTAGAGAGGTCGCCTCCCCGAGAACAGGCTGTTGACATTTTTCATTGTCGCTGTGTTTACCACTCTCCGAGACATCATTGGCAGCCTCGACGGCTGCAAAACGACGCCGTCTTTACCATGGCTTTTGGCGTGAAAGAGCCAGAAACCCCCTCAGATTGAGAAGCGCCTAAGATTCGACATTATTGCGGATTTAAATGCCTCTCTCCAAGGGCCACCGACCCGCTATTTTAGTCAGGTTCGCGTGTGCGGTGTCTCACGCTGTCACGAATAAACAATTCATAGGCTGCTAAATTACAGAAAGAGACTCCATCGGGTGGGTGAACATAATCTACAGCGAAGAGGGGATTTTTTTTCAAGCAATATGGCTGGTGAGTGGGGCTGGGGACGCTGGCACAGGCTCTCCAAGGCTCCTAAATGCTAGCTGAGGCAGATGGCACCGTTCCCCATGGAAGCGACAGCTCTATGAGGACAAGCAATATCATTAATAACAAAAATCCGGACTCTTCAATCTTAATATCCAAGATGGAAGACGTTGTCATCCCGTTCTCGTCTGAGGTGCCCTGCGACAATAATGGACAGCGCATGTGGTGGGCATTCCTCGCCTCCTCCATGGTGACGTTTTTTGGGGGTCTCTTCATCATCCTGCTGTGGAGGACCCTAAAATATATGTGGACTGTTTGCTGCCATTGCAACATCAAAACCAAGGTATGATTGTCACTGTTTCCGCAATCAGTATCACATAATCACAGAAACACATCCTCTAGACATCCCTGTGTTTTTCTATGTGCCACTGTCCTGTTCTGTAATGGCCTTCATTGTGCAAGTGACATGTCACTTGGCTGAATCTGATGGCTTCCTCTGCACCCACTATACGGACATTGTGCCAATTGCAGTGCCTATATAATGAATGCATCCCTTGAATGTGATTGTTATTATCTGCTGGCCCTGTTTACCAACTCCCACTCCTGAATGAAGGGGGTGGTGTTGCATGACAGATATGGGTGGGATGAGAGGAAAGCAGTTCCTTCATTTTATTTTGCTTCGACATACATCAGACTATCCTCATGCCACATCAGTTGTTAACTTCCTGGGTGAAAGTAAACGATTAGAAGAGACATACATTAGTTTCATAGCCAGACATACAATCCTAATGAAGTCCACTGGGACTTCTTATGCAGACCCAACAATATCAAGGCTGCCCCTTTCATGGTGTGCAACAACGCTGCAATATTAAATCCCTGGAAAAATCCTGTATTCTTTTCACGGTTTTCTATTTGTTACACTGGCAGTGGTGGCTGCAATGTGTTTGTGCTGCACATTAAATATCTTTGTGGAATGATGGAGGTAACCTGTCTGTAGGACTAATATAAAAATAGGATAAAAAAAGGGTGAATGCCCATTAGTTTGCTTGGGGTGGTCTGCAATAATGGTGAATCATGGCTGATTCACGTGTGTATTTAAGCCTGCTTCACACATGACTCACACACTTGTGTATAGTGCAAGTGGTCCCCTGGCTGAACAAAGGGGCAGTGAAAAGCTAATATTGCTCAGAGTGTGCAAAATATGGTCTGGGCATGTTTTATTTCATATTGCCTGCTTGGAATGAGAAAATGTTTTGATATTTAATACAAAAACAAAAATCAGGTAATGACGAGTGCTGTGACAGTGCCAATCTGTCTTTAGCATTAAGTGCACAGGGGTTGAAAAGAGGACGTAGTGACAATGATGGACTGAAGAAAGAGAGAGCGAGGGTAAACTTCTTTGTATTTGATATGTTTGGGTTGTGTCCAATTTAATTGGATGAGCAGTGGCCCCTCCTTTTGCTCTTATGTCGTGTCCTTTTGCTGGCCTTGGCCCCTTTATGCCCATTTGTGTTTGGTGTTATGAGAGGTGGGAGACGGGGCATAGAGTCATCATCCTTAAACGACAATAATAATAACACAGAAAATATGAGATGCAACTTGACCGGGTGTTTGGTTTTCACTGCATCTTTTTCTTATTTCCTCTAGTTTGTTGTTTTGTGTCTGAGCTGAATGTTACTTTGAGAAACACTCAATTGCAATCATTCAACATGATCCTTTATTGATATTCAGTGGAATCATGTTCATTTTCAAAAATCTGTTGTCCAAAGGAGTGTTTATAAAAAAATGTAAATGTTAGAGTTGGTGAAGATATTGTTTTACATTTGTGGAGCATAACTTGTGATACTGATTGCAATCATATCGCTCAGCCACAAAACTCTCCTATATAAACAAAAAAAAAAACATTACAGATATGTTCACTTTAGCTGTGTTGGATCTAGATCTCTCAAGTTAAGGCTCATTTCATTTCATTACTTTTGAATTGTCCAGCCAGGCTACTGGCCATGTTGAACAGTGCAGACATTTACTTTCAAGTCTGCTTACAAAAAGTCATCCAGTCTAAACAGCTTTTGTTTACACTGAGACTGCTTTTTAGGCTATTACTTGGCTGTCAGCCTCCTGTCATTTTGTTCTGCCCATGGATTCCAGTATCAGAAATGTCACCAAACCATATGTCTTCCTTCATACTTCCCATGTCTGCTTACAAAAAGTGATGAAAAGAAACCATGCAAATATAATGAGGTATCCATATTGTGTCTTCTGGTGGGTATCTGGTTGCATCTCATTCCTTGTAAATGAGGAGAAACAGTGAAAATGGAAGCATGTTTCTGTTGGTGCTCCCTCTCTGTGTTATTGTTGTGTTGCTGTGTGTGGAAGGCAGAGCCATGCCGTTAGGTGACTTTGGTAGGCTTGACACTTGGCTGCAGAGGGAAAAGGCTTGTTAGGAGTATTAAGAAGGGGAAACTGGATCTCTGTTCAGCTGACTAGTGCGGCCGGCTAAGTTGGCATGTGTCAGAAACAGGATGCATAGTTGGTTTGGGGGGGGTGGGGGGGCTTTCTCTGGCACTACTGGGAACCTGGAATCAGAGGCAAGGAAATAGAGGTGGAAACTCTGAGAGAGACACAGGAGGAAGTGGAAACAGGGGGTGTGAGGGTGACGGAAGGTTTGAGAGGGGGTGTTGCATTGCATAGTGTCCTCCTGCGCTCTGCCATTGACACACAGCTGTGTCCTAATTCTTTTAAATGGTCATCTTCTCTGTTGGGATTATAAGGAGATGTCATGGGTCATCGAGATCATACTGGCAGAAGGAAAGATAAGGAAATAAAATGTTACAGTGCATCTTCTGTTCAGACTGTTTCTATAAAACACGGAATTGGGGCCTGATGGTGACCTGTATTGTACTGCTATTATTTCTGTAAAGCCAGAAAGTCCAAGGAAGCAGGTAGCCTGTAATCACCTTTTTACTACTATATTTCTATAACAAGATAGGACATATGTATAGCAGACAAGAAAACGATGTTTTATAGCTTTGGTGCTGTCTCCCGGCTAGACTAAAAAAGCAACATAAAATAAGAAACCAAACCCATATTGATTTTTCTAACTCTGTGCTGGTAATAGCAATATTTATAGCATCATTTATCTGCTGGCTGTTGCGGGCTCAAATGCCATTTTTAAACCACATGTCAACCACATTTGTAATTCGATTTGCCCTACGTCTCCATGCAAACACCAGTTCTCAGGCAGGCAGGCTGCCTGGAGCTTCATTGTTTCATTCTCTTTTTTGCGGTGCAGTTCGAGACTTCACACACTCTAAATAAAGGGTTTCCTACTAAGGGAAAGACTCGCTCAAGACAATGCTAATGCATATGAATGGCTGACAGAAATAAGCACAGCCACTCACTGATACTTAAGTGGAGGAAACCACTGCCATGTTGCGAGGCTTATTTGAGTTTTTGTGCTGTTTTCTCTGCTTTGCTGCTTTCACTGCTGAACGGTTATCTAATGGTCTAGTTATCTACTCTGCGTCATGCCACCTCCAGGAGTTCTTATATGATGCCTCTGTTATTTGGGATGCGTGGGGAAGAGGAGTATAGAGGCTTTGCGTATGTGGCACCGGTCTCTATTTAAACACAAATGGCACCACCATCATGTGGACAAAATGGCTCTGTGAAAACACTAAAGAAATTGAAACACCTGACATGGTCTGTTACAGGGCTGGGGAATAAACAGAATTATTCATTCAATACATCATGTAACTACTTACATCAACTTAACTCACTCATATTTATGTACAACAATCAATGGAATCTAACCAGAAGTTTAATTAGCCAACAGCTCAGTATCTTTCACTCAACATATTGGAATTAAACATGACACAGAGATCAGAGGTGAGCCAACATAGGAAAGGAAATCAATGGACTGATGTATTAAAAAAATTGCTATGTAAATCTAATAATTTATCTTGTTAAGAAATACTAGTTAATATCGCCTGTCATTCTTGCAGCATAAAGGTTTTTTTTAGAGCTGAAATGAATAGTCAATCACAAAATTTATCCATCCACTGAAAATGAAATGCAATTAATCATTTAAGTAATTTTAAAGTCAACAAAACTTCAGCCACACTCTGGTTAATGCTGGTCAATTGTGATGATTTGCTTTAAAAAAAATCTTGGTCCGGGAAAAAAAAAAAGCAATCTGAATGTGTAAAGTTGGACTGTAGGACAATGTGAAACAATTAATTGAGAAAATACTTGGGAGGATGGATCTAAATTGACAGTAATCATTAGTTGCAGCTGGCAGCGGATGTGATCAGGAGGAGGAATAAGCTGCCTGACTCCTTTCACAAAGCTGTAGGGAGTTAGATGGTTTGCTCTTAGAAGTACCTGGAGTGGTGAACCACCAACTGCAAACTGGTCTGAGCTGACAATACAGAGGCACTGTACAAGCCAAGTCTGTCATGTATTTCAATTCACGCACCAAACTACATGTGGTATCACTGTGTTTTGGTGAGATATATATACAAAATACACCTCCCACCTCACCTCAGTAAAACAGCCTCCCCCTCATCCCTGTAAGGTGCAAAATGTAGTGTTTTATGTGCATTTTATTGCCGACATCCATCAGGATTGTACACTTGGTTCTGTCCGAACAGCTAAACCAGACGGGTGATGGATTGAGCAGTCTACTCCTGGCATTTAGCTTTCCTGTGCTTAAGTCTAATCGAGGTGGCATTCTGTTGCATTATTCCTGTTTTGTACTTATACCTGTATGTTCTCAGCATGTGAATTAGTACAAATATCTTGACATCATTTTTGTACATACCCTCCCTCCATCCTCAAATATTACAACAGACAATAAAACACATTTGTTTAACTATAAGTTTAAGTTTACACTTTCAAATCTGATCTGATTGTGTCATATTTCGCATATCATTTTCAAAAATATGAGGATGAGCAGTTTGTGTACACACTGAGGTACTTTCTCTGCAATTGCATGACTGTTAGTAGAACTGTTCAACATTTTTCTGTGAATGCAAATTGTACTTGAATGCATTTTTAGCTCCACATTGCCCTTGATTCACACTTCAGTTTTGAACCTGAATATTGTACACATTTTTCATTTATTCTGTCTTTTGTCTGGATATCTGATGCTTTCTCTTCTGTATATTGTTTCTCCTATTTGTTTGCTGTTGCTCAGTATCCCCATAGCAATCATGGGATCATTAAAGTTTCATCTTATCTAATTAGGGTTTGATGTGCTGCACGTTGATTCTCCCTCGCTGAAGGCCAGACTCTACTCCTGTGATGTGACTAATAAAGAGCTGGGGTGAAGACACATCTGGTGCCATGGATCCATTTTCTCTGACCTCTCGCCAGTCTGCAGTTAGAGGGTTCATGATAAAGCAAATGTATTATCACTTAATATTAAATAGCTTTAAGTTTGAAGGTGGAAAGGTAATTTTGTTTTCTTCAGAGATATGGCAGCCTCGGTCAATTTTAAATCACTTCAGTGCCTTTCCATAATTGAAGATTGTTATCGATGTTTATGCTCTAAGGCTTGGCTTTCACTGCAGAGCAATTAATCAAACCAGAGTTTGAAACCGACCTCAGTGTTTGCATGTGTTGGAGTCTGTGTCTACATTTTTGTCCACCTTTATGACAAGAAAAAACAAATCTACTGCAGAGTGAATGAGGTATGCTGGGACACTCTTCAGTGTGCGTGCCTTTAGGTGCCTTCAGAGACGAACTGTTGTGCGCCCATGTATTCCTTTGTATTTGGCAATGGACCAGCTGCATTTCGCTAGGGCAGCATAGAGCACACTCCCTGACACCAGCTGTCACTCTTACTAACCTCAGCCCAGCCGTGGCCGGCTCGCCCACTTCATCCCACACTAGCTCGCTGAAATCTAGAGCTAATTGAGGAAATAAAATGACCTGCTAAAATGAGTACGCCAATACCACTGGATAACACAAAACACATGACAAAGACTTGCTGTGCACATTAAGCTGTATCTATGTACACTTCCTTAGTTTTTTTATCATCTCAGGAATCTGTGTGCAGGCGGACTACTATGTTCTCATGGCCAGTGGTTGGGTTGCATGTGTCTTGTCATGTGTTGTTGACACTTGCTGAGAGTGCGCATGCCTCACAGCTGTCCCAGGGCAAAGCGTGACCAGTTTCCACCACAGCACGCATGGCTGTACCCAGCCCCTCTTACCAGGAGTAGGGCTGCAACTAATTCTTATTTTCATTATCATTAGTCTGTAGATTAATTGATGATTTATTTAGTCAACAAATTGTCAAAAAATTGTGAAAAAAAGCCCCATTATTATTCCCCAGACAAACAACAGAAATTAATACAAAACAGAGGAATAGCAGCATTTATCCTTGATAGGAGACTTAAATGATTTATCAATTTTAAGATCCAACAGAACAACACAGGTTGTGTTGTGTGGGACTGATTAACTTTATTTTCTCATACTCCTCTAATGGAATGGAAAGTGTGACTCATGAGTTATTCTTCAGTGGAGATCCTCCCTTTTCTGGGCCCTAATCCCTAATTCTCTGCGCCTGATTTGATGGCCATCTAGGGACAACTGTAGTGTGCCATGCTGATGTATGGTAATCCACAGACAAGGAGAGGCCATATATCAGGCCAGACTATGTATATCATAAGGCAGACACAGAGGTCAACCCCCCCCCACCCAAACTGTGCACCCCTGCTGTCATGCTGTTATGTCTTCTTTGGCCAGTCACTGGACTATTAAAAGGACTTCCACGCCCCAGGAACTATTCAGAGGTTAAAGGTTAGAGGGGAATGGTATACCTGGCTCCACGTGAGGGAAGTGATTCTACTTGAATGTGTTAAAGGTTCTAAGCTTCCTGATTCATGCCTAGTCAAACTGGAAGTGGAAATCATTTGCATTTAGATCTGCTGGTTGAGACCGGCTAGGCTAAGCTGGCGAGGGAGGCCTGCAGGAGGGAGATAGCTAGCTTGTGCCCTTCTAGCCAGCGGGATCAAGGCTTATGGTTTCTAGTCTACCAGCTTTCTTCCACAGTTGTTGTTGTCCTTAAACTGCTTAACATCAGAGGAAGTGCTTGTGTGTGGGTTTGATGCTTACCTTATAGCCAGGCCATAGAAATCAGATGTAATGGTATTGCAGTAGTTTCAACAACTAGAGAAGAGGTAAGATGTTTTGTAAAGGTGTTTGTAAAGGCAAAGCCAGCCATCTCCTACTCTCCGCCTCATCTTCGCTCCGCTCCCCTTAGCCCACCACCCATCCTCAGAAATCAGGCAATGGTGCACTGGTATGTGGACATCAAAACATGGTTAATGTTGTAATTGGTGCTTTGAGCTATGTACACTGATGCACAGAAAGAGAGCAATGGAGACAGAGAGCGAGAGGGATGTGTAGCGGACGTGGCAGTGACCTTCAAAGATCTCAGCAGGCAGTGTTTCTGCTTCCTGTTTAGAGATCAGCTCTCTCACTTAACGGTATGCATGGCTCTGTGAGGCCCACCCTGTAGGTGAAAATAAAGCACACAAGCTTCCTTTCTCAGAGAAGGATAGGAAAGCGGTTAAGATACCAATGCCACTGCCCTCAGCAACCTGTCTCAATTAACCTCCAAGGGGGCTGGGGTAATATGCTAATTGTCAGTCTCCTAGCAGGCTAACAGAAGGCTCAGGTTTCTCTCTGTTTGCCAGCAGTGTGCCTTCATAGCAGCCATGCTACAATGCTAAGATTGCACCCCATTTGGCAGCATCCCAGTCAGTGTCTATTAGTTAAGTGAGCACTAGACACTAATAAAATGGAATGTTTTTTATGGGGAACACAAGTCCGACTGACAGTGAAGGGCAGCCTACAAGCTGCAGCCTACAAGCTGAACCCTGTTCAGCCAAAACGAGTGGGCCTGCTACACAATGATTTTACCTCTTGACTTCTTCTGACATTTTCCAGAGTGGCTGAATAGCCCAGCTGTCAATTACAGCCTTGTTTGATGCTTGCAAAAGTGAAATCCCAGAAGGTGCTGTCTCACTCAGGTTCCGTCTGCTGCCCGGCATTGCTCTGAAAGCTGTGAAATGTATCTAGACATGAACCAAGCTAGGAAAGCGGGACCAATTTCAGAGTGACATGAGCTTTGTAAGATGATGCGCCTAGTGTTGAGCCCCAAATGACAGCATATGTAGACATCATGTACAGATGATGCACAAGTGTATGGGTTCATTGCTGGATGCCTCATTAAAGATTGATGATAATGTAGAGCTGACATCCTGCTCTCAGACATCCTATGCTACGCTTTAATTGCTCAGCAGTTGTAAGAGTATTAAGTTGCCTTGTTGCCCTCCTGGGGACCATTGAAACAGTAGATAGTTTTAATTTGTAGTAATAAGTGAATGGAAGCCATTTTGAACATCATGGGTGAATTTATACATTAATTACAAACAATGCAGATACAAATGTAACTCATGATCTCCTCCACTAATGACATTCTAGTTTAAGGGGCTGATACAAATCTGTTGTGTTGCCGCGTGATGTAGTGACTTTCATTTAGCATGTTTTACACAGTACCCATGTCGCTGAGCTTGCATCCAAATATCGCCAAACATCCCTGACAGACGTTGCGTTTTTTGTTTTTTCTGGCCATAGATAATGAGCAGACTGCACATAAAATCATAATTAAAAAAATAAGAATAGGTTGTTGTGTTCACACACACACACATTTTTACTTTTAATATCAGCCTTTTGCAGTTACATTATCTCACAGGCTGACATTGTGATTACGATTAGGTTAGTTGTGTAGCTCTAAATGATATGAACTAATTAGTATGTACTTTTACTGTATTACTGATAATAAGTCATCCCGTTTCTGTAATAGGCGCCTGCTTATTTAACATTGCCAGTCAGAATTCACACTCTGGATGCTTCTGGATAATTTTTGGTCTGTGTTGAAATGTGCTGTTCAATTATGACGAGGGGAGCAGCAGGGATTAGTTCCAATATTTAGACATGTCAATGCTGTCTATAGCGCTCATCTGAGACATGGAATCCATTTGCCACAGTGACACACAGCAGTTGTGCTCCATCTCTGTGTTTTGGCAGGACATAATAAACATAATGACCATAGGCCTTGGCTATCCTGCACAAGTAGAGATTTTCAGCACCATGGAGAGCTCAGGAAGGCAGCCTGAGCAAGGCTTCTCTAACACGTGTGTGTGGCTATATGTGTGCTGTTGAGTACTTAAAAAGTGGTTGTTTGTAAGGTCATAAAGAATTTATCAGCTTATTGTTTCAAATATATCAATAAACATGGCAAAGAGTACTCATGCTTTAAAATAATATCTTGGTTAAAAAAAACAAAACAGCCTTTTGAAGTTCTGGCATCAAGTGTTGTACACTTGTGTGTAAATTTAATTAATTTAATTTAAATAAACTTTTAGTAAATAGCAATTTTCATAAGGTTTCTCTATTTAAATTGAACGAATGAAAAGGAAAATGCATCCAGTTTCATTCACCACTAAAGTTATGTTAAGTTTACTTTTTTGTCATTCTGCAGCAATAGACTTTGATGAAATATTTAACTTGACACAACACAGACCAATCTCATTTCACAGAGCAGCTCCCAGCTCTCTAACTAATGCTAAAGGGAATGAACAATGAGTTGGAGTCATCATGTCTCAAAAAGAGGGTTTAATTAGTGTCATTGAAACTAAGCAGGGACGCGAACAAGTTGCTAATATAGCAGCAGTAAAGGGGTGGTGGCGCAGGAATATCTGAATAAGGATTTACTCTGGTACTCTTACTGAGAAAAAAGGAGTGCCTTAAAAGTAAGGGTTTTCATCATGCCTTGCACAATCAGTGTATTGTCAGGGTTTGGAACAACACAGCATTCTCCTTAGTATTTTTCTTGAAATCCAATGCACAAGAGGAGAGTAGAATTATCTTGAGCTAAAATGTATATTTAAAAAAACTCTTTTAACATAAATTGAAGGACAAGTGCATGTGTTGGACATAAACATACTGACGATAGTGCTATTAGATGCTTACCAGCATTGTGGGACTAAAAATTTAAAGTTTGTCATAAGAGTGGGGCTAAAGGAAAGGATTTATCCTCTTGGGAGCATTTGCTCAGCAAATTCCATGGCATACTTCTTATTAGATTATGCATATTAGATTACATTATGTGCAAAGCTGACATTTTGGCCTAAGTGATGCCACTGGGAGGAAATGCGCGAATGTTCAGAATTGACAGGGTTCATTCTTTGGGGAGCATAAATGCACTCAGTAAATGGAATGTATATAAAATGTGTAACTAGGAAGTCTGGCTTGCAGAAGGGGGCAAAACATATGGTGTCCCAGAATCTTGTTTAAGATTATGAGCTCAAACAACAACAAGGCAGAGAAAATCTTTCTATCTATGTGAGTTATGTGCCTGAAAAACAGAATAAAGCCAGGAATGCCTTTACCAGACCCACTATAAAAACATTCTTAGACATGCTACGCAAAGGAGAGATTTACGTACGTTTTGAGTCTTAGAAGAGAAACGGCTTTGAGGATTAGGACTAATTTATGACTATGGCAAATGTATCTTGGTTAAATTTCCCCAACTCCACTTGGTTGGATTTTGGACAATAAAAGTTACCCCATGTTTCACCAGTTGAACAGTAACAGAATAAACAGAAATGCTGATATGAATGGTGCATGCATCGTATCCTATGAACCCCAGCTCCAGCATGGACTCTTTATGGGTCTATCCTCTTTAATTCCCTTTTTTGTTGACTTTATATCCTATTGTTTTTCTATATATTGTTTTTTCCACTCTGTCTACATCTTCTCTTTTTCCCTTTCATTGCCCGCCCATCCCTCTCTTTATCTTTGTCCCGCACCGAAGCATCTTCTGTCATTGTCCTTCAGGTCTCCCTTGTGTTCCCCCATAGGAGCCACAGGAGACCAGGCAAGACTGGTGTCTGCTGGGAAGCCCTTGTTGTTCATTTGGCCCTCTACCCCCAGGGATATAAACACAGGGGGACATAAGTAATATCACAGATGACATGTGGAAACAGCATTGTTAAAACACCAGGAAAGACTTGCCTTCACCAGTCACTCAGAATTAGAGAGGATGACAAGAAAGGGTTGAAGGGGAGAAAGATGGACAGCAGGAACAGCAGGCTGTCTGTTTGTGACAATTTATGAGAACATTAATTGCCCTTTCTCTCTTTATTTCATCCCTTTAGGGAATTGACCCATGCTTAGGGGATCAGAAATGGAAAACTGTGACCTGAGCCTGACCCGAGAATGAGGCTTTCACCTGTCTCAAAAGGGTCAGGGTCAAAGTTGACAAGGGTTGCAGGAGAAATTAGCCATCATGTTCTCACATGACAGTCTAGTGAACTGAACAAAGGCAGTGTGTCTTTTGAGGTGAAATCCTACCTATGCACAATCTGCTGTTGCTGTTTCCCCTTCTCCTGGGATTAGCCCTATCCTGCAAACATGGCTGCTCTGTAATTACTCTGACACGCAGCCTCTGACCATCACTGCCACACTCCCTGTCGATCAAAGCAACCCATTCTTGGCGAGGCGTGTGTGTGGGTGTGAGAAATGCAGGGTTTATGCGATTTAAAAATGCATGCTAGGCGATAAGAACAAAGACACACAAGTCGGGAAATACATCTCCTTGTTATAAATAGATAAAGAAGAGCCTTGTTCGGCCTTCCAGAGTCTAGTCATTACGTCCATTTCCACACTCCGGTCCAATAACACAAAGAAAGAGAGCTTTTTTCTTACACTGCAGCTACTTTGATAAGCATATTTTGCACACAAAAGCATTTAATTTAACCAATATGAATTCATAAATGTTATTCTGTGATGTCTTGAGTTATCATCACTCTTTTTAGAGGAGTGAAATACAAAGATGAGACTTGGAACAGCAGTGGGAAGTCAGTGGGCAGAATGGCAGTGGCTGTGATATACAGATATTGCAATGCATAATGTGATTTACTGCTGTCTCAGGGCCAGCCTTGGACCTGCTGTTTATATTCACACATAAAGCACACACAGACACCTCCGACCCCACCACACACACACACACACACACACCATTAAAAGCATTTGGAGTCTTATATTTAGGCGGTGCATGCCACACAGGTGGTGGTTTGCTTTTCTGTGCAACCCTGTGTTGCAGTACACATACAGGGCAAGACAGTCTTTCTGGCACCCATAGATTATTGGGTTCCCATAATGTTGCAGTAGTTGCAGTTTTAATGTAAACTTAAAGTATTGTTGGAAAACTAGCATGAGACTGCTACATTTTGAAAGCATCCAACTAAAAATATCCCACCCATTCCCTTCAGGCCTCCCTCCAAAGCCACTCCCCCCAAAACACATTTTCATGCACAGTGAGTGCAGGTAGGTAAGACCAGCCAATCATTTCATTTAGAGCAAATGAAGTGAGTGACTGTGCTTATTACAGTCCATAGACAGCCACAGATATTTGTTTCATTTTTGTGTCAGACCATTTGGTTTATTGATTGCTGTCATTGTGTAAAGATAATTTCAACAAATATAACAAAAATGCTTCTGAAATAACGAGCTAACACAGCTAATATTATAGTTCATAATAACTTCAGATTACATGTCACAGTTCCAATAGTGGACCGTGTATAATGTGACACTTGTTTATATACTGTGGTATCAGTCTGAATCATGGTAGAAATATTGTTCCTCTAGCTTGTAGCCCTCTTTCTTCTGTAAAGCGGCTGTGACCTCCTGGCTGCCAGTTCATAGAGGTGCCGGGGTTGTTTATTGTGACACAGTGAAAGTGATAGCACTGCCATGTTAGGGGGCTTATGTAGGAGAACAACGTAGGAGAACGACAGTTAAAATACTTGTCATTTGAAATGTTTTAAGTTCAAAATTTCAAAGCACTGTTATTCAAAAAGAAATAGATTTCTATATACACATTCACTACTACATGCACATTTATAACATGCACATTTTGTGCTGTTAGCATTCTGGGATTTGAAAGTGAAGGAGACATCAAGGCAATTAAATCTTCCAACCAAAGGGTTTTGGTGTTTGTCCATGTCTGTGTCAACAGTGCTCAGAGGCAAAATGCATTTTTTTTTGTTTTGCCATACCATTTACTGTTGGGGATATATGCTTTCTGTCTTCCTCTCTGTTCAGGGAAAACATAACAATATAGAACAGCTGGGAGCTCCCTCTGGTGCTAAAGGTGACTCTACTCTTGTTTTGCCAGATATTATTAAACCAGAAAATGGTTTAACATTTATATACAACAAAACTATGTTGTTATTAGTTTTATTTTGTTGAAATATAGTCTATTTTTGTGGTAATTACACATTTATATATTTGTCATTACGCTGCATGAATGATAATCATTAAATCTTTACACAGACAGTTATGACTGTAATGATTTTCTCCTCCAAATTATATCTAGGAAATGTCTTATCCGTGTTATAGCACTAGAGTGTGTTAGCTCCATTGGCAGAACACCATAATATCAATGTAGTGCCACTACAAACACTGCATTTAATGGCTTGTGCTGAGCTCCTGCACATCTTCCTTTGGGACACATATAAAACAGCTGAGGTGCTACAGGTGGAATCCCTCATGAATAATGGAGATACCAGTGTGTTGTTCATTTGTTGTGTGGACATAGATACTGTAGTTGCATTATTGATAGGGCTGAGACTTAGCAGGGAGGTGGCATTCTTTACCCTGATATTCATAAATCAATAACGAAAGAACCCTCCAGCTGTCTTTCACAATAAACAGCGCATTACACATTTACAGCGCTCTTGATCCTAGGGCCGTAGTATTTACTCTTCTTTTTTTCCAAGCCTGGTTGTTTGTGTATCACAAAAAAAAATTGTTGCAACAGGGAAAGCAGGAGGAACATTGGCTGAAAGAAATAATCCAACCTGTGACGACTGACAGTCGTACCTTGTTATGTGACTAACTGTCTTTCTAGTCCTGTGTCTAGAAAGCAGAGGAGGACAGGGCCTTCGTCCCAACTAGCTTGACGCCTTGAAGAAAATGATCTCAAAGACCCAGGCATTCTGGGAACAACCAGTGCTTTCTCCTGGAACTACCCAGCAAAACTTGGCCTTAATCCTGCTTTAATAGTAAACAACAGCTGTATGCGGTGATTAAGAAGAAAATAAAAGAACCTCATTGTTATTTCTTACTAGTGTGCTGTACACCCATTCAAATATGAATTTTTTCCTACATGCTTGCTAGTGGGAAAGAAATATTTTGTGAGATATAGCATGTTCTTGAGGTGATTGAATAGAGTAAAAAAAATAAAAAAATAAAAAAATAAATATATATGTATGTGATTTGCCTATAATATATAATTTGATGATCGGGTCTACTGTAATTACTTTATATGAATAATCTCCGTGTAGCATCACATTCTAGTGAGCCCATTACTCTTTCTGATTAGAGACTATGATATACTCCAAACAAAGTTGTGTGTAATAGAACGATCACAAGGTTTTTTTTTTTTATGTCACACTAAGGCTATGCAGAGGCATGCACATGGAAATACACATTTACACATGCTAGACAGAGAGAGCCTGGGTTTCTTTTCTTATGCATATGTTTTTTCAGGCATACTGGAGTCTTCTTGGTCTGTCATTGTTGAACAGGGTTTAAAATAGACAGGGGTATTTGGAGGCAGCTTAGTTGCAACTGTAACACACGTGATTGAATTAGAGTGCTGTCAATTGGGTCCATTATAGAAATCCCTTGGATATTTTCCATCAGCAAAGTTGGTCAAGAGAGTGTCTCCTGTTACGCTGTTTTTCTGTGTTTAGCTACGCCATGCTGATCGATTGGCCCATTCTACCTCGCACTTTACTGAACTCTGTTATTTGAAGAAAAAGTCTCCAATAATAGGTTTGATGAAAAGACCATGATTATTGAAGATCTCGTGTAAAGTGCGCACCCTATTATTTGATGTGCCCTAAAGGAGAATTTCCACACAGGTCATATTTTGTGAAAAGCTGAGGACTCCATTTTGACTGACAACAAGTTTAAGAGATCAACAACTGAAAGACCCTAAGCATGAATGACACAGCATGTGCATGCAATGGGTCTATATTGGCTCAAGAGGTAAAGCACACACTGTGGTATGCTCAAGTGTGATCACATTAAAGCTCACTATGAATTGTGGCATTCTTAAGTTACCCTAGCACAGCTCTATCCTTGTCATTGAGGTTTCCTTGAAACTTGGCTGCTGTTGGTGATATTAGACCAATGCAGGAGAATATATGCCTCGTAAAGCCCAGGCCCCGAGGATTGAGTGTGTACCAAGGTTGCACTATTTTTCACCCTCCACCAAGCTAAAAATAACGTGATGGTATTTTGGTATTTTGCCACCTGCATTATTAGAATGTCCTTCCTTCACCTACTGCTGCATCTTTAATATGGAAATAAAATATCAGAAATGTGTAGCCTCGACATTTCCAGTTGTGTAAATTTTTATTTGTGTTGAAAATGTGTATCTTGACCAGTGTATTCTTAAATTTGTGAATGTGAATCTGCTTATTTTTCACACAATCCATTCTCTTAAAATTGAACATTGGAACACAGTGTCCAGGTAATTGTCACACTTTTTGCACTTGTACTGTGAAGCCAACTGCGAAACTGCTTCATGGTGCCGTGCTTCCCTGCTAATTTTGTGAATGGTAAAATTTAAATTAATAATTTTTTGTTGTTGTTCAGCTTACAAGAATATTTGTGTTGGTTTTAAAAACGCTGACCGTGGTTCATCGTTCAAATTAACACAAACTTGGTTCAAAGAGACATAACACAGTATCTCAAAACAGTATCATTGTCAAAGTTAACTAGTTTAGCTAAATTTGGAGTAACAACTACTTTGCCAATCACACACTTGGTTTTCTGGGGCTACTGTGGAAGTATATATTTTAGAAATGAGCTACACTATAGCTAACTGTCGAGCCACTAATATCATAGATTTCAGCTGGGGCTTTGAAATTTCTATGGATGAATTAACATTTTCATCACATACACAAAACTCGGGGTGTGTATCTTAGCACACACACTTCAAATCCAGAATTATGCAAATGTGAGGTTATGCAAATATGATCTCTATCAAAGATTGTATCTCTACATACCTCCACATGGAGAGCGGGGGGCTGTTTTTATTCGCAAATTTTCTGTTTCTGAAACAGCAGTGAAAAAATTACAGTAAATATAAATAGGTTCAGACTAATAGCAAAAAGGAACAGGTGTTAGCTATGCATGGGCTCATGCAGAGGTGGAAGTCTTTAAATGTCATTCCATTTCACGTTGTCAAGTGGCATTTTACACTGTTAAAGTGTTTCATTCATTTTTCATTCCCATTTATTTCTAGGAATCCATGGTCATAGAGATGGAGATTGGATTATAGGGTGGGAAGTGATGAAACGCTGTGGACAGGCTGACCATACCACACCCGCTGTGCATTTATGCACACACTATAATTTGATAATAACAAGATTAAAGCTATTCTCTGACTATTGCAGCTGTCATGTCAACTGCTTAACCAGATTATTTTAAGGTTAAAATTGGTTCAAACATAATCTGATCAACAGACCTACGGTGCATTACTGCTAAAAAGGTTTTCCTTCATACATATTCTTCTGATGGTGATTGTTGAACAAATTATGTAAACGTATTCATATAATCTGAAGCCATCGTTGACCGTAATTCAGAGTTGAGTTATAGGGTGCTATTAATTTCTGCTGATGAACAAAGGGGTGCGTAATTTAGTCAAATGCACATATTTAATTTGACATGAAGACCAAGAAATGTAAATCCAAATAGCATCAACTGGCTTGATGGTAAGGATTTTTGCTCACCATTTACACATTTTTTTTATATAATGCAATTAGGACATACACCAGCGCTTACATCTGCTACTTTTCAAATTGTTGAAGTATCACTTTTCTGATTACTCCACACATTCATGTATTGGCTCTCTCCACATCCCCCACATGCGTCTTGCATTACATCTCCTCTCTGTCTTTCTCTCTCTCAGCCTGCCTCTGTCTTTTTCTCCCTGCTGCTCTGCTTCTGTCCTTCTCTCTACCCCCGTCCTCCAAACCTCCCCTCCCACACACTCTGTCTCACACACTAACTGTCTGCCCGCCAGGTCTCTGTTGCTAAGCGACAAGCAATGAGCGATGGACTGCTCTTATGAGAGCGACGTTTGTCCATCATGATCTCATACTTGCCTGTTCCATATGCATGTACAATGGATTTCTCTTGTGGAGTTGTGGCCGATTTCTGTGGAGAGAGATTAGTGCCGTTACTGCATTTGCATATGTTTGTATTTTTGCTACTTGTATTGAAACATTAATAAAACAACTTGGATTTCAAAATGTTATTGATTAAATTTGCAAGCCTTCATTTTAAGATGGATGCAGTGGCTTGCAACTTTGTGGGATGATTATTGAACCAAAAATAAAATTATACTGCAGTTAGAGACAGTGAGTGTAAAGTTTGAAATTAATCAAATGAAAACACCAGGATCATTAAGAAGATTTATTTAAGATTTTTTTGTGGTTCAATATAATGAGTCATGGAATTAAATTGCTGCTAACTCTTTTCCATTATTTGTTTATAATGTTGCCACTTTGAATCAAATATTTCTAAATTGTTGTTTGCAAAATAGTAAATGTTATACTTCAGATCATTGGTGTCAGATCACTGTGCACGGAAACTGTAATAATATTTCCAAATTATGTTTTAATCTGAAGCTGCTGCTTAATATGCTTGAACCACCACTTCGCCCCTCCCCACCCACCTTACTCCTTCTCATGTTACCAAGCTGCAATTTTCACTGTTTCTTCATGCCTTTTGATTAGTCCCTTGGGCTCTTATGGCTTTTATTTTGACAAATGAGCTTGGTGCTGAGGGTTGAAAAGCACTTACAACAGTATTGATTAACAGTGGCTATTAGCTAGTGAAGAGGAAAGGAAGACATTCTTACAGTAAACATTCACTGGCCATCCAGAGCCTGTTAAAAATGCACTAAGGGTGAGGATTAGTGATGTGGATTTCCTCCCCGCTGCATTTGTAGAGAAGCTCATGAGCTGGAGGTTACTTCATTGCAAGAGGCATAACGCATCTAGATGAGTGGATTACTAAGGCTCTCCCTTAGCCTCAAACCCCAAATGTCATCATTATGATGTAACACACTTTGTGTCATTCACATAAAACCTTTGCTTAGATGTTCTCTTGACAGTAAAGAAGAAATACTGTATATATTTGCAACCACTACGTATATTGTTAACTCAGTTTAAGGATGTCAAACGTCGTAACGACACGTCCACACGCATCAAAACAGAGTTGAGGAGTACATCTTCAATCATTATAGTTGTCATCTGCAAGGACAGCAAGTGATCATCTTTAAATGAAGAGCTTTGAAGAGTTCTAGCTGCCTGATGATTAATCACTTGCTTGCTCTCCCTTGCGCTCTCTCTCATTCACACACTCACACACACAC
Organism: Micropterus dolomieu; assembly: GCF_021292245.1. Taxonomy (NCBI): domain Eukaryota; kingdom Metazoa; phylum Chordata; class Actinopteri; order Centrarchiformes; family Centrarchidae; genus Micropterus; species Micropterus dolomieu. The sequence continues at coordinate 15,702,839 of NC_060164.1, forward strand.
ACTCACGCCTCCTCCACACACACACACTCACGCCTCCCTTGTTGCCTGCATTGTTGCTTTAGTATAAGCTTTTAAAGTAAATCCCCCTCATGCAAATGCAGCCATAACACATTCTGTGTGTCACCCCCAGTGACTTGTCCTTGGGTTTGTACAGTGCAGCACAGATCAAGTGCACACTGTGTGGACAGCAGAGGAGAGCTGATTCAGTCTTCACATCATCCCATGTGAAAGCTTTTGCCAACTCTCTCTCTAACACACCTTGACAACACTTTTTATTTTTGTGCTGAATTTTCAGTGTTGTTTATTTCAGCTCATTGCTGCAGCCTGTAGGGTCAAATTGCTGACTGTGGGGAGGTGGTTTTCTCTACCCCTAACCCACACAAACCACCCCCACATCGCAGCGCCATCACAGGGAATGCCGCTCTCGACCTCTGGTGAAAGGCAATCCCGCAATACTTCTCATCAAATCCCAAAACAGTTCCAAACGCAACGACAATGCCACTAACAGGAACGGGCAGATCACAGCGGAAACTAGCGCTTGTCCTACACTGAACACAAACAAACATGGTTTGACTTGGATAGACAGTGCTTCCTCTGAGCCCTGTGTGCCTGGTCTGTGGATGTTTCATTCTACAGTAAGAATCCTTTGATTTGGTAAAGTTGAGCACCAAGCAGTCAGAGAAAGACAGAGAGGATGCCTCAGTCCTTCCCAGCAGCCCACTTTACACTCGACATCACATAGCGGCTTAACGATGTGCAACACGGTCCACTGTTCCTCCGACGGCGATGACCTTTCCTATAAACACACAGATTGGTTTGCTGTGCTGCCATCTTGCATAATTATACTGATTCTCAGTGGGCTTGAGAACGTGTATACACACTTGCTGCAATGTTTCATCCAGACTCCAGTTCCTCTTAATGGGTCTTGTTAGCAGAGGTCAAAGTCCTCTCTGTCTGGGGTCACAGTAAAGAAACACAACCTTCCCTGTGGAACACGTTGCAGGCCTTGGTGTTGGCTGACAGGAGAACACAAGCCACAACAATCCCATGTGTGTCCTCTCCCCACTTGCTCTTGTAACTCCAGGGTTAAAACATGCAAATTCTGTATGGAGGAAGCTGATTCATTTTCCCCAGTGGGAGGCGTGAGATCTAAATTTAAAATGATTAAATGAGCCTAGAGTTAGAAAATCATTTGCACTTCCATTTCTTAGCCTCTGAGCTGTTCTCAAATCAAGGGCAAGTCTCTGAATCATTAGTCTCAGATGACTGCCTTTTTTACAGCCTTTAACAAGAACATTTCCCAGATAACATTGTTGACCCCTATCTTGTGTAATACAATTTGTGGACCTAATCGACACATTCTCAGAAAGTGAAAAACATTTAAATCCAACTTTGTTTACCGGTCCTCATTAGCCAAATTGGTCTTTTTTTTTTTTTTTTGCATTCAAGCTGTTTGTGTACAATCACCAAACAATTAACCAGTGGAACTGTTGATTAAAATTCAACACCATACCTCTTCTGCTATTGTTCCACATCAAACGTGTGACTTAAGTTTGTCTCAATAATTCACATAGTGCTGTGCACTGGATGGCATCAGCGAGAGTTTTGAGAGTATTATTGCATCAGGAAAAGATAAAGGTAATGAGACCTGTCTCTCAAGTAGAGAGAGCCTAATCTCCTTGGTCTCTTCAGGCTTCTCTTAAGCCGGTGGAGTGGAGTGGAGTGGAAAAAAGAGGAGAGGATAGAACAAAAAGGAATGGAGAGGAACTGAAGAGAAAGTAAATGAGATTACAATGGAGGTAGAAGAGAAGAAAAGGAGAATGGGAAGATAGAGGGATATATGAATCTGTGTATGGTCTGTTCTTTTCATATTAAATTGGGAATCCAAAATCAAAGAAAAAGGAAGATTTGCGTGACGAGGAAGTTACTTACTTCTTTGTGTGTTGCTCTTGATAGCCTAACTTTGCAGCAAATAGACTTGGGGTATGGCGCTACCTGATTTAATGTGATGAATATGAGCTTGAACATCAATATGGATTTTTTTCAACAAAGAAGTCAGCAACTTCCTTGTTAAACAAGTCAGTCACATGAAATATTAAAATCATTTCCTATTTGTGACTTGAGCATAAAATTGAAGCAGGAAAAACAAGCTGTTTCATAATGAGTAGTTATATATTAAAAGTAGATTTTGGATTCCCAGTTGAATGTGAAAAGAGCAAATGAAACACAGATTTATGTGGTTACACCAGTCTACCTCAAACTGTACCTCAGGGGTTGATTTATGGTCAGCCAACTATGACTGTGTATAATTGTGGTTTGATATGGAGGAGAGGACAAAAGCGATATTAATGAGAGGTTAACCAATGTGAGAGGTCTGAAACTAGCAGCGAAAGATGAAGGCCCATTGCCTGTTAATTGTCAGAATGCATCGCAGAGGAAGAGGCAGTAATCCACACTTCCACACTTGTGTTTTAACATTTGCAATTGATTGAGCATATTTACGAATCAAATTCTATCAAAAACATTATTTGGACAAAAGACATGCTGTTGCATATATGCACATCTGCTAGCTTCGCGTACTGAAAGGCTGTGCTCATACTTAGTCATTCATATCTTATGCATGAACTGCAATGCTCAGAAACCCATCATGCAACATCTCCCACTCATCTGTTGTTATGTGGTTGCACATTTTCTGGAGCGACTGATTCATTAAATAACAGAGTTGTTTTCTTGTTGGCTGAATCCAAACTTGGAAACAAATAAACAGTCATTAATACATAACAACACTTCTGTAGAGCTCCAAAGCAATGTTCAAATACATAAAGCTTTTCTTCAAGTTCTTGTTGTTCCAGTGCTGCATCAACTTTGCCTTGGACTCATGCTACTAAATTTGGTAATATTCCTTTGCAGTGACAGATTCAACCGCCAAGCTGTATTTTCTATGGCACTGCATTTGCAGACCAGTACTGCATCAAGCCATTATATAAGCCCAAAATTAACATAGTATTTTAGCATAGTATTTTAGAGCAAATGTACCTAAAACTACCAGCAGCACCTACCAGTTCACTGCTGAAAAATGTGTCTGCCAGTCATGTCTGTATGTTGCTCTTTTAGAGTAGACTCACTAATCAGTGAAGGTTAGACAGCATGGAGTCAATTAGGGCATTGCTACCATCTTAGATGTTTTCCACCGAAAGGCCTGTTCTGCAGATGGTAAAGCGCCCGCAATTTCATGTGTCTGTTGTAAGCTGAGACCCTATTTGACAGAGAACTCTCATCCTGTCTGTGTTTAGGAGGAAACCTCATTAGAGGACAATAGGAGATCGGGGATAAGACAGGTGACCACTTGATAAGACTGTTGTTATAGCTGTTGCTGTTGTTGTTCCATGTGCTGCTGCTACTCGTTGAATTCACTGAGGGCATGGAAGAAACAAATAAGTGGCGAAGAAGGGCTCATACTTTCAGTTTATTGACAGGGTCCAGAAAACCTTATTTATTAAACTACAAAATGGCCCATAAAAAAAGACGTCATGAAATATGTACTAATATTAAATGTGGAAATAATTGAAATCATTACATATACTACTAATACCAAGAACATTATAAAATTATTAAAATATGTAATGTTAGCATGACTTTCAGAGATGATTATCACTTAAATTGCTCTATCACTCTTTTTTTGTTATGAGTAATATCCTAAATAGCATATCTGTCAATGTAATTAATATCATGAGTAAGTGTTTTATCATCTTGTATGCTTTTATATTGAAGCATATGAAATAGTGGATGCAATAAGTGATAAGAAGGCTTTCAGTATGATTACAAGATGTATAATGTGTTATAATTAACGGGTTGTAGCTCTCACACATAACCTTTGGAGGCCCTTGTGGGTGGATTCTGTTCTTGAGGTTCTGTTCTTTGTTAAACACTTACATTTCTTTAAAACAGTGGAAAGAGTGAATTTTTTAAGGGCTTCTGAATGGAAAAAGTGCTATCAAAGATGTCTCAAGGTCAAGTATCAGCCGTCAGTGGCAGTAATCTGCCAGGAAACAGTAGCAATGTGCCTACAAAAGGGAGGAAAGAAGCCAGCTGGCCATAATGGATATATATACAGTTTTACGTTAAAGATGTCATATTGTGCTTTTGGCTTTTTCCCGTTCCTTTATTGTGTAAAGGCCACCCCAAAGGGTGTTACCATCTCCTAAAGAAAACACTGCCCCTGAACTGCCTGAAAAGAGCTCGATTGTAGTCCAGCCTTTACTTCTGTAAGCTATCTGCATTACTTTGTAACACATGTCATGATGCTCACCTAACGGCTTGTCAGGCATGCCCTCAGACACACTGGTGGAGAAACACACTGAGCTGCAGCGCACACACAGTGACAAGACGCGCACCCGCTGACTCCCCTCACCCCCACCCTCCCTACCAAATGTTAGGCAGTCAATTGACGTAAAGTTGTTACCGTGATGTGGAGACAGTGTACAGATAAAACGTTACTACTAAGATCAATTTCTTACAGATTAATAATTTACCACTCTGAAACGTCTTGCCCCAGTCTAGGTTGAGAACTTGTTCAGGAACATGTACAGCTGAACCAAAGCCATAGTTACTGGCTTGTCAAGACCCACCCTACTCTGCTTCTGATTGGCTAATAGTCCTTAAGTACTGCGCATGTGCAACTCCCAACAAAGATGAAATGCTTCACTCCGTGGCTTAAAAGGAGTGTTCATCACACAGTGTGAAGAGAGGTGCTGCAGCAATGTGCAGTATGACAAAAATATGGTGTTTAAAAAAACAAAAAACTATTTAAACCTGTTCTTAATATGCGTAGCATAATGTGACCAAACTGGAATTTTTAAAATACTTGGCTTTGCAAATGTTTTATAAGGAAAGAAACCCATTCAATGCATTTGTTTGGACTGATGATACACACATATGCTTTGAATGTAATCACTGTGTCTATGTAAACTCCACAGGGTTAATCTTATTTCCACTAGCCAATGAGGTTAAAATGTATGGAGACAAGAAACAAAATCAAACTCCACAACAAATTTTTGTTGCACAAGCTTAAAGAATGCAAAATGAATTGTTAAGTTCTAATATGCACTTTTATGAATATCTTGTAGAAAATCTCCAGAATATCTCATAATAATGCGGCCTACCATGCTGCAATGTGGTCAAAACACATGCTGTATTAAAAAATGACATTTCGTTTTTTGGCTCTGTATTGAAGTGTGCAACTGAGAGTCTCCTGCAGCTGACGGAGCTCTGTTAGCGGAGAAATGAGCTCTGCCACAGGCTCCATGGTTAGAAGGTCCAGACAGGAAGGGAGCTTGGAGAGACACTATTACCTCCTGATTCATAGGTGTGGTAAGCAATGTCGACATATACCGAGCCTCAGATGGAATAGAAATCAATCATTGCCCTTAACACATGCATACTGTATATACACACACATACACATGCAGGCACACAAAGAGAGAGACAGACACACAAAATTGTCCAGTGCCCTTGAACAAATGGAAGTCCAATTAGAGCAGTAATAGAAAATAGAGTCAATGTTCAGGGTATCGCTGAACAGATAGAGATTGGTGGTTCTAAGCAACAAGAAAATCACTTTTAAGGAACGTCACAGTAACATTTAGCGCAAACATGACAGCTAATTATTCTGAACAATTGAAAAGTATGACATACTCGAAGGGAGAAAGTTTTTTTTTTTTTAAATATGTGAAACATATATATGTTTTTGTAATGTCTAAATATTTTAGTATGTTGGGCTGTAGTACAAAATGGTGGAAACCAGCCTCAGGTGATTGCCCCATTGATGGCTATAGTACAATAAAAGCCGATGTCATTCTAGCATGTTGCTTTTTTTCACTCCACCTACTTTCTGATAAGATAAAATGGTATGTAACCCCTTCTGGGGTACAAAGAATCAAAGACTGCAGGTAATGTATTTCTGTCCTTGGTGCGATAACCAATGCTTCTAAATTCTTTCCATGTCAGCAGTAACACTGAAGGGCATTGTTTAATTTACAATTTTTTTTTTAATTGCTAAGATGCCGTGGTGGAAACTGAAGCCACTTTTTCAAAGCCAAAACTCTTCACACAGTCTGCTCTACCATCATGCATCTTGGCCAAATAGTTAATGTCACCTCCAAAAGTCACTCAAACCCGCAAAACACTTCATACAAGTCTCAAAATAAACTTGTTCAACCAAAACGGTGGCAACAATTGTCACTCAGAAAGCATACGATCTCACTCATAACACACTGACCTACAAAACACTAACAACAGGAAGCATTACGTAAATATAATCAACTTTTATCTTTGAAATGTGACTGATGTTTTCATATAAATCAGTATTTCATATAGAATACAGTTGTTCTCAGTCATGTTGGTACATTTCTCAGATCAGAATTGAAATTCTACTTGTTCAACCTCCACATCATCTAGTCTCTTGTTCACATAGCAATTTCTTAGTCTTTTGAGAAATTGCAAATGCTTTGACACATTTATGGATATGATTATGTACAATTGTACAATTTCCTACATTATCAATTGCTTATGTCATGTTGATCACAATGTATTGGTATATAAAATAGTCTCTTTTTTTTCTGCATCACAATGACATGCTCTGTCAACAAATTACAGTGCATACAGTAAAAGCGTGTATCAACTGTGAATCCTGTCCAAACCCTTGCAATGTATAACTCTGTACTGTTGAAATTCATGCTATACAGAAAAAGTGCAGCTTGTGCATTTTCAATCATTGTCATTCAAATCTTGCCATAGTTTACAAATACAAATAGTTTTGCAAATGTTAAGGATGATTCTAGAAATGTAACAAAGCGACTGAGAAAAACTGTAAGATTAACATATTTTCACTTTATTTACTGTACTATAGTATATGTAACAAGAATGAATCAGAAATACCGAAATTTGCTTTAATATCCTTTTTTCCTATATCACTGCATTCAGAAATTGTGAAAAAAAAGTTCCTGAAATTTCAGTTTTTTTCAGCTGTTTACAAAGTAAAAATGATACCTGAGACACTCTGACCAAAACCTGTAATTGGTGCACCAACCCCTTGAACCAATTCTGCTAAAATACAAGCACATTTCCTACTTTACACTCAGCTTGCAGTTTTACAGTAAAGCTACATTCAAAACACTACACACATTTCTCTATGCACATAGACGTAAACATAAAATGTTTGTAAACGTTCTGCTGTTCTATATAATTCTGTCTGATTACTGCAAAAATGCAGGACATTTGCAATCATTCTGTTTTGAATGTGTTTTTGGACACAGTGTGTTAGCATCATGTTTTGCAGGTGGTGAAGTAGTAATGAAAAAAGAGATCATGGATTTTGGAGAAAGTGGTCACTGAATGCATTTTGTGTGAAAGCAATGAAAAATGATTCACAGTTTGGGCCACATACACTTCTGTTTCGCTGACTGTGTGAAGAGTTTTGATAAAGTGACTTCAGATTTGACCAATGCAGGTTATCAATAGAAAAAACTGTAGTGAATGGAATGTGAAGCATTTCCTGTCAAGTCAGACCTAATTCTCATAGAAAACAAGAATCTGAGCCTGAGGACGATCCCGTCCTCCCTGCGTGTTAGCTTAGCAACTGTAAGGATTGCAGTTTGCTAACCAACAACCTAGCTAATATTAGTTACATTACTTGCTGTGCTGTATCATGTTATTTGTCATGGTATTGGATTTCTTCAGAATCACATACCCCACCTTTCACTGTAGTCTTTTCCCAGACACAGTGATCTGTTAAATTTACATCTACATTAAAGTAATTAATTGTCTCTCATTTGTTTTCATGGTCTTAGTGTCAGAGGACATAAATCCCTCTGTTGTCCGGTGTCTGTGGTGATTACATGGGCAATTATCTGCACTTGCAGTCAAATACAGTAGAAGCAAAGATCAGCAGAAGAGGCGACGAAGAAGCTTTTTGTCAGAGGCAGAGAGCCATGATTGACAGCTGCTTACCTTGTTTAAGGTGAATTATCAGACTTCAAAGACAGGAGCAGGGGTGATTGTTAGGTGCAAATGAATGAATTGATTGACTGATGTGGTCGTCTCTCTGGGTTTCTAAGAGTAATGCAGAGTGCAAGAAAATTATGATATTGATTTTTGAGGTCTGAAACTGATCTGGTGCCATTTATTGCTCAGCCACATAGTGAAACCTGCAGTGAGTGTTATTTGGTTTGTTTTCCTGAATGTTAAAACTCCCAAGGCTTTCAGCTGGCAAACAACTGCATCTAGAGGGAACAGAGATGCTGACATACATTAGCTCATTTTCTCATTTTTACACCAGGAATGTTCTGATGAAAAACTTTCTTTTGGGCATTTTTTTTTATATAGACTACATCTTAAGTATGCCCTCATTTAAGCCACTGGCTGTCTATTATCTCCTGACATTAAGATGATAAAACTTGATGTTACGGACGACAAGTGCTGACCTTTCAATCTCCCATCATTCCCTGCGTCATCTATTTTTATCCCAGACCACTGGGGCTTGAAATGTTGTATCAATGGAAGAGGTGAAGTACAGCATTGAATCAACAGGACAGTACATTCAAGATTTTTTTTCTATTATTCTCCCTCCAGTCGTAGGGAAGTAATACTAATGCGGAGATGTGTCTTTATTTTGTCCTCTTTTGTTTGAGCAGGGGGACATGAAAGAATGTACATCTTAGACAGCGTGCGCTGCCAGGCTTACATTATGCTTTTTCATATCATTTTCTTATTGTTTCTCTTTGCTCGCTGAGGAGACATCACAATTGGGACAAAAAGCTTACTTGGAGTGCAGCCATTTTAAGGAATGAGTTATTTCCTGTTTGCAGACATTGTAGATGTCATCTGTTTAGTTCTGCATCTACAAATCATCTAATCCTACTCTGGCCTGCAGTGCCCAGTAGGCCGTGTGGGGCTAATGTTGTTTTAGAGATGGACAGCCTCTCTAATGACACTGATGCTTTGTGATGATCAGACTGTGACATCGAATTTGTCAGTTGTCGGAGAGTTTAAACTTGTGGCTCATAGTTTGCTGGTACACAATGGTGAAATTTGTGATTTCCTTAAAATTATTTTGCACTTTATATACTCAGCCCCCTGAGCATAAACCTCAGCACATAAAAACTAGTCCATAGCTTACGTTATAACCATAGACTGGTGGTATAACTCAGCATTTCATTGCCATTTCCCCAAAAATGTATTTACTGTAGCCTATAGTATGGCATATTTATATTGCCACATGAACTTTAGTAAAATAATTCTAAATAAATTATAAATAATCTACACGTGGACAAATAACTAGTACAAATTAGTGTATAAGTACAATACAGCAGTTTAAGAAATACAGAACCAACATTTATTTTTTCATTAGATCCTTGTGCAAGAAATGTGGTTTACATTATTCTCTAATTTGTTAAGTTCTAACTCATCAATAATTACAACCATAAATGCCAGTTCAACATTTGAATGTTTACTGTAGCACCTCCACCGGTATTTTAGGTCCCGTCACAATCAGGCTGTGATTGGTGACAAAAAAGTGACATTTATGAGAATATCGACTTCATGAAAAGTTTAACATGTTTCAACAAAAGGCACCCGATAACATAGGCCTTAGATTCCCGGCAGATTCCTCTTCTTTTGGTGTGTCACACAAACGATCAGTATGGTAGGGTAGAATTTAAGTTTTGAAGTCTGTTGTGTCATTATCTGACTCTGTATGTGCTCTGTTTGTGCCCTTTTGGAGCCAGTCTTTTTAATGTTTATGTAATGTTACTTGACAAAGGAAAAGCAGGCAGGCGAGAACAGTAACGAGTGAGTGTAGTGCAGTGGAGAGGGCTGAAAAGAGTACTGGCGGCTTGTGAGTGTAGAAGTGCCAATACTGTGTACCGCTGCGTACCAGCCCACTTCAAGCATTGCAGTATGGCAAATGTGTTCACAGTATGTACTATACCACATGTGCCGGTTTGCCCTGCAGCTTCCCTGCCTCAGTAAATCACATTAGAGTGGTGATATGAAAATTGAGTTGATAGTGTGGACATGTATGGGTGCTGTCCTGAACAGATTGCATTTTGGGCTGTACCTGTGTAATCCCTAAATCAAACACATGGCAGCCTAGGTAAGCCCTTAACCTCGGGATCAACAAGCTTTGGCCCTTGGAGTCATCAGCCATCGTGTTAAATCATAATTCTCTTTATTTTTGCACTTTGTTCGCGATGTTCTGAAGTAACTTTTTAGGGAACACGGGTTAGGAGAGGTATACGATAATTCGATCATAATAATATTGTGACACTAACTGTGGGGATTTCTGTATTGCAGAGATACAACACTCAAGTCACGTCACTTCCGATGGCCTGATCATTATTAGCCAGTACCATTTGGCTCCCTTAGTTCTATATGGTTCAGTAGGCATGACCTATACACAGAAATAACAGCTTTCCTCCACATGGTGTTGTCAGATTCAGCCTTGCACCTGCTTGTTTGTTCACGCGCATGAGTATGTGAAGAGGCTCCTTATTCTTCCTCCCTCTTCCCTTTTGCTGTGACCCAGTGTAGATCTGTAACCCAGGGACACAGGGTAACTGTACCGGCATTAAAATAGCAAACATGGGGAACAGAGCATGTTATTAGATTCACTAGTTTCACGTCTCCCTGGGTGTGGCTATAAATAGCCTCTCACACTGGAATAGAGTTTTCCCCAGCGATGCAGACGAAAGCCAGAGGAACAGCTGCGCTTAAGCCAAGTCCTGTTAGATCAGCGGAGTCACATGAGCATGCTCCTGTCTCTCTCTCTCTGGTCTTTTCTTTCTGTCTCTGTCTCCAGTCCCTCATTCTCACCTCTAGTTTCTCTTGCTCCTAATCTGCCCCGCTATCTGTATTTCACAGACTTCTTTATGTCGCAGTCTTGCAGTATCTTTGTCTCTCTGTCACTGTCTTCTGTCTGTCTGTCTGTCTGTCTGCCTGCACTGTGTTTGCTCTGTTTCCTGTCTCTCTTGATGTCTTGTAATTTGTCCCTCTCTGACATTATCTCTGACCCCCTCGCTTTATCATCCTGTCATTCTATCTTCTTTCCTCCCTCTGACTCTTTGTCTGAGTAGGTGTCCTTCATCGTAGCCAGTAGCCTCTGTCTCTTTGTCCCTGTCCTGTATTCTCACTGTCAGTCCCTCTCTTTGTCTTTTTTTTCCTGTGTCATTTTTATCTGTATTTTTCTTGCTCATTATTACCAGACCTCCCCTGTGTACTCTGCTAATTGGTACAATCCTAATATTAACAGTGTTCATCTTGTTATAAAAAGATTTCTTGAAGTAGGAAGATGAACTACATCCAGTTTTAAATAGAAATTTGGACAGGTGTTACATTTTTCATATTAATTACTTTTTTATTACTTAGAAACCTGCAAATAGAAAATACTGGACAGGCAAAAGAAAAGTCAAACAAGACCCAGTGCAAGTATACTATCCTAACTAGAATTTTTAGATTTTCATAATATGCATCTTAAAGTTACAATAATTACTGGCTGCACCAGTAATGGTAACAGCAAGTGCGGCTTAATACTAAAGCAAACGCTCTTTGAGCAGTTACTTTGTCAGAAAAAAAATAGAAAAACAACTGATGTGTCTATTTAATGCACACTAACTTTTTAAAAATAAAGAAATCAGTCAATAATAATGCAAACGTCATCTGATTTCATGCTGCGCATGTCGTGAGTAGTTTTTCACACAACAGGGGACAGTATAGTTGTTTACCTTGCTGAGAAGTTGGAGGTGTGGAGTCTGTTGCCTGCAGCTCACTGTGGCCACTCCTTCCTGCTCCATTACTCCATGTAATATTTAAAAGTCATCTGCTGACAAAAAAATGCTAAAAATGTTTGTCCTGTTGTGTAGAAGCATTTTTAATGAACAGTCACTGTCAGCTGTAATCTCAGTGACAAGACACACTTGCAAACTTTTAATGTGAACTAGCAGCAGTAGAAAATGTTTGGTTTGCATTACAGTAACTCTGATACGGCTGTGAGAGGCCAAATGGTAAATAATGAGGTGGATATCAATGAGATAAAATAAAATAACAGTAACTCTGAATTACGCGTGTCATTTCCTATGAATCCCTTGTGTGTAGACAATGAAAACCACTATATAGAGAGGTAATTACTGTATAAACATTGAATGGCTCTTGTTGAAAAATCCTGACCTTAAAAATATAAAAAACAGGGTTGATTTTATGAGCTTGGTTATAAACACATTTACCGAGTCCTGCTGCTCCCTCGCTCCCCCTCTCCCTGCCTGTCTCTCTCTCTCTCTCTCTCTGTCTCTCTTTCTCTCTGAGTTTGACATCACAGGTGTGTATATATAGCCAGCAGATGGATTCTCCCATGGCAGGCTGCTTCAGTGGTTCTCTGTCCCTCGGCTGAGGCCCACCGCCGGCCACTCAAATGAACTAGAAGCAATTCCTTGTTTACATTGTCTCTTCTGATCTGCCCAACCATCAGTTTATGACTGCATCCATTATTCATGTATTCCCCTCCACCACACACATGCTCACAGGCACACACAGTAAAACATCACTGCTGCTGAATGTATTCTTAAAGCCCCCATGTTCAGGTGTGAACCAGCTAGAGTTGCTATTACCAGATTAACCTGGCATCATATGAGGTCTACACACACTCTCTGAAAACCAATAGAAAAGAATGTTAAAGTTAAAATCTTCTTGATATATTGAAATCCTTACACAGCCCCTGCCTAACTATGCTGTAGTTTGCCTTTAAAAAAAAACAACGAATTCATGAAGACATTGTTGTTTGCTGTTTTTCTGTGATGTGATGCAGCACTAGCAAACCTGTCAGTTAGCAGTATTTACTATGAAACTGCTGTGACAGGATTTATGTCTGAAAGTATTTATGGGACGCTCTGGACGGAACAGTAGCAAGAAGAGCTCTAGAAACAGGTACAGCTACTGTGAGACTTGACTTAGGTGACATACAGTAGTTCTAGTATATTCTTACGGTGGTAAGAAGTAACTGCTGACTACAGACCAGCACATACTATGCCACCACAACATGCCTGGAATGCTATCAAGTAGGTACACAGCCAATCTGAGTGAAACCTTAGACATCCCTGTACACAGTAACCCGCATGCACACACACTTTGCTGAGTATTTGCTGCATGTGACAGGCGAGACGCATGCTGGCTACGTAGTCAAGTGAGTACTGAAGAAGTATGGGCCAGGGTGGTGGGTGTTTAAGAGTTTAAGAGAAGACAGAAACTTAGTCATGCATATATTCTCCACCTTCCAGGCAACAGGATATCATATAAGGTTTTGTGATAGGAGCATGGATTTGAAATGTAGATGTTGTTTACATAAGCATCTTTTTAATTTAATCCCAAAATTTCAGAAGATCAGTCTACCTCCAGTAATGATAGCTGTCATTTATAATTAAACACTGATTCCATGTGACTTTCAAAGACGAAACGTAATGCTTCAAATCACGCTCATATGGGTACTGTAAATGTTTGTGAGTCTCCAAAGACTTAGCTATTTAATGAGTATATAAAGTATAAGTAACTGAATTATCCGCCACAGTACTGAGAGACTCAACGGCAGAAGCAGATAATAATCTTATGACTAACTCAGGCTTTTTTAGGGCCAGTTTATTGGCATTGTTATGGGGTTGGAATCAAATTAGGAAAATGGCAGCTGTGCCCATGCCATATCATTGTGAAATGTAATCCAATTTGACCAGACAATCCTCCTGAAATGGACAGAGCACTCTCTTGGGCTCATCTGTAATAGCATTGCTCTTTAGCCCTGCAGAAATACTCCTGTTGCAGTCTGTTTTGTTTTTAAGTTGCATACACTTCCATACGGCATTGGTCACCCAGGTGGTTGCCTGGCCTACTGTTGGCATGTCTTTATTACTCAATAGTCTTCCTGGAACAAAATGTGTTGGGTGTAACAACAAAAACAAACTGGCTGTAAACACAAATCTTTTTTTTCATTTACGTCATCGTATTTTGGATGTTATGGGGTCATCCAAACAAACTATAGCAGTGTGACATGACAGTACAGGGAAACAAATTTCACTTTGTTGACATAGCACATAATCTGCTTTGATGGCTACTTGTCGGATGTCACTGTGAAAGGGGACATTGTAAAGTGCTGCATGTGTACCCTGTGGTAATACGAGCTTGCCACCTTGGAAAGGAGCAATGGGCCGCCATCAAGAGGCTTGAAAGTTATTGAAATTCCAGGGATTCTCCATGGAAACCATTTAGAGGGCCTAACCCCATGGTTTTATGAGGCTGAGAGTGATGCACACAAACACTTTACTCTCTTTGAGTGTCTTTGAGCATGTGCGTGTAATGCATGCAATTGTAGGATTTTGTTTCTTCAAAGGCTGTAAAACACAGGGAAATCTATTCATTCCCTTTTTCTGGCAGAAGGTCAGGGAAGCTGAGTGCCTGCTTGTGTCAAATCAGGAGTAAGTGAATAGCTGGAGATGAACAGCTGCATGCAATGATGGTGCCAAGCAAAGCATGTAAATGAACTGTCATGAAACTCTACTCACTCAGTCGGACACAGAAAGAAATGTTGAAAGGCGTGCGTGACAACAGCGGTCTTACTCTCTACCGAGGGGAACAATTAACTTAAATAGCCATATGTGCAAAACTGCAAGAGTGACTACAATTACATTCTGTCGTTATCTAACTCACGTGCACTCAAACATATTCAAACATATAGCAGATGGCTACAATCACAGGGGTTGTGGCATGTCTTGAATGTGGATGAGCATGCTCAGGATACATAAGCCATAGCCTTTGACTTAACAGGATAGTGTTTTACTGTAGGAGCTGATATGAGTAAATTGTTTTGATTATCTTCAACAAACTGGGTAATTCTTAGGGGTACCTAAGCATGGTTTCCTTTTGTAAGAGAAATTAATTTTCCCATTGCCAATAATTTCTTTCTATCCTCACTGTTAAATTACACTTTTGGTTTGTAGTAATTCCCCAAAATGTAGATTCTCCTTATACCTAAAGCAGGCATATTCCTGTTTTTTATCTTTAATATGCTCCATTTCCTTACACAGACTATTATCCTTTCTTCCAGGAGGCTCAGAAGGTGAACAACCCCGCCAACAATCAGGCAGCAGACAGACCAAAGGGTGCTGATGAGAAGGAGGAGGTCCCAGCCAGCGAAGTGGGATGGATGACTTCAGTCAAAGACTGGGCTGGTGTCATGATCTCTGCTCAGACGCTCACTGGCAGAGTTCTGGTAGGTTTTCCCTCTTCTGCTGGATATAGAAGTCTCAAATTTCAAATCCAGACTTGGGTCCATTAGCACTTTTTTGGCACTAGTGATTTGCCCACAATTAGATAAGAGCAGCAGTATTTCCTCAGGCAAACAGACTGCAAATGGTTTTCACACCCAAGTTGGCTTCCAGATTAATCCACTGTATAATCCACTGCCATGTACACATTTAGTCACCTGTTTTGTACAGGTCCCACAGGAGACATGCTGTAGGACAATTAATTTGATCCCCGCAGATGCTAGTGGTTGCTCTGTCCTCACTGAATCTCAGTTGGCTATTTGGCTGGCACTGTCCAGCCTTCTTTCTGCTGCAATGGCCTATGTGCGGCATGCTGTAACTCACTCTGCTGTGCCTGTGCCAGATGAACAGATGAGTGTGTGTATTTGTGTGTGTGGGTGTGCATGCACATGCTTGTGTTTATGTGAGAGGAGAGATTTATTTGTCAAGTACAAGAGGTAGCATATGTGGTGTTTGTGCAGTAGGTAAGAGGCTGTCACTGTGGCTTTTCTGTTGGTATGAATTACAGGCCCACTCCCCTTCTGACCCTCCTTTCTTTAGTTTCATCCCTCACACTGCCCCAAGAATCTTTCCTGCACTCTACACCTCTTTGCCAAATCCTGATATATCCTGATGGCCTAGCACATATATTTATATATCACAGTTAATTTTGTCCATTGATGGTCACAAAGAAAATTATCCGTAGTCATAGAATTTTCTGCTGTGTATAATGCCTAGTAACTTAATTGACTGCAGGGATACATACAGGCCCCTCAAAGTATTGGAACGGTAAGGCAAATTCCTTTGTTTTTGTTGTTTAAGATCAAAAGACGAGTTCAGAATTTCAGCTCTAATTTCGTGGTATTCACATCTAGATGTGAACAACTCAGGACATACTACCCTTTGTTTGAACCCACCCATTTTTCAACTGAGCAAAACTATTGGAACATGTGACTGACAGATGTTTCTTGTTCCCCAGGTGTTACCTTTTAGGTTGATTGTCTAGACATTATATAGCTCTGCATGACTAGTCTAAGTTTTCATCCTTGGTTCAAACCTATAAAGACTGCAATTCCTGTTAAAGAGGATAAACTAACATGAAGACCAGAGAGCTGTCTATGGGAGAAAAGCAAGCCATTATCAAGCTGAGAAAAGAAGGACAATCTACCAGAGCCATCAGACAAACATTGACCATAGCAAGCACAACAATTTGGAATGTCCTGAAAAAGAAAGAAACTTCTGGTGTACTGAGCAATAGACATCGAACAGGTCAGCCCAGGAAAACAACAGTAGTTGATGACAGAAATATTGTGAGAGCTGTGAAGAAACCCCCAAAACATCAGTAAGTGACATCACCAACGACCTCCACAGTGCAGGGGTGAAGGTATCACAATCCACAAAGAAGACTCAGAGAGCAGAAATATAGAGGCCACACAACAAGATGCAAACCACTCATCAGCAGCAAGAATCGGAAGGCCAGATTGAAATTTGCAAAGAAGTACAGAGATGAGCCGCAAAGGTTCTGTAACACAATCGTATGGACTGATGAGACCAAGATTAATCTCTACCAAAGTGATGGAAAGGCCAAAGTGGACAAGGACAATGACCCAAAGCACACTGCCAACAAAACAAAGGACTTCATCAGGGGGAAAAAAGTGGAAGGTTTTAGACTGGCCAAGTCAATCACCTGACCTTAACCCAATAGAGCTGCATTTCAACTCCTTAAGAGGAGACTGAAGGGAGAAACACCCCGAAACAAACAAGAACTGAATGAAGCTGCTGTAAAAGCCTGGAATCGCATCACAAATGAAGAATGCAACAGTTTGGTGATGTCGATGGGTCGCAGGCTTGAGGCAGTTATTGCAAGCAAGGGTTATGCCACCAAATATTAAATGTTATTTACTTTAAGATTATTTGTTCCACTACTTTTTCTCACCTAAGAATGCTGTGGTCTAATACAAACGGTGATATGTCCTAAGTTGTTTAACACATCTAGATGTGAATACCAGGAAATAAAAGCTGAATTTCTGAACTCTTGTCTCATACTCATCTTTTGATCTAAAACTCAAATGTCTTCAGTGAACAACAAAAACAAAGCCTTACCGTTCCAATACTTTTGCAGGGGACTGTATTCCAAAAGCACTGCTGTAAACAGGACACAATTAAGATTTGATTCAATATAAAAAAAATGTAAAACTGCCTTTCCATCAGCAATATTTCTCTTGTGCTCCTCCTCTCAGCTTAGCAAGATAGCTATGAACAGCATGTTGCCTATAACTGCAAGCCTCATTCTATTAGCTGGCTTGATTATATTAATACTTTACACTGTCTGCTCAGAACTGGGGCCCATTCAAGTTAACCTTGTCATTTCCATGCTAGACAATATGCACTAGAGTGAAATTAACCTGACACCAATTGTGTCTTTTTGTATCCATTTTGTAACTTTCTCACTGAGGTAAGATAAGCTGATCTTCTATTACTGCTGAGAAATTGAGGGCGTTTTTATGGTGTGTCTATTTGAGTGTATCCGTCACCTTTTGTAGATCGGAAAATGAACATCAACATTTTTTCATGTATACTTAGTTCTGTCTTGTCAAACTTACCTTTTGCATCATAACTTACATCAAAATATTAACACTGGTATATCCACCTTGCACAGACACCCACTGTGCATCTGTGAACTGAATGAAGCAGCAATGGGAGTCAGAAGAGAGAGGGATCCAAACTAAAACACTGTCATTGTTAATGTTTGCTGGAATGTGACACTTTCTTCACGCCTGGTGATAGCTGGGAGATGAGAAAGATTCAGGCCTTTCATGGTGAAGAAGATGCTGAATCCTGAAGAGAGCTGTCAATTTACTAAATGAGCCTCTCTTTCATCACTTTCCCACTCACACAGCTCTGCTGGCATGGACACAGCTCCCTCTCGCTTTCATCTTCTGCTCTGACTTAGCCCTTCCAATCTGCCCTGTATGTATGTATGTGTATGTGTATGTGTATGTGTATGTGTATGTGTATGTGTATGTGTGTGTGTGTGTGTGTGTGTGTATGTGTGTATATGGAGAATGAAACGGAGTGTGGTTGTGACAGTCAGTGAGAAATAAGGCACTGGTTGCATTAAAGGGGTTTCTAGGCATAGAGATATCCCGGTGTATCACCTGCTGTGATTTGTGCTACTTCTAGTGGGGCTGATAATTCTGCTCAGCAGGCTGTGTTTGCTTACATGCTCAGTCAAATGATATGCAGCACAATATGTACTTAGGAGTGCACCGTGAAGGTGAATGAGTATCTCCTCATGTGGGTGGAACATTGTACATTTGTGGGGTGCATGTATGCTGACATTTCTCTACATATACAGTACAGCATGATAGCTTGTGTATCTAAGTATGCGTGTGTGTGTGTGTGTGTGTGTGTGTGTGTGTGTGTGTGTGTGTATGTGTGGGTGGGTGATTTTGTGGGACTCTTGCTCTCCTATCACTGCAGATCAAAATTGCGGTGAGTATCCGTGTACACAGAACCTGGGAGGTTACCATAGCAACTGCTGTGTAGTGGTGTAGTGGCGCTCAGTCATCTGACATTAGGGGGTGTCTGCCTGGGCAGAGCAGAGCAGGAATAACACACACACACACAGGTGGGAAAAAAAGCTTGATGCAGGCTCCATGCTTCCATGCTGGAAGAGCCAAAGACCAAGCAGATTAAGACAGATAGCCCCTGGTAGGCAAAAAGGCAGAGCCCCCCCCCATTCCCGTTCATTTGTTTGCCATGATGACTTCACTGCTAGTGAAAGATCAAGTATACCTCCAGGCTTATTGAATTGCCAGACAAATCTCAATCCACCCGTGGCAGCAGCTTGGCCTCGGAGTTCCCCATATTGTTTCCCCATACTGGGCTAGCATGAGCCAGTGTTGCCCCTCTGTGTGGGTCTGTAGCTTTTTCTATCACTATCACCTTTACAATATAAGCTTATCAAGTATTTATCACCTCATTCGCACATGATTGCCCTCCAGTGTTTTCAGCTGACACTGAGCTCTGGGTCAAAAGGAAAAACATGAGGGGTAGTGAACTAGAACTTAATCGACCATGCTCCTCTGCTGGTAATGCAGTCATCAAAAAATAGAGAAGAAGAAAAAAACTAATTTTCTAGCAGTAATCCGTTCCAAACATATATGTTTTCGAAAGAACTGATTGATATGTAAAAAAGTCATTCTCAATGAGGACTTATGCAGAGCAGGAAACAACTAAGTGACTAAGACCGAGCTGCAGCTTAAGGAGCAAGTGTCTTTCTGAGCCCGGCGAGACAGCTGTCCACACAGAGACACTGCATGTGGAATATAGGTGAAAGGCAGAGCACCTCTGGTCCGACAGTGGAGCCAACCATCATTCTCTTGACAACCGTATCACCCCAGTTGCTTTGTAGAAAGACCTCATTAAGCCCTTAAGGGCACGATGTCCGAGGAAATGACTAGTTGCACAGCTGGAAATATGAATAGGCTGCGGTATTACCACAGAATCTCATCTAATTGATTCCTACATTAATGTAACCGTAACAATCCCATAATGTCCAAGAAAAACTGCGAGGATTATAACCTATGAATGTAGACATTCACCCTATCTTTCTGCGCAGTAGATTTGCACGGCATGGTGGGTCCAGAAATAGGTCAGCCCTGCCATCTTTCTTAATGGGATCTTGGGTGGCAGCCGGGGACCATCTGTTCACATGGCCTGCGCACGGTCATCCCTCTGCCTACCCATCCACCCACACTGCATGGCACTCTGCATATTGACCCCTGTCATTTGCAAATACAACACATCTGTCTCTCTCTGCATTCTAACTACAATTGTAACATATCCACCATGCTTCATTTTATAAAAACTGATACAATACAATAGAGCCTCTGACTGGGAGCTCACTTTTCTTTCTCACACTTTCTCCCTTTACCTGTGCCGTCAGTTACCCCTCTCTTATCTCAATTTCTCCATACATACAGTTTATGTATGGGAACAGTTGCTTACTGTGTGTGTGTGTGTGTGTGTGTGTGTGTATCA
This sequence comes from Micropterus dolomieu, assembly GCF_021292245.1. NCBI lineage: Eukaryota > Metazoa > Chordata > Actinopteri > Centrarchiformes > Centrarchidae > Micropterus > Micropterus dolomieu. The sequence goes on from NC_060164.1 coordinate 15,723,220, forward strand.
TGGCAGGAAACAAGGTACGATTGCGCAAAGTGTGTAAGGACAATGCCAGTGCGCTCCATTGTGTTTCAATGTGTCCTGAAATATCCTGCTGTGGAGAAAATAAGTGTGAACGTGTTCTCTTGCACCCTCTGTGTTTGCCTTTCTGCCTGCACGGAGAACAGCTGTCATTCACAGTGTTTTACTTTTTCAGTACTTTTCCCTTTAGTGCATTGTGCAGTACAGTATCTTTATCCATGCTGAATGTGTGTTCTCGTGTGGATCCACGGATGTGCTAATGTATGTCTGTGAGTGTCTGTTTAGGCTGGTTAATTACGCTTTCCCGTTGAGTGTGTGGAACTTATTAGTTGCTGTCAGTAAACTCCTCAGCATGCATACACCTGCATCATGCTCCTCTTTGACAATAGCCTCATCCCTTTGCATTAAAATAACAGGCAGGATATGTTTCTTTACATGCATTCGGTACTTGCCCATTACTGTATGTTGCATGATTGCAGGAATGAGGATTTTTACAACATGATGTTTTATCCATTCATTGGGAGCAGTATGTGTTACTGATAAAGAGGCTCAATGAGGAATCTGTACAACAAACACATCCACCCACGCACAAACTGGCACACATTCAAGTACATCCTCAACTAGGACTGGGTGATATGGTTGAAATCATTAGCACAATATGCATAATATTTTCTATATATGACTATATAACGATATGACATGAGTATGTAAAATCATATAAATTAATCTAACCGATGCCTGCTGAAAGTCAATGAGTAACAATATTAATTGTTACCTGACCCGCACATGGACACATGGTGAGAGATACGCACATAGATGCACACAAACACACACACACACTCAATTCCCATAGTGTCTGTCAAAGTGTCTGTCTCTCCATAATGAAACTGAATTTCGGAGCCAGTTTGCTTCCTATTCCCTTAACTCAGACTTGGTGCCCTCTGAAACCTCCAGGCTGTCTCCTTGCCTCCCTCCCATTTTTCCGAGTTGTTGAGTTTAGCTAGCTGCACAGCTTAGTCATTTTGTCATTTGCCATAATTTATCAGTTCAGTCGATGGCAATCCAATTGGCATTGAATTAAATCCTCTGAATGGTGATGAATGCTGGAGGGACCACGGGGGACAAGCACTGCAGCAGAGAGAGTGAGACAGAGGGAGGAGAAGGAGAGAAATGGGTGTGGTGCCAGCCACAGTCTCTTATACTCATGGCTATACATGTAGCAGTACATCAATCCACAGCAACTACACTTGCTAAGGCATTAGTGAAGTGTTTTGTAGAGAGCATAAATTATTTCTTTCAAAATATGAAATTAAAGTATTCAATCAGGATGACAAGATACGTTAGTTCCAGTGAGTGAGTGATGGGTGTGGCCCTCCATATAAATATTTCTTGGCAATGATTTAGTCAGTGTATGGATTTTAGTCACGCTAGCAGGCTGTAAGGATAGCAATGCTGATCTGTAGGTCAGCTGGTCAGCCCACCACTTAGGTTTTGACTGAAATAACACAACAGCTATTGGATGGATTGATATGACATTTTATCCAGACATCCATGGTCCCCAGAAGATGAATCCTAATAACTTTGACTTTTTGTCTTGCGCCATTATAAGGTTGACATATTTGGTTTTCACTAAAATGCCTTAAGAAGTATTGGAGGAATTACAATGAAATTCACCACAGACATTCAGACATTCCACAGGAAGACTTGTAATAACTTTGGTGATCCCCTGACTTCTCCTGTAGCGCCAACAACAGGTCAAAATGTTCCATTTTTTCAAAACTTTGGTTTATGACCAAATACCTACAAGACTAATGACATTGTCATCAGCCTCGGCTGTACTTTGTGTTAAGTGCTAACTAGTAAATGTTAGCATGCTAAATTGAAATGGTGAATATGGTAAACATAATATCTGCTAAACATGAGCATATTAGTATTGTTGTTACGGGCATGGTGGCACGCTGAAGTTGGCATTTAGTCCAAAGCACCACTGCAAGTACAGTCTTGCAGCATGACTGTTGACTCTCATGTTATAAAAGGTGTTTTGAGCTTAATTCTAACGGTTAGAGCAAAGTAGAAAAACACTTTGTGTTAAGACAGCAAGGCACAAGTACACGTTTAATATTCCTACAGCTGAGTAGTGGAAGTATATGCTATTGTTTTAGAAGTTTTTGTAGATATTATAGATAAACAATTGTGAGTGTGTGACAAGTATGAGTTACGTGATGATAAATGCAGGGTTGGGAGGGTTACTTTAAAAATGTAATCCGGTACAATTACTAATTATTTTCTTAAAAATGTAATCAGTAATGTGATCCAAGTACCACAAAATAAAAGTCATGTAATCTGATTACCTTTAGTTACTTTTGGATTACCAAAAGTAACTAATGCCAATAATGCTAATACTAATGCCAAATGAAGACAAGAGAAGTATCAATGATGTGTTTTCTGCTCAGTGTATTTTTAGAGAAATATAGAATAACAAAATCTCCTATTCCCAAAATCCATATTTGAATGTTTTTATATGATGTGCTTTGCACTATGTCACCACTATGGCAGTATCGAGCCATCAATAACAAAAACATTGTTTGTAGGTATTCTTGATGATATTTAAGTTTGATATAAGGAAAACCATGTTACAATTTTGATTACTCATTCTGCACTTGTATTCATTTAGCAACCAATGAAAACAATATGAAGCTGCTGAAGCATAGTGTTTCCAGGGATGATTACTGTACAAAAACACAACTTTCTTCACTGATTCTGGTGAAACTGGATCATATTTGATGGAGAAATATTAGAAACTTGCATGGGGGGTTAGTTAGTGTTTACCACAGACTGTAATGTTATAAAGGTGTTTAAGTTACACGGGCTGTGGTGCCTGATTGGGAACTGTAGCCGGGCAAGCGGGCAACGAAACCTCGCTCAGCAGCCTCCCAATGAACACAGCATGACCAGAACACAGCCTCAACAACCAACAGGGAATCCAGTAACTTACTGAGATGATTTACATAGAGCTTCTATGACATCTTTACTTTTTGCTAAACTGCTAACTGTAGCCTATCTGCCTGTATCTGTGGCTGGTTACTTCGGTTGGTTAGCCGTGCTGCTAGCGGTCCTATAAACTTACTCAACCAAGAGCCAAACGTTGCAAGAAAACCACATTCGTACTGGTCAAACTGGCCTCTGTCGGTCTTGGAGGCTGTGCTCAGTCCTGGTCCAGCTGCCTTGTTCACTCACTGGGAGCTAGAACCAGTCCGCACAGAGTCTGCATGATGGGGCGGAGGCGTCAACACACATTCGCCGCTATTGGTGACTGTAAATGCCAATCAATGTCTGCGACACGTCTAGGGCTGAAACGATTTATCGATGCTTCGTTTAAACCATGTAACTATACAGCACAGTGTTTCGCACGGACATTTATTACTGTCGCACATCGTGCTTACGCTGTGAACACGACAGGATTATAATGGAGCTGTTTGCAAACCGATCGATCGGTCACCGATCATTATCGGCCGATAATGGCTTTAACTAGTTTGATTGATGGTCGCTAAAAAGGCCGATAAGAAAAGCCGATCAGATGATGCAATACTCGCCAGACAAATTTTCAACGGCAGCTAAAATGTTTCACTACGCTGTGTGAGCGGTTTTTAAAGCTAGCTAGCACCAAAGTCCTTCTCAGACAAGAAGGGATTAATGCGCCCACATAATCATTTACAATTAGATTTGAGCAGAATTCAGACAAGTGGAGCAACATGCAGGAGCGATCATGTCAAACTGTCGCTGTCTGTGCTCATCTCACACACACGCCACCCGCAACCGGAGTTTAACAGACACAGCGCATCAGGCAGAGAGAGAGAGAGACTGATCCTTCAGTGTGAGTTTCCTGATGCAAAGAGTGGTGCTACTCAATCAGCTGACTGCATCTCTCTCTCTGTTTTCGTTACAAATACGGAGACCTTTTGCTACGTGTCCGCCTCCTGTCCAGATTAAAACAGTGAATCAGAAGATGTTTGTTTGAAAACGCTGCTGACCCGATGGACAAAACAGAGGACTTTATAAAACGATAACACACACTCACATTTGGCTTTGTGAGTCGGTCTTGTCAGTCATGCAAAGCATAAACACGATGCTTTAAGGAGTTTTAGTTTTGGTATTTTTATTAAAATATAAGTACTGTGTAAATAACACTTAACAGTTAGCCTAGCCTACTGTGCATGTCGCTGTATTTACTTTGCGACAACTCCCAGTCTGTTTTTCCGCTGCAGTCTCTCGTACTCCCGTGTTACTTTCAGTAACAGTTCCACTTCGTTGTCGGTCAATGCAAAAAAAAAGAAAAAAGCCTGGTGTGTTTCTTCTTTTGCTAAATCGTCTGCTACTGCGGAATAGACCATCTGCTTCATGTTTACACTGGCACGCTCATGCGCAGTGTAGCTACCTGAACGGCCACTAGATGTGTGTTTTCAGTCGTTCTAATATAGACAGAGATGAACTCTGATAATGCAGCTAAAACGCTGAAACTGTTTTTAAAACGTAGCAGCGTGGATGTAGCCTCACATTACCCCACTCCTCTCTCTACTCCTCTCATGTCAACCCTCCCGTTTTCCCTGTAAATCTCCCGTATTTTTCCTTCTCACCCGGTATCCACCAATTTAATGTTTCCCCGTAAATCTCCCGTATTTTTAACCTTTATGAAATCAAATAAAAACCTTCTGGCCGTATTTAAAGTGTTTGCTATTCTCTCCTCTGGTAAAGTCGGTGGCAGCATGTAGATATGTAGGCTGTGCTTCCTGCACAAGGATTAAAAATGAAAACAATCCACTGAAATGATATAAGGCCTATAGCCTACTGATGGCAAACCATATGAAATTATAATGAATATAGTAGCCTATATAATATTAACAATTGACTGTATAATATGGAATTTACATTGTAGCCTATTTTTATTTATTTAAATTTTCCTTATTTTCAAATCTCATTGAAGGCAGTTTTGACTCCTCTCTGTAGCCCTTCTCCCTCTCTCTGCTCCTCTCTCCACTCCTCTCTCTTCCCCCTAAAACCCACAGAACCTGCCTGAGCTTTCCAGAACAAAAAGCAGCTACTTCAGAGTTTATCATCGACTCACGATGCCTGTGCTCCTTTATCTCCTAAATATTTTGGCTACAGCCTGTTTTGTAGCAGTTTTTATGGTTGTAGTAAATTTATAAAGATGCTGTTTGTTCTGTTTTTGTAGTTTATTCCACAGTAAAGCTATATTTGTTAAGCTGTTCACAGTAACCAGGCAAAGGCTGCTATGGTTTAAGTCACTAACACAGATTGAGCGGGATTTGTTGCCCATGTTTCCTGGAAATAAAATAAACAGTTGTCATTTCATGATACTTTATCATCTATTAACTTTAACACTTAATACATTGTTTTTAGGACCAATTAAATAAATATACAGTATACTGTATAATGCTACATGATAAATAAAAGGATCCAAATAGACCCAGTGATCGGTATCGGCCGATACTGCTTTCAGCAATCGGTGATCAGCCCAAAAAATCCTGATCGGAGCACCTCTAATGTCATTATTTCACGCTAAAGAAAACAACAACTCTCTCTGTGTCACAGTCTGTCCACCGTAAAACGAAACTTATGTCGCCTCGGCAACAGCATGACGGCAGCTGTACAAAAAGGTGTTCTGTCTACTTTAGCAATTAACTGAAATCATGATTGATTGTTGAGTTGAAGGCTAGCCAAAGTAAGCTGCAGTCCTCAGCTGAAAATGTGCACACGTGCGTTTGTTGTTCTCCTTTTTGGGCCGTGAGTTATAACCTCACAGTCACGAGTTAACTGGGTGTCGGGAGCTGCACCTTTTAACTCCCCTCCAGCTCTCTGTAGCTCAAACAATCCCTGTTACCTGCGTGTGCTAATCCATCCTTCACCCAGATTCTTTGTCTTTATAACTGTTATCTTTATAATAACAAACAACAGCTATTTCGTGTGCAGGATCGCTCATTTCACGTTTCACATTTCACGTGTGTTTTCTTGACAAAACGTGGTTTGGTGACACAGCTGCTGTCAGCTCCTGTAGTGTGTGTGTGTGTCCCTGTCACCGATCATCCACCACAAAAAGGAATCAGCAGACAAGAGTCGAGCAGAGCATTCAGAACCAACGACGGGAGTTGGTCATTTGTCACATGCAGTACATGACTTAAATAATAAAAAATGACCCTCGTCACTTCTCCTCTTGTCACAAATAAGCCTGACAACATTCACGACCATACCAACCCACCTGATTTTCCTGAGAGACCCCTGTTTAAGAATTTCCCCTCAGGGATCAATAAAGTATTTCTGATTCTGATTTGTAATTCTGATTTTTCATTGCCCTCTTTGGGGTTTCTCCTGGGTCATGGTTAATGTTACAGTCAAGCGGGAAGCTTCCGGTCAGTGATCTGATGTGTACGCAGAAGTCCCTTAAACCTGCATTCTATTGAACGGCCAGCAGGGGGCGACAGGATTTAACCTTACACCACATGACTGAAACAAAGCTTTCCTGGACCACAAGATCAATACATTCCCGTTTACTGTAAATCACATTATGCAAGCACAAACCTCAAGCCTCACCTCTAATCCAGTTCTATGAATCAGATTCTAAAATTATTCACACATAAAAACACATCCAGTAAATATGCTACTTCACCATCGCCACGTAAAGGCAGCCCTCTTTCACTTAAAACTTACAGCCACAACCCGCTTCAGCTCCTCCTGTTTCTCTGCCTCTAGCTGTTGCACTAGTTTAGTTTCACAGTCCCGCTCCCAGTGATAAATGAGCGCAGGAGCGATGCTAATATGTAGGCTAATAACAGGGCTCTGTGCTTTTCTCACGCACATGGTCGCCGTGATTCCAGTCAGAAAAAAACAAATATGTTTTCTTAGTTGAATAAAGCATAGACCTACAGGTAAAGCAAAAAATATTACCTGTGGATGGTGAATGGGTGATCCACTCTCGGTAAACTTTTCCCCACCATACCGCCCAAACCATATCACAGGCTGAGGCTGGATATTTCCACTATCGGCGCGAGCATCTTCGTTGATTGCCCCGCGCAACACCTGGTCAGACAGCTGATAAATCCACCATGCGCTGCTGTTGCTACAGCTAGCTTTAGTTTGTGCTGCGCTCACAGACCATATGGCTGCGCTGCTAGCCCGGACTTGATGTTACGGTGCGCTGCTAACACGAGCCTCCTCCGGTCCCTGCTTAGCTTGCTCATCATCTTTAATCTTCTACAACTTCTTCACCCTGATTCTCAACCTTGCTCCTTTTGAATAGATGGCACATGTCTCAGTGAAGATGCCTCCCTCTACTGTTCTTCTCTGTTTTGTCTCTGTTTACTACAATCTTCTCTCACTCATTTTAACTACTACAACTTTTCCCACAGTCCGCTCCAGTGCTGGGTTATTAAATGAGCAACGTTAAGGACGGGTTCTTACGTGTTTTCCACACTTACAGTTGACCAATAATATAATTCCATTTAGATAAAAAAAATATCAAAGTGCTTTTTATTGGTTATACATGATGTCAATATCTAAAATGTAAAAAAAAATAAAAATTAAAAAAAGCTTTTCTTCTCCTTGCTTGGGCCCCAAGTGCGCATAGGCCCCTGGGCCCGTGCCCAGAATGCCTATTGGATAATCCGGCTATGTTTTCTGTTTCATGGAAACTTTCTGCTAAAAGTAATTCCTATGAGTAATCCCCGATTTTACAAAATGTAGGCTACCTATAATCTGAACACGTCTATTTTGTCTTTACTGTAAGGAAATACAATTAAAAAAATTTTGTATCCTGATTACGTAACGCCGTGACATGTAATCCGTTACTCCCCAACCCTGGATAAATGTTTGCTCATATGTTTTTATTGGTTTCAGTCTTTGATTTAGTGCTACATGTCGCTGCATTTAGATGTGGTTCAGAATGTATTCTCATACCATGGCCACAGGTCAGCTGTGTGAAGGCAGCCCTGCTGGCTTGGTTTTTCTGGTCTGCCGCCACATAAGAAACATAAGTCATGCACTGTAAGTCAGCAGTGTAAGGGGGGTGGGGTGGTGAGAGAGAAAGCAAGATGTCATAAGAGAAAGGAAGAGCAACAGGGAGCTCTGCTATCACGCTGCATCTTTCAGCTGGTGGAAATTCACACACTGCTTTCACACTTATCAAGCAGACATAGTGCTGCACATTTGAGCATGCATTTATTAATACAGGCACAACCTACTGTAGTATATATACAGAAAACATTCCATTTCAAATTCTGTTAAGTAAGAGTAGAAGAGTTCAGAGTGTGTGATGGCGCATTGGATAAGACTATGCCTTTGGTGTGAGAGATCTGGGTTCAATCCCCCACTGTGACCCATCCACCAATGTGTCCCTGAGCAAGACACTTAACCCCTAGTTGCTCCAGAGCAACTAGGGGTTGCTCTGACATCTAGTTGCTCTGACATGTATAGCAATTGTAAGTCACATTGGATAAAAGCGTCAGCTAAATGAATAAAATTGTGAAACAACCCGAGTTACAGGTGGACTACCCTTACTGTAAGATAAAAAGAAGAAATATTGAATCTGCAATATGCATCAGGGCAAAAAGTACAAGGTATCAACTTCTGGATAACACCATTCAAACCATTGTGTAGATTTATGTTGAATTTCTTCCTTTGTTCCAATTGATCAGCATTACACTGCTTTTAAATTTGCAACACACTAGGAAGAGTTTTACAACTGAAATGGTTGGTCACATTTTGTCCTCAAGAATGATTTCCCCTGCAGCCCCCCTTAAGGCTTGTCATAACTCATTCTGCAGGATGACTCATCATTGTATGTTCTTTTCTCTACCTCATCTATTAACCTATCCATTTGCCATCTGGGCCTCAAATTGCTAAAGAGCCAATGACCTACAGCCGTCTTCTCTTGCTGCAGCCCCCATGCCCTTTGTCCGTCTGTCCCACCCTCCCTCAAACTCCCTCCCAAAAAGGTCAAGGGAGCAGACACAGGAGTAATGTTTCATTTAGCTGGCTACCCGGCCTTCTCCTTATTAGATCAAAGTCACCTGTGACTTACAAGGCAATGTGTCTGAGACACTGTGGCGACAGTACATGCTCATTTGTTTCCTTTAGTCTGGGCATAGAGAAAATACTTAGCACATTCATTCTAAAAATATTCACAAATCAACTCATCCCCCCTGTAACTGAAATGAATGATGTAAAAAAATCCAATTACTGTATTTCATTATTTGTTTCGTTTCATTATTAGTTATTGCCTGTGGGAACAGCCCTGGTGGTGTTGACCTTGGAGAGTGTCATAAGCAGTGTTGGGCAAGTTACTCAGACAAGTTACTAGTTACCTATTACTCATTATAAAAGTATTACTTTACTTATTACTTGATGATAAAAGTAACTAGTTACATTACTCGTTACGTTACTATATTACATTTCACATTGCTGTGTTGCTTCAGCAGATGCTTTTTTTATTTTTTATTTATAGAGTTTAAGTTTACAGAGACAGTGCACATTGATAAACATTTCTTTAAATTTGCCAGTTTAGCCAGCTTGGCTAATGTTCGTCTGTAGTCCCTGGGCGTTAGTGTGTTAGTGTTATCACAACTGCATAAAATACACTAAAACAGCTTCAATAAATTAAATGTATAATTGTTTGCGGTTAAAAGCTTTTTGCTGGTCGCACAAAGTTTATAACGGACGACAGTCTTCTTTGCATCTTAGACTATGACAAAATAATGGCAGTAGCTACTTATAGCCGTTGAAAGAACGCATCTCTCCCTCCTTCTCCATTATTCCTTTAGCTTTTTGGCTAACAGCTGATGACCTACCGTGCAGTTGTGCATTCACATCAAGGATGGTGCGTTCAGTAACGCAGTAATGTAGCGTAACTTGGATTACTAACTGTAATAATATTACCGTTTTGGAAATAGTATTCCATTACACTACTACTTACTGGGAAAAGTAACTGTAATATTACATTAACGTGTTTACGGAGTTGAAAGAACACGTTACCACCCAACACTAACACTATTAGATAATTAATAAAAATATAGCCTTCCTTGACTCTCAGCAAGTGACAGCAGTAATTATATTCTGTTTACTTTTTACAAAGTGATTATTTATGCTCCATTGAAACCTCAGGCTGAGGAGTGACAGGGTAGTCAGAAATTAGATTACATTTACAGTCACAAGCGCATTAGACTGCACACTACAGACAGACAGACAGATTCACAGACAGATAGAGGCACACTGTCACAGAGCAAACAGTCGACAGGCAAATAGACAAACGGACAGGTAGAAAATTGCGTGCAGACAGATAGAGGCCCAAGTAGGCAGTCACAGAAGATGCAGACGTTCTAATGTTTGTCATTTGGAGCCCCCTGTCACCTCCAAGACTGCGCTCTCCCTGTCTCATCTTTGTCATGGCTGTCTGGTATGGTCTCGGGGAGGAGTGTTGAGTGACTCAGTGCCGATGGGATGACGCACACCTAATGGATCAGAACCTGCAGCATCACATTGATCCAACCGCATCTAACACCGCTGTCACTGCCAGGCACATTTCTTAAAGCTTTCCAGAAAAAGGATTAGGGACTGAGGACATTACCAAGATTAGCAAAGAATATGTAGTTTATACTTTTATAAATTCGTATACTGGTTTGCATATAATTCATACTTGAAGTCTAAAGGAGCATTTTTGACATATCCCCAAAGACCTGGTTTCTTCCTTCAAATGATTTTTGTTGGCAAAAAGGGAAGCCTTAATTGTGGTTTCAGTTGTGGGTTTCTAGTAGAAGCAAAAGATAAATCCCTATCTGCTACTGAATGATTGTAAATTGAGTACCTCCTAGCTCCATAGGTGCTGCTCTGCAACTATCTCTGTGCTCCGAACTCCCTGCAGTGCATTAAGAGAATTTCCCAGAGGGGACTGATGAAGTATCAAATTATTAATATTAAACATTTTGTTGGTGCAGGCTTTATATGCTGCATGTCAATTGCTTTGTGAAGCAGGAACTGCCTCCTCTTCTCGATCTGTTTCACCATCTATACATCAGCAGGTCTGAGTCACACACAGAGAGATAGTGTGGGAGTGAAAGGATCTTTGGAGATGGGGCTGAATGCATCCCTACCTCTGCTTTATAGGGTGGACAGGTTATCATTGCAGCAACATCAATGGTGGAAGATAGATGATATGGTTCTACTCCTCCTATAACTGACCTAAGAGGCAGCAAACTTAACTGTCACGGTCACTGTCAGGGTTTTATTTTGTTGGGAAACACCTCCCTACTGTGCTGTGCAGAGCCTTAGAAGGTGATAGAGTGCCAGCTTTCTGTGTGTTGCTGTATTATATGCTTCATATTTCAATCTTTTTTGACCGTCCTATGACTCCAGTGACAGTATCAGACCTAGTCCTAGATATGGTCTCAGGTTCGTTCTGAATATGCTGTTGTCACTCGTGTCATGTTTGCGCTTCTAATTGCTTATCAGAGGAGTCCGCGCCGTATAGGGACCATCTGCTAAGCCAGGTTTCAGATCCGTTTACCCCACTGGGATTCTGTTTCCTGGGATGGGATGGCCAAATAGTGTCCCTAAAACACATCACCTCCACCAGCCCGCCGCTCACTGCTCATAGTTTCCATGAGCTCATTAGGGAACGATCGCAGGTGATGAAAGAGGCACAGCAAGGAAGGGATGCAGAAAGATTATTGTATGAGTTGACAGGTGAAAGCAAGATATGGAGGGAAAAGAAATGAGAAGAAATAAAAGCAAGAGGAAAATTCCTATTAGGATTGATACAGGTATAGATTTTAGCATACACTTTTTAGAGGCTGAAATGCATTTGAAACTTCGTTTTCTATTTCAATATACTTGATTTGGTTTAAGTGCTTTTACTGTCTAGATGCCAAATGTTTTTATTTGACATATTTTGGCTTTGTAACTGAGGCTGTCTCATATTGGGAGTCATGGCAAGGTGCTAATTAAATGGTTTGTAGGTCTGTCTCTGCCTCCGGCCCTAAATTGCATCAGTATTGACTTCAAAGCCTCAGTGCATCAAAGAAGGACCAGAAGCAGCATGACTTTGCTCACTTCCTCCTCTCCTCTCCTCTCTTACTTTCTTATCAGTACATCCTGCACCCAAGGACACAGCTGTATTTGACCGCATGCACAAAAGCCTGTGCTTGCATGAGTAATGTGTATGGTATGTAGACTATATGAGTGCTTGCTTGTGTGTTCATTGTCATTATTATGATACATGCACATGGCTGCACTTACAGTTGGGGTCAGGCAAAGTCAAAGTGAAGGTAGGGACAAACTATCCTTCAGGTTGCTGTAAATCGGTACTAATGAATTAAAAAATACCTTGACTGGTAAACGGTACAACCAAGCTGATAATGCGACACGCTTAGATCTGTCAGACATTTAGCTTGTGAACCTGCTCACATGCATGAGTGAAGACACCCCTCCCTACTTTCTAACTAATACATTATTTCTGCTCTGCAAGATATCTATTTTTTTTTAATTCAAAATGACATTATCTGTTTCTTCCCTTTACTTTAGTGTCTTTTGAAATAACCCCATTGATAGATTGACTGTAAACCAGAGGAGAGCTCCACAATGGAGAAGGACCATTACATAAAGTAATGAAAACATAAAATTCCCTCTGACAGAGGGGCTAAAGGCGAGACCATCCTAGCCTCTGAAGACTGAATGGCGACTTGGTTTCATGAGCCCCTTTTTATTACTTTGCTGCAGCTCAATGTGTCTCTATGGCATATTGCATTCACAATTATTCCCACAAGTGGCACATCACCGTGGCAACATCATGTCTCTTATTCACAGGAAAGAGCTTTGTGCCCTCTGTCTGTTTTTGTTTCTCTCACCATCCCTGGCAGCTTCCATTCGTTGTATCCACTTTTTTGATGAGCTGATGAAGGACCAGTCCCACCCAGACTGTAAATTACAGTAGTTTTGGTTTTGTACTGGAGGTGAGGAGACAGATTGTGTCAAGTTCAAAGTAAACCAAAACTATCTGCATGAGAAATATGTTTTTTGTTAATTTGAGTCCCTCAAATGAAAATGACAGCATCAGTCATTTCAGCAAAAGCTTAAATATACTGTTTACGTTCAAGTTGTTGTCCTGTTCATATGTCGCTAATATGTGTTATTCTGGGGAGCATGGACCAACAATGTATTTTGGACTTGTTGGGTAAGTTGGGTAAGCCGAGACTTCAGGATTAGAAGTAACCCCTAAACACGCAACTCTTATACATAAAACCCTGTTGATTGCAGTCCTGGTCCAGCCCTCTTCTGAAAAGTAACTCTTTGGAGTATATCATCAAAAACAGATGTCTACATGAAACTGAACCAATTAACAGGGGCATAAACTAGACAGCAATGTAATGTATTTTCTCACCTATTATCAGTTTGTTTCACTCTACATCTTTGTATATGTATACTTCTGTTATAAAACAACCAACTGTTGTCACAGTGATATTGGGATCTTAAAATGATTTAGAGTGACAGAATCATGAGGCTTTGTGTTTTTAAACTGCATAGAGTTTGTCAAGGATGAACGAGGATTCAACCAGATGCATGAAAAACAGCTCTACCCCAAACCCCATTTGGAGTCAGGAATGTATATATATATATATGCAGGTGCTTTATGTGTCACTTTTCCATCATGCATCAGAATGGAGAGGTGGACTGTAAAAGGCTTATGACTGATATTAAATCTATAAAATCCTCACTCTAAGGGGAACCGACGGCCTTCCAAGCAGCAGGTAGCTGAACTTTTCACTGACAAGTGTCTTGGATATTTAATATTGATACGGGTGTCAGTGCTAGTCAACAATAAATCAACCAAGCAGACTATCATCAGCGGAAAGGTGAGAGATGGAACTGATGGACACTGAAGTGGAGCTCAATATCTTCTTAATATGGGTCAGGGCTCTGTTAGAAACCACATGAAAGGTGTGTTGAATTGACCTCTTCTGCATTGTGTTTATGGATGAAATAATTAATTGAATAATAATAATAATTTGCCAAGTTATATGTTTGTTTACTTGCGATTATTGAAACAAATGCAAAAGCTCTTCTGTACGTTCAACATTTACAGTTTTATTTCAAATGGACTTTCTTAACTGAGAGAGTAAAATCCCTTACTTTCTGTCTCTGTTGGTGTTGGATTAGCTATCTTTTTGCTAGGGAGACTATTAATTATCCAATGAATGAAGAACTGTATGACTAAAATGGTATTAATAATATATACCCCAAAAGGCAAGGGAACAGAAACCATTAGCATATTACCCTTCTGTTCCTCTCCCATGTCATATCTCAAAACTACAAAAGCATACTGAGGGCCCGGTACTGTAAGTTGTACTGAAATTGAATATAAAATATTTTGGCTTTGTTTTTAATAATATATGAGAGACTTGGGCTTGTTTAGTGAAAGTCATAGTGTTTGGTGTGGCACCTTCCTCCGTCCTGCTGATAGGTGAAGGTATTAAAGATGTGTTAAGGTCATTCATGGCAGGTTCCAGGCATCCACCCACCTTATTGACTGAGCTGGACAGCTGTATGTTGGGCTTGATCTAATGTGTCCGAGAGCAAACTGAGGAGGGATACACTGAGAAGCTGCTGCTCTCCACTTTACACATAGCCTTCCAACAAACACATACTAACATAGCTTTTCCTTCTCTGCGGATCCTAGGCTCATCTTTCACCTTGCTGCCAGCGAGCTTTCTACCTTATCAGGACCCACTAGATTGTTAGTGAGCGAAAGTGGCCTTTGGGATGATAAACTTCTCATTAACCTTCAGGAAATTAAATGTAACTTTGATTTAATTAGATAAAGATCATGTCACCGCTGCGTCTCCTCCAAGATGAAACCTATGCGCCTCGAGGGGTGGATGATATAGAAGGGTGGCTGGAAAGAGAAAATAGGATGTGGTGCAGCTATATTGTTTTATCATTCAGATAGTAGTCCATCCATTTGCCTTATTGCGAGGGAAGCTGATGTTTCTTTATTCCATGTTTGGCAGGGCCTGGCTGTTCCTCTGGCAGCCAAATGCAAAATGACATTTTTCTGGGAAAAGCATGAAAGGTTTGGCTGAATTCTGCAATATGCATCAGACAAAGTAATTGCTTTGCATGCATTGTAATAGAAATGTCGTTGGTGTGATAAAGTTTTGATATTATTAACTATGGCAGGGATGATTTATGCTATGATTAAAGGCATATAATGGAATTGTATGGCAGTAACCAATGCATGGACAACAGTGTAGTGACCTGAATACATTATGACCTGCAGACAAGATGGAGAATAAGCCACTTAAAGACAGACCTTTTAGTATTCACAAGGCGAACTTTCCTCTCTCCTCCTGTAGATAGAGTGGTCATTTTTCATTGGTCTGATGATTGTACCAGTTGTGTAAATGTCAAGCTGGCTATTGGGTGATACATGGCACAATTACATTCCTAAACACTGTGAGATTAAAAATCAAGGAACAAAATACATTTGAGAAAGGTGTTTACACAACACAGTAAATTGAAAGATTGAGCAGAAATATATGTGTATTAATCATTATATTTACTCTGATAATGATTATGACTAACATAGATGATGCATTTGTTTAGACCACCCAATTTCCTTTCTTGTACTGTCCATCAAACAATGCATCTACTATTAAAACTACATTTATGCAGCCACTCTGTCTGCTTTTGAATAAAACAGCTCTGAAGGCATGAATCAATTGGAGCAATAGGAAGTGGTGAGAAGTCACAGTACTCCTTGGCTTCTCCTGACAAAGCCAGGAAAATTTCCCTGCAGATTTATGTTTCATTCACGAGTTAGTTTGTGAACAAACACGTGAGAGGAACAGCCAAACTCACAGTGTCATGTTGTCAGGCTGAAAGGATTCCCTGCATGGCAGAAGTTTGAGGAGAGATCTTGTCAGAGATCAAGTATTTTCTTTTCATTGAAACCCAATGGGGAGCAGGGAGGGGAAGAATACAGGAGATTTTCACAGAATTCAATCCAGCAGGGGTGCATGAACTAACAGAAGTGGGGGCCTTATTCAGTGGTGATGCATAAGGCTATATTTTACTAGCAATTAGCTTAAGCATATTACACACACATATTTTAATGTAATGTTGACATGTTTTTTTCATGTTCTTGTTTCAAAGTTCTTTTTTTTTTTTTGTAACATTCTATTAAATTAAGAACAGTTATCTTTCCAAGGTCCAACAGAATGGATTGTTGATGCTCCAGGACTGCTGGGCCAGTTGATCGGTCAGACAGTGTTCCAAATGGGTTGTTTACCCACCCAAAAGTATTGGCATTTTTCACCTATTCATAAGTCTGGTCTAAGTCTGCTTGTAGCCCATTCAACTGTCTGATTGTGTTGTAATGAGTCAGATTGGGCACCAAATGAGACATAGTCATGGTAACTACCGTTGATAACTTGGCAACACTGTGCTAGATTTAGCAAGTTGTCAGACACCCTGTTGATATAATGTCTGCAGAGAGACCAGTCACAAAACTAGCAATCAAGGGTAATGCTGTAATTGTTTTGACTCAGAAATACTTACACTATTCAAAAAGATTCATATTCATAACACTCTTCCACTAGAATGGGAAGTGCTGCAAAAATAATATGCAAATTCATGTATGAACTAATCTGGCAAGTTTACTTTACTCAGAAAATAGCAACACTACTGGAAAATTAGAGCATAGGGAACAAAGTAGGGCTGAACGATTTTGGAAAATAATCTAATTGCGATTTTTTTTTTTACCAATATTGTGATCGCGATTTAATATGTAATACATTTTTAAGCTCTTTACCTTCTGTATTATTCAAAATGGAGAAGCAGTAAATCGGTGTATAATATGACCAACACAATATTAGATAGATTAAACATCCGCTGTTCTTTCTTGTGAGTCAGGCCTGTGTTATGATGAAATTAGGTGATGCATTAATTGCATGAATATGAGCAATGGTGGAGAAGAAGTATCAAATTTTAATAATATGAGAAAGATAATTTGACTCAAGTCATAATATGATATCATATCATCAGGTCGACCTACCTACAGACCACAAGAAAAATTAAGTTCACCACAGTGTATTATACAGTAAGCTCTCAAAACCCACAGTTCAACCACCAATTAATGAGTCCCTATCTCAGTTCAAATCTCCTTGGAGTCCATTTTTCTATATCCCAGTAAGCAAACAAAAAATACTCAGTGTGAGGTTCAATTCAAAAGTTGGCCAACGAAAATAAAACCAAGTGACGCCTCACATGTTTAACAGACAAGCTTAGCACTTCTTCGACAACACCGGAGTCCCCCACCCCTGCAGCCTGCGATGCTAGTAAGCAGCACACTGGCAGTAACCAGGCTGTAACTCGGGAGAGACTGGGCCTCTTTCGGACTTGTTTGTTTGGTTTGAAAAGCCGTTTCACACATATTTCAAGAGCTGACTGCCACCAGCCGTGTGTGTGTGACGCAGGCGCCGATCACCACAATACACTTAACCTTACTACACGTGTCTTTCTGTTGTGCATTTTTCCTGTCCGTCAAAGCGACAGATAGCTCGACAGTTTCACTCACCACCACCAAGTTACCTGCGGGTGGCGGGTGCTAATTTCATTCCCTGTGTGACACTAAAGTTTCTGTTGTGTCAGCTTCTGTCAAGCTTAAGGCCGTTGTACAACAACAAGTCAAGGTACAGCGTAACATGCGAAGTTGATGCTTCGTCTGCAGACTGCTTTACTCTTGCGTGTCATGTGACCAGAGTGTAATCGCAGCCTTTGCTGTGTTTTTTCACATTGTTTTATCACATCGCGATAATATTGCAAATGCAATTAATTATTCAGCCCTAGAACACAGTGGTGGATACTTAAAATTGTTAAATGAAAAGGCAAAACCTGTATGAAAGGAAATTACAGTTTGCTCACCTGGAAAATGATCATGCAGTGGTGTTCTGTAGGTAATGATTTTGACATTTTCTGAGTAAGGCAGATCAAGCTGGCTCATTTTAAAAGCCCTGACAGTAACGCAAAAGCACATTTACTGTCCACGACAAGGGCTGGGAATACCTGTGTTGGAAAAATGGCACCTAACAACCTCTCTTCACGTGGATTGGTATTTTCGAAGGTTAGATTAATGGGACTTTACATGACTTGCATGCTGGAATTCAAATAAAATAAATGCAAGAAATCTATATTCAGATGACATTGTATAAAACGATTAACAATCAGGTCGTCTTCTTTGTCAGTTATTTCTTTTGAAATTCACTCACTATTATGCTTTATGTTTCATAAAAAGTCATGATCATAATATTTTTTATTTTGTATTGACTGCTGCTGCATATCTTTTATTTTATTTATGGGAGGCCTTGATAAAACACTTCTTTCAATGTTTTCCTGCTGCGACAGTCAACATAGGGACTTTTTTGTTCTCATAGAATTTTACTTTTCCTTCAGCAATAATAACCAAAAACTGGGCATGGGTAATGGATGCTGTCCTTGTCATGTCCCTTCTCTATTCATGAGGCTGTGGCTCGGTGGTAAACATACTGACACTCTAGATACTCTGAGCCATGGGAACAAGTTTTTGGACTTGTGATAGCCTGTGGCAAAAAAGCCACACTTTGCCCAGAGTTCAGTTTGTGGGTGTTATATCACAGAGAGCTTCCACTGAACTCCCACATTCAATCTTTAATACATGGTTAACTTACCACTGAGTTAGCATTGCTGCAACAGATGTACAGCCACAATTTACTAAAAATAGTGTAGCCCTCAAGCTACCGTACATATGCATAATGTACTGTACATTATGGCAACTTTCTGTAAAGTCCTATTTGATATTCTGTAGATATATTGAAGTTTTAAAAAAATAACTATTTATAAGCTCATGTGGTGGATGTCGGAGAATGGATATGATGGTTGAGTTGAAGAATTTATATATAACACTGTCAGCGTCTTTTTGCAGGCTGGTCACATGCATCCTCTCATCTTCTCTGCGCTGGCATAATCCCAGTAGGGGTCCTCCCTTTTGCCTCATGGCACACACACAAGGGTTGAACGCATGCACACACACACACACACACACACACACACACACACACACACACACACGCACACACACACATTATATGCATGCGCTCACGCACAAAGAGGGGATGGCACGTGCACAGACACGCACACGCTGTGGCATTTAAGCACTTGCTGTGCCTTGAGGACATGCTCTAATATTCTTCATCCCTCCACTCCTCTTTCTCTTCAGCTTCTCTCTCTCTCTCTGTCTTGCTCTCATTCTGTCTCAGCCACAAGCCATTTTCTGCCACCTCTTAATGTTCCTCATGTCCCATGGGGGGGGGGCTATCTCTAATATTCTCTCATCCCTCCATTTCGTCATCATCACCTCCATCTTTTCATCTCCTGTCCTGTTTTCTTTGTCCTTTTGGAATCCTCTGCGAACATTCAAGGTCATAGTCACACTGTTGGTGTCTTGGGAGGCCTGTCATTGGACACAGGATGCTATAGAGGAAGGGTGACCTGCCATTCCAGTATCTAGAGCGTAATGTACATCAGAAATCCTTCTCTGTTAGGATGGTTTCATTCAGCAGTGACACATCTTTCATAGAGCACAAGTGGCAAAAGAAATATTCTTTTCATGAATGAATGACGCCACAGAGAAACTTTTAGAAAATATTTTTTAGACAGGTTGTCCTGTCCGTCTATAACAGATCCCCACAGGCCTACTCTTCATCTCCCACTGACAGATGCTCATTTTAGGAACTGTCATCCTGTCAGACCTGAGAGGCTTTCCTTCATACTGACCCCCTCCCCACCCTCTCCCCCATCAATCACTGTTTCTATTGCCTAGGTACAACAGTGTGTGGGCATCTGTCTCATAAAGGCCACTAGGGTTAAATGGAGCCAATTCCAGGGGTGCAGCATCAGTGGTTGTATTTTGTGTTATGAGATTCTATTTCTTTTGGAGATAAAACAACATTGTGGAGGACTGTCAGTTTATATACACTCATTTCTTGAAGTTATGTAAGATGAAATAATGCACTGTATGCTTTCTGAGCAGTAAGACTGGGTGTGATTATACAAGCTGTTAATTCCCAGACTTAGCAAACGGTAGCTATGCAGACGGCCTCGGCTGCATATCCTAACCCTTTTTATGTAATTTCCTTGCATTTTTTAAAGTACATAAATAATATGATTATTTTGATTGTGACAAATGCTGTTTATTTTATTTTTTAATTATCGATTAATACTGAAAATGTCAAAAATAGTGAAAAATGCCCATCCCAATTAACCAAAGCCCAAGGTCAATCCTTTAAATGTCAAATTTTTATCCATCACCAGTCCACAACCTAATATTTAGTGTACAGTTAAGAGTAAGGAAACAAGAAGATATTCACATTTAAGGAGCTGGAACCAGATGATTTTGACATAAAAAACAAACATACAAAAAACTGACTCAAAGTCTAATCACTGCAGCTTTGTAGTGGGAGTGCATCTGTGTGGTGAGGTATCGCAAATCATACATATACACATACATAAAATGTAGGTCTGCTTGTTGTGGCTTGTCGGTTTGCACCTGTCCTGTTACCACTGCCAAAGTTAAATTTTAAATGGAGTCAGTGGTCTGTAAGTGTTACATTTCGCACCATGTTTGTATTTTCACACATCCAAATCATGCATAGTCCCAGTAGTATTGCTTTTCAAGTTTTGCAATGTCTGATTCAAATTTTACACCATCTTTGCTATAGATAAAAAAAATGCAGAAGTACAATCGTGATTGGCTTTGTGCAGTCTCTGTCTGGCGAACTGTTTCCTAATTCCATCAACGCACCATCCCAAACAATTTAGAGTCATCTTTGCGTAAATCAATCCCTCATGCCTCGGAAAGGAAAGTCTTTTTCTAGGTGTTAATTGCCGTGGTCGTTGTTGCTGACAGGAGCAGGAAGAGAGCAACATGATGTTACTGAAGTTGCCGGAGTGCAGGGATATAAGGAGAGTGGAACATGGCTCCTTATATTACAACAATCATTACAACAACAAAAAAATTTGTTATGGTATCAGCAACAGTAATGGCAGTTGTAATTTCACTAATCAGTCTATGGCAGCTAGCTTTTCTACTGTAGGCAATAAGGCAATTTCACACTTGCACTTTTCCAGGGATGGATGATTATAATACTACTACTACTACTACTAATAATAATAATATTCTATACCTTACCTCAATAGGTAGGAGTTGGAACTGCACATTAAAGTGTGAGAAATGTAGATGAATGATAAAATTTTTGAAGGACAGGTTAGTTTTCTTCTACCGATCCACTGTTCTCCCGGTCCACACCCCAGAGACAGTCATCGCATGACCTTGAACGGCAGCACAAAAGGAGCTGGCTGTGGGAGGGCCGGGCAGGAGTAGATATGAATAGAGAAAAGAGAGACTGGACTGCGTTGCACTGTGGATCAGTTAAAGCGTATTTTCCCTCCTCCACTCTGACCAGACAAATCAGACCTCCATCTACTCTATTGCCTTTTTTTCTTAAAGGTGGAACAGCATGTTAAGCATCTACTGAAAAGGAATAGACAGTAAGACTCATCTCAGACTACATATTATTTCTCCTTCATGTTTTTGGTCTTACACCCTGCCCCATTAGATGTAAACTAAAATAGACTGTGAGTCTACAGTGGATTTGGATGATGAAAACAACTCAGACACATACAAGTGCATAACTTACTCAGGCTTCAGCTTGTATCCTGTGTGTTTTAGTCCTTCGCTTCTCTCATAATTTATGAGTTCTATATTTGAAGTCTGGGTATAATTGGCCCTGTTGACAGTCAAACATGCAAAATTATTGTATTCTGCTTGTCTATTTTATTTATAAAAATGGGGACTATTTAGATGCCACATTTAATTAGGAGAGTGCATGGCAATTAGCATTCATGTTATGGGAAAGTCTATTCAGAGGCTAACTATCAACAGACTCAGCCTCAGACAGTCTGAAGTGGACTTTTCTGTACTCTGATAGCCTGGGAATGGATTTCTTTAGTCTAGGTTGACTCAGAACCAAAACTCTTAAATCTCTCTAGTATTTTTTTATTTTATTTTATTATTTTATTGGAATTTGGGCAAAGGATGGTTAAGTATAACAAACATATATCCTGTTAGTCATTTGTTCATATTCTGAAAACAAAAATGAGTGTGGCTCCTTTTTATTATTAATCACCATCGGCTTTACCAAGCTGTCCATGTTTGGTCATTCTTGTCCAACTGGTAAGAATGCGCTAGTATGAATTGGTATGCCTGTGGTACATCTGTTCAGTCAGTAACACAGTGGGAATCAGTAGTCCAGGCTAAGTTTTGCAATGTGTAACTGGAATACAGAGTGTGTTTTTCTGACAGAATGTCAGATCATACGGCGTCTGTAGTCATCTAGAGCCCCCTGCAATCTGAGGCCGAGAGAAAGGGGAGATCACGGTGTCTGCTGATGTATGGATGTATGCCATCAAAGTTTAATGGAGGTTTCATATGTGGAGGTGCAGTGACGTGTGATTCCTTTTTTTTGTGTGTCTAAATCTGCATTGGGGGTAGACACATTTCATAATGTAGGAGTATTTGTCATGAAAGCAAACACTAGTATTGGATGCAGATGTTTGATCTGCAGTGCAAACATGACAATTTGATGAGTGGGAGAATGCTATAGAGTTCCATTTGTTTTCTGTTTCACTGACATGTAAATTATTAAGAGAAAATCTGTATTGAATATAAATAAATACAAACTGACTGCAGCTCTTTTTAACCTGCCATAAAAGACAGATGTATATGATTGGGGATTGAAGCCAAGGGAAAGCAGACCTCTAACCTCTAACCTCTTTCTTTGGCTATGGACCTCTGAAATCCTTTCTGGCTGAGGCATCAATCAGACATTTTGGAGCTCCTCTTTCTGGCTAACCCAGCGAGCCAGGCCGGATTAATGAACAAGCTTATCCTGATGCCACACAGTACTGACGGCATTCTTGACTCCCCACTGAGGATTCCCACTCATGTAATCTTGGGGAACCCATTAGGATTCTTAGAAAGTTTTTATTTCAGTGTTTGGCAGAAACAAAAACAAAAACATTCTAGATTAGATTTCCTCACCAAACTTCACTACCTGCAATTTTGTTTTCCTACCTTTGATTTGAACTGTTAAAACGTCTGTAATGATAGCATACAAATTAGCTCACAATTGGGTGGCCTTATTAGCCCCAGGCTTTTGATTTTATTAATATTTTGCACAGGTAGGATTTTTATTTTAACAAAAATAGCTTCAGATTAAAATTTCCAATTTGCTTCCATATACTATGGGCCAAGGCTTTATTGGATATGACATATGAACAGTGGGGGTCCCTGAGGCTTGTAGAATTGATTTTAAACCTGTGAGACTTGGTTCGATGACTAATAATATGTACTAAAAGTAATGCACTCTATATTGTAGAAGAATTGTTGTTTACTCAGGAAGTCAGGTGCTTTTCTTACAGTACACAGAACAAAAAGTATGATGTAGCCTTTTGACCTCACCAACTTGCCAATAAGGGTGTTTTTGATGCAGTTCACTAGTGATGGGAATGGTAGTGACGTGTGTCTACAGCTGGGGAGACAATTCCCCTAGAATTATTTTATTATATAAAGTGGGGCAATTTTATAATGTATACCAAGTTTAGGTGTCCCTTGATATACAGAAATATTAGACTTCCAAGTCCTCCAAGTTAAAAAAATAAATTTGTTATGTTTAACTGTCCTCCAGAATGAAACATCTCACTCCCTTATGAGCAGGACGATGTCTTCAGTGTCAGAGTCCCACGTTTTGTTGACCCTACCATTCACACCGGACCTCTTCCCTATGCAAAGATTGTGGTTCTATTATAACATCACTTGACTTCTTCTTTTGACCTAATGGCAATTACAACAACCGCTAGAGGTCTTGAACATTAACAAATGTAATTTTTTTTTACTGCTATTAAGTAAGTGTTGGACTTCTCCATAAAATGTTGTTAATGATAGTACAACAATATTAAGATCTTAAGTTAGTGATATCAAGATGGCAGATTTGATCTATATCCCCCACCTGTATCCACTGCTATCCTCTGTATCCAGGTGTGTTCACAGAAAGGTGTGATTTCAACTCTCTCTTGACTTAACAGAGAGAAATATAAAACTCCATCTTCATTACTTTGAACTAAAATGCGGAGAAGACAGGAGGCTTTGAGTCACCGCTGTCTTGACCTGGGTAGTTGGCCTTAATGTGAAGAGATTATTCCGTACATTGTCAGCCCACATCACCTGTCTGTGAGACTCTGTTCTCTCCTGTCACAGGGTGCACTTAAGGAACAGAGGATGCCATTAGACAGGATCCCTGTTGAAGGCGGACGTCTTGTGTGAAATTTTGGTTCAGTTTTAGGGCACTTCATATTTCCTCCACAGGCAAACCTTTTTGAGCTCTTGAAATTCTTTAGATTAAAATAAAATAAACTTGAGAGTGTCAGACTCACACGTGTGTTTATGCATGTTAGTGTTATTATGTGTTAACAGTTCTGATGGCTTCATGTGAGAACTGCTACCTCTTGCCCACTTGCAGTGGTGGAATCTGAAACCTGAAGTGCACACACGATTTCTCACTGCCCTCTTTTACACTTCGAGCCTTCCAGTATGCCTGCTGAAGTGCACCTCGGAAAACGTCTGACAGATTTAGCTTTGCACTTTAAATATAGAAAGGGATACAGCAATGAAAACATAGACATCACGTCTGAATGCTACTGCTCGGACATGATGCTGGCATATTTCAGACTCATGAAATGTGCTGTAAACAGCCTCATTACTGTAAGCAATTTACTATTAACTATTACATATGCAGCAACAGCTATGTACACTTAGCAATCTGTCTACTGCTGCTGAGGTTTTTTAATTTCTCACTTTGTTTTGTTGGAGGAGGGAATGCCCCATTCACACCATTATCATTCTTGTAGGTTTCCCCTGAGTGTTATTACACTGGTCCTGATTTGGAGTGGCGGTTGCTCGGTTGGCTGTCTTTGGTAGATTGTGGGTTTGAGGTCTAATGCTAGCCCTCGTATAAACTGTGTGGATAGAGAGTGTGTGAGAGAGGGAGAAGGGGTGGGGGTGTGATGGAAGGATATGCCGGCTTTTACAGCTGAATAACTGGGTCAGTTTAAGATGACAACGCTTCTTATCTCCTCAGCTCATCGCTGGGTGTACACTGTTCACTGCATGCTCAGCTTTTCAGCACCATCCACTGCTCAGCCACTCTCCTCTCGGCCCTTTCTCCCTTTCTTTTTTCTCAACCACTGTGACCCTACTACTTCCACAAACAATAGAATCACAAAGTAGCTCCAAGGAAATGTCATGGTATATGCATCTATATGTGCCGTATGTGTGCATGTGTTCATACATGCATTTAAGGGCTGTGCTAAAAATGGTGTTTCTCCATGTTGATAGAAAGATGCATGTTGTCAAGTTTCCTTACATGTCCAGTTGAGAAATATTTTCTACTCTCTGCCGCATTAAAAGTGTACTTCAGCTAAGAAAAACAAAACACTGTCTTTCGTATTCCACACATTCTACTTCCTTTCCAGAACCTGGTGCCTGGATTACCCACAATGCAACATCGACCACCGACAGTTCTGTTGGAGATTACACTACAAAAATACTATGCCATGTTGTGGGATAAACACATTGTAATTCCTTTAAGATAACAGAGCAGAGTTTGGATCAGATAAGGCCCCCGGTTAACTGCTTTCCTTCCTGATCAGACCAATGGAGTGCTTTTCATTCAAGAAGCCTGATGTTATCTTCGAGTTTCAGTTTGGGCCTTCTCCCCATCTGCTTTGGAGCATCATTGATGTCTTTGGCTTGTAAGGTTTTTCCAGCCCTCCACAACTCTGTGGCCAGGATTGCCATCATCCTCCATTCAAGCGGTGAAACATTAAAAATGCAAGGGTATGGGGGTGTTTACCTAATACCTCAGCCACAATGCATTGGATCAATCCAAAGGACCATCAGATGAAAGTAATCAGGCTTCCATCATTAATAATGAATGGCACAATCAGCAGGGACGGTGGGCTTCTATTGTGAGATGGCTGAATGGGAGAAAACTCTTGCACTATTGTGCATCGCTACATTAGTCAGCTGTTGCGAAGATGATTATGATGACAGTGGTGATGATGATGGCGGTGATGTGTCTAACGTTTGCAAGTGCAGTTTGCTTGAGGGGATTATTACGGCACATTTTGTCCTAGGGTGTAGAAAAAGAGAAAGCTGGGTGTGAAGGGGGTTGGTGATGATGTTGAAGTTGGTGGTGATTGTGATGATGGTGATAATGATAGCAATAGTCACTGTGGCAGTTTTGTTTTAATGTGCTTAATATTTTAAAACTGAGGTGCAGTATATATTATCTGTAGTGTTGATCTTGTAGTGACACTGAAGCCCAGACCTACAGGGATTGGACAATGAAACTGAAACACCTGGTTTTAGACCACAATAATTTATTAGTATGGTGTAGGGCCTCCTTTTGCGGCCAATACAGCGTCAATTCGTCTTGGGAATGACATATACAAGTCCTGCACAGTGGTCAGAGGGATTTTAAGCCATTCTTCTTGCAGGATAGTGGCCAGGTCACGACGTGATGCTGGTGGAGGAAAATGTTTCCTGACTCGCTCCTCCAAAACACCCCAAAGTGGCTCAATAATATTTAGATCTGGTGACTGTGCAGGCCATGGGAGATGTTCAACTTCACTTTCATGTTCATCAAACCAATCTTTCACCAGTCTTGCAGTGTGTATTGGTGCATTGTCATCCTGATACACGGCACCTCCTTCAGGATACAGTGTTTGAACCATTGGATGCACATGTTCCTCCAGAATGGTTCGGTAGTCCTTGGCAGTGACGCGCCCATCTAGCACAAGTATGGGGCCAAGGGAATGCCATGATATGGCAGCCCAAACCATCACTGATCCACCCCCATGCTTCACTCTGGGCATGCAACAGTCTGGGTGGTACGCTTCTTTGGGGCTTCTCCACACCGTAACTCTCCCGGATGTGGGGAAAACAGTGAAGGCGGACTCATCAGAGAACAATACATGTTTCACATTG
>NC_060164.1:15750533-15794279 GCF_021292245.1 Micropterus dolomieu
GACGGACAGTTTTGGTGGAAACAGGAGAGTTGAGGTGCACATTTAATTCTGCCGTGATTTGGGCAGCCGTGGTTTTATGTTTTTTGGATACAATCCGGGTTAGCACCCGAACATCCCTTTCAGACAGCTTCCTCTTGCGTCCACAGTTAATCCTGTTGGATGTGGTTCGTCC
Organism: Micropterus dolomieu; assembly: GCF_021292245.1. Lineage (NCBI taxonomy): Eukaryota > Metazoa > Chordata > Actinopteri > Centrarchiformes > Centrarchidae > Micropterus > Micropterus dolomieu. The sequence continues at coordinate 15,750,706 of NC_060164.1, forward strand.
TTCTTGGTGGTATGCTGACATTACCCTGGATACCGTGGCTCTTGATACATCACAAAGACTTGCTGTCTTGGTCACAGATGCGCCAGCAAGACGTGCACCAACAATTTGTCCTCTTTTGAACTCTGGTATGTCACCCATAATGTTGTGTGCATTGCAATATTTTGAGCAAAACTGTGCTCTTACCCTGCTAATTGGACCTTCACAGTCTGCTCTTATTGGTTCAATGTGCAATTAATGGAGATTGGCCACCAGGCTGGTCCAATTTAGCCATGAAACCTCCCACACTAAAATGAGAGGCGTCTCAGTTTCATTGTCCAACCCCTGTACATAGACATGTAATGTTTTGTTGGCTAATGGTGATGTATACTGCATAATATGCCAGGTACTGTTAATGGTGATCGATGTATATTACATTGAATGGCCATGAAACTAGAGTCAATGTGCCTTAAACTATCTGTGGGCCCTATGCAGCTACAGTGGACAGTTAAAGCCTGATTTAGATGAACTAATCGATTCACTGTGCATTTGTGTAAGCACATGTTCACTCTCTTATGTTTCTTTGTTACATTGTACGCTTTTTATACTTTGTGTTTTATATGCTTGCGGCAGCACAAAGTGTCCACTTGGGACAAATAATAAATTGAATTGAGAATTGAATTGACAGTTACTTTTAATGACCAACATCCAAGGTCCTCACTTTTCTACATCAAGACTAAATTTGAATGGAAGCTTTTCTATGTTATACTATACTATCCTCTGAATTTTTTATTATTACAAATGATTCAGTTTTTGCTATTTGTACTTACTCTATATAACTTATAAACCATTATATACTGTAATGGTAGATAAGATATGACATTATACTGTACATAAGTAATTCATTCACATTTTGTGTACACAGTCTGTGAAATTTTGTTGTACTGATGTACAGTATTGACTTCTCATATATTTTCTTAAACAAGTAGAAATGTCGTGCATTTATTCAGTTTTCTGAAATCAAGAAACCTTCTTAAATTAAGTGACACTGACATCCTGGTATGAATAAAAATTAAATTGTTTCATAAGATGGTGCTGCTAGTTAGTTATGTACAGTGCCTCCGGAAAGTATTCACAGCACATTTTATTATGTTACCGCCTTATTCCAAAATGAATTAAATGATTTTTTCCCCTCAAAATTATACAAACAACACCCCATAATGACAAATGTCAAAAAAATTTTGAAGCGCCTTCGTCACCAATTACAGGTCCAGAGCGCTCTGGAGAAGGTTTTTATCAAGGATGTCTCTGTGCATTGCTGCATTGATCTTTCCCTCGATCCTGACTAGTCTCCCAGTTCCTGCCGCTGAAAAACATCCCCACAGCATGATGCTACCACCAACATGCTTCACTGTAGGGATGGTATTGGCCAGGTGATGAGGGTTGCCTGGTTTCCTCCAATTATGACGCTTGCCAGTAAGGCCGAAGAGTTCAATCTTTGTTTCATCAGACCAGATAATTTTGTTTCTCATGGTCTGAGAGTCCTTCAGGTGCCTTTTGGCAAACTCCAGACGGGCTGTCATATGCCTTTTACTGAGGAGTGGCTTCCGTCTGACCACCCTGACATACAGGCCTGATTGGTGGACTCCTGCAGCGATCTTTGTTCTTCTGGAAGGTTCTCCTTTCTCCACAGAGACACGCTGGAACTCTGTCAGAGTGACCTTCTTGGTCACCTCAGTTTGACCGGGCAACCAGCTCTAGGAAGAGTCTTGGTGTTTCCAAACTTCTTTCATTTATGATGGAGACCACTGTGCTCAGTGGAACCTTCAATGCTGCAGAAATTTTCTGTACCCTTCCCCAGATCTGTGTCTTGATACAATCCTGTCTCGGAGGTCTACAGACAATTCCTTGGACTTCATGGCTTGGTTTGTGCTCTGACATGCACTGTTGACTGTGGGACCTTATATAGACAGTTGTGTGCCTTTCCAAATCATTTCCAATCAACTAAATTTACCAAAGGTGGACTCCAATCAAGTTGTAGAAACATCTCAAGGATGATCAGTGGAAACAGGATGTTCAATTTTGAGTGTCTTGGCAAATGCTGTGAATATTTATGTACATGTGCTTTTTTGTTTTTTATTTTTGATAAATTTAAAAACAAACTTCTTTCATATTGTCATTATGGGGTATTGTTTTAAAATTTTGAGGAAAATAATGAATTTCATTAATTTTTGAATAAGGCTGTAACATAACCAAATGTTGAAAAAGTGAAGCGCTGTGAATACTTTCCAGATGCACTGTATGCTGATGACTCAACTTTGTTCTGTGATTCACCAAAATTAGTATAGCTGAGTCGAATCTACATGTTGAGCTGCATACAATTAGTAAATGGCTGAGAATGAACAAATTGCCAAAACTAAATGTATTATAATTGGTAGTAGGAATGTTCTTTTTAACACACCCCTTGTCTGTCAGTGGGATATCAGTTGAGCAGGTCACTAAAAGCAAATTACTGTGTGTCATATTATATAAGTCACTGTCTTGGTCTGATCAGATTGATCAGATTGATCACATGGTTTCCATAATAGGAAGGGGCATTGCAATTTCAAGGAAATTGTTTGCATGGTCCATCTTCTGTAATGAATAACGTGGTTTGGTTATTTGTCCTTTCACATCTTGTGTACTGCCCAGTCATTTGATCAAGTGCTGTTGAGAAACAAAAAAACAATGCTTAAAATTGCATAGAACAGTGCAACCAGATTAGTTATTCTTTGTTCTTTCTGTGTTATTGTGTGTGTGAGATGCATAAACATGTATAATGACTAACTGTAGAGGCTGAACTAAAATCTTGCCATCTCTTTCTTAAGTATGTAGATCCAATTAAAAGTTTAAAATATTGCAAGTTGCCTTACCTTACACAACCTTACCAGTCATATATAGTCACTGAAACATTATATAGACCACCATCTAGAAGGGTCACAATCTCACACAATGCAAGCATGGACTTAGTTGAGGAGTGCATGTCAACACTTGATAACTGTGGTCCTCTTCTGTACAGTTGAGCTTACAGTTGGTGTCCTTTATTTGCTTCATATGATTGTGTGGGCTTAACTTCACTCGACTTTTATTCAATAGGCTGTATTTGCTGACCTGACGGTGAACATTCATTATTCAGGGCATGCTTTTGAAAATGTCCTGTTCTGCAACCTAGAGGCAAGTCACTGTTTAATTACAGATGCTGTAACTAGTGTTGCCTGCTGTATCCACTCCAACTGAATACAAGACTTACTATTGTCTTCATTAATGAGCAGAATTTTGCAGATGTATGCATGAAAGTAATTTCTCTTTCTATATGTCTTTCTCTCCGCAGGTGGTGTTAGTCTTTGCGCTCAGTATCGGGGCCCTTGGAATATACTTTATAGACTCCTCAGAGTAAGTATCAGTGTCATTATATATCTTCTAAAATAAGATGAAAATTCACATATGCTCCAGTAGCTGAACTGATGATGAAATATAGATAAAATGTACTTGCATGTATTTGTTGCATGCATTTACATTGGCCTACATACTGTATCTGAATGGTAGGTGCACATGCACCCATATTCATCTCCGCACACTTCAATCTCTGAAATGCAAATACACATATTCACACCCCCACAAGCACTCACAAGCAGTGATGCACACACATATAGTACACACACTCACACATCTACATATGAAGATTTTTCAATGGGAAGCCTGTTAGTTTCCATGGTAACAGAGACAGGCAGATACTGTACAATATGTGTTGCGGAGCTTGTTCTATGTGTGAGTAAGTGAGTGTGTGTATTGTCGATTTATGCGTATCACTGGCTGGCAGTCACCCAGAGACAGACTGCAGGGCAGGCGTCTCTCGGATAACCACTGCAGCTACTTTCACACCATCCAGACCCTTTAAAAAAGGAACGGTTTGGAATTAGAAAAACCTTTTTTGTCTTGTGAGTTTCTCTCTGGTAGAAATAATGACTCTTTAGCTCTGGCAGTGAGTCCCATAGTCAGACGATAGTGGTGAGCTGCATTATCAGGTAAAAATGAACAGCATCTAGCAGGGCAACTAAAATCATTGGTTCAAAACAAGTCTGACATGTAATACACAAAAGCTATTACGTTATTCTTTTCATATGTAATTTAGGTAAAGTTTTTGTTGTTTGCAGACTCTATCTGCTGTTGCTGTTAATTTTATTTTTTTTTCAATGTTTTGTTCACCGTTCCTTTTGGTCATAACATTTTTCCACACTGGCCAACAATGTTGTTCAAGAAACCGCAGAACACAACAGTCTAATGTGTTATCCCTCCCAGGCAGATTTAATTTAAGATGCTACTTTATAAACCATAAACCTATAAATATCAATTTGATCCTTATAAAAGTATATAGCCTCCTTTTATTGTTCAGATGATCACTAGGGATGCAAAGTAATTTCCTCAATCAATCAATCAATGGATTTGTGAATGATCAATAATGAATAAATTATCAAATCTTATTTTTTTTTAAAAAGCAGCCACAGAGAGCAGGTGGTGTGTAGATAACAGGCCCTTATTGTAGTTAAGGTAAAATTAAACCTCCAATATATCATCATGGTAAATGACAGCGCATGCTGTCACATTTGTAATGTTCCTGTTAGCAGAGATGCTCACAAGTCTTTGACCTACAGTCCAAGTCAAGTCTCAAGTCAGTGAGCTAGAGTCCAAGTCAAGTCTCAAGTCACTCTTGGTTATAATGAATGTTGTATCACCTGCCCTTTACTGGAACTCTGTAACTGTAACATTTTTTTTACTTAGAGAGCACAACCATGTAATGTGCAATACAATTAATGAGAGCTTATTAGTCAACAGACTCTCAAACCCAGTGTAACGTTAACTAAATAAAACTGTAATGTTACAAGATCAACAGTAAATCTGTAACCTCTTTTTCACAGAGCACAACCATGTAGCCTAATGTACAATGCGTCTACATCTAATGACAGACAATGAAGTCCACTCATCCCCCAGACTCTCAAACCAGTATAACGTTACTAAATAACACTATAACGTTAGCCTATATGATGATCAACAATAAACCTGTAACTCATTTTTCACTTACAGAGCACAACCATGTATCCTAATGCGTCTACAACTAATGACAGAAACTACTGTAAGTCAACACATCCCCCAGACTCTCAAACCCTGTGTAAAGTTATAAGTTAACTAAATAAAACTGTAACATTGCATGATCAACAATAAAGCTGTGCGCTGTTTGCAGCTAACATTAATAATTAACGTGATGGCAGCCAGTGGGACGTAAATGATTACGTTAATCGACTGCCACAAGGTTGGCAAGAAAACAAACGCTCATTGATCTTTTCATAACAAACGACAGTCGGAGTCAACCTGTTGCAGGTCGTAGGTAAAGCAAGAGGCAAGCTAACATTAGGTGGCCAATGCTGAGCTAAACATGTTTACTCACCACAGGTTACTAACCTATTTTGCGTTGAGCACTTCTTTGTTTGGGCCTTGTTGTATGAAGTTTTCAAGCCAAAGTTTATGATCAGTGACACAGCAGCTGCCCATGTTTGTTGTCCTCTGTCACGTGTGGCTGCGCGCACCTCATACTACGTGTTTAGTGGCGCCCCCAGAAAATGTTCCCAGGGGTGGCCAGATGGGGCCACTGAAAATCCTGGGGTGGCACACTAAACTAAAAGCCATAACTGAATTTCAGGAATTCTATTATGCAGTATATAGACTAGTTGAATACTACATAAAAATATGAGTTAAGGAATCACAGACTGATATACTTTGGTTTCTTATTTTACAGTTAAAATTGTCTAATGTCCATAGAATAAAACCGGTTCAGTTAACATTCCATAAAAATCCTGTTTGATGTGTTATCTGTATGTGTTAGGCAATTAATTGGTCTTTAAATAGGCAAGTTAACCTTATCCTTCAAAAGAAAAATACAGCTTTTATTTGTAGGAGTGCATTGATGGGGATGAACAAAACATTTTCTGGGAACAAGCCTACTCAAGATTACAGACATCATGGAGCATAAATATTTTTCTTTAAATTCAAATTGAAATATACGATATGTGTCTGTATAGAGTTGTGTAATTATCTGTTAACATATTAAGTTTAGTGTTATTCTTGTTACAAACAACTAGGATAGTTATTCTTGAAATATCCCACTTTTTAACAACTGATTTGACCAGTGTCATATTTATATGTAAAAATGGTGGGGCACCAACCATTTTAAAACATAAATACCAATAAAACTTCAATACTGTCTTTTGATTCTGTGTTTTTGTCAACACACATGGCTCCACAAAACACTTGAGAGAGCGAGAGAGAGAAGTGCATTGACACAAGTTACAGTACCACTGTCACAAACCTAGATTAAGAATGCGATATTTAAGCACAAAACAAATGAGCCTACAGGGCCATAAGCAAAGAGCAGCATCAATGAAGTCAACGACGCGCACAGACAACGTTTTAGGGATCCAGAGCCTTTCTATAGCCGCTTTCCACAGAGATCCTGCAATCAAAACGCAAAGAATGTCGGTCAATATACTGTATATCCCATTCCCAGCTCCATACCTTTCATACAGCGCAGCAAGCCAGCAAACTGGCCTAATAATCACGAATAATAAGGCAACAATTTGCCCATGCAGGGACCAGCAGCAGAATCAGTATGATAAAAGAAGGTTTCACTCACCAGAGCTAAGGCCTTACGTAGGAGAAAGGTGGCCCGGCGGTTTTTCCTCTGGGCATACTTCTGGTTGACTGAAGTTTTTCAGACAGCCTGCCGACTTGTCGTGGCCCTGCAGTATTTGTTGTGCTACTCACTGGAGTGCCTGTTGGGTGCAAGTAACGTTGAGCCCAGTTTCACAGCATCGTCCAGATGACTGCCGCTGTTCTCATGTTTTGCAATCCTTTCACAAAGATGAAGGTGAAAACAGGCAGAGGACGGTGTCCCTCGAAGCATAATGTTGACAGCCGGTCACACACAGCGCTGTCATGGCTCCAGTGTTCGTACCACGCTAGCTTGCTGTAAGCGATGGTGCTAACCTGTTGCTATCTGCAGACTGTTAGCTCTAACACACAGTACAATACACCAAATTGTATAGCAGTGTGACAAACTTATTAAATTAAATTACCCAGGCTACTAACTGTCTCTGTACATTAATTAAATTCGAATTTTCTTTCTTCTGCCACCACAGAAAACACACACATTCGGCACAACACCGGTGTACTCCACTCTGCTCTGCCTTTACCCATTTTACCCCTAACCCCCCCCCCCCCCGGCAGCGCCATTGCGCCAAGTCGAGTCTGAACTCGAGTCCCAATCTCTGCCTATTAGTGATGCAAAAATCAACGGATTTACCTGACTGGGAGGCACTGGATCATTGTTGTCGACATTATTGTACATACAGATTTTATATGCTAAGCTGCATTGTGCACTTCACTTTCGGAATGGTTATTTTGCCTTTGTAACAGATGCCTTGAAATGAGGTCTAGAACAACTTATGATCAACAGGTTAACCTGACACTTGAGCATGCTTCCTTGAAAGATATGCAAACATTGAGAAGCTATCCACTAGACAACAAAAGAGAAAGCTAGAAAGCACAAGGTTGGCAGAAAAATAATGTGCCATAACATCCAACCTGCAGGGCATAAACAGAAGAATAGTTAAAGCACTCTGGTTTTGCTGCAGAACTATAGTTTTTCTCATATTTCCCCACTGTATCTTGTATGTTACAGTGCACTGTGGTGTATTTCTATGTGAGTCGGCTTCCTTGAGGCATTGCCCTGATCTCTCTGTGCTCCCATTAAACTCAGGCCCTCTCTACTCTCATCATCGTGATTAGCTCAAGCTTGTCACTTGAGTGTGCACATCCTCTCAGGGGGACTACTGATCAACCCAAAGGAAGTTCAGCTGACTCTGAGGGATTTGACATCCTAAACAGGGTCAGACTTGTGTTATAGCCATACTTTCACTACAACAGCTGGAGCCTCTTATGTGTTCTACATCCATTGTTACATGTCATAGAGACGACCTGACACTACAAGATCTATTTTTGTCTCTGCCACAAATGGCAAAGTTGCCAACCTCAAAATAATCTAAGATAAGCCATATGGGCAATCAAGGACAAATGGTTCTCAATTATCATTGTGAGAATGACACTCTGCGTCCATACTAGCTATCACAAGTAAACAGCGCTATAGTCTAACAACAAAGCTAAAATAGAGCATTGGGTTGGATCTCAAATACATCATAAACCAAAACATTTCACTCTCTATTTTTGTATTTGTGAAGTCTATTCTCTCCAAGAACATTCTACTCAAGGACACAAATATTGACATGTGCATTTCCTCTGATTATCACCCTGTGTGTGGGATTGCATGTGCATGCATTCATGATGTATGAGGGGCATACGCTACATGCAAAAATGATCTGACTCACCTTTATAACCCCATACTCAAATGCTAAAAATGCTCAAAAGATGCTCCATGTAGCCTCCTTGCCACTAAATGTTAATGACCAAGGAAATCGAGCACAGATTTGAGCAGAGATTTATAGGTCACCCTTTTAATTGCAGTATTTACTCTACCAAATAATGAGGGTCTTATGGTACAGACTCATGAACTATTCAGACTCAATGGTTTGCTTTCCCCCTTCTCTTTCAAACTGCCATCTTGGCCATCGGATGAAGTGAACATCGTTCTGAAATCGTCTGTGAAAATGGCAACAGTAATGGGAAGGATTATGGTTGAGTCCCTGTGGTAACAGAGAAAAGAGACATGTGGTGGAATAAGTGCATGTGGGTTGGACCTCGGGTGGTTGGAGCTGCACGATGGGCTTTTATGTCTACTCCAGTGAAGTAGGGTAGTCCCTTGGGGCAAAGACACACACACACTCACACATACACACACTAACACACACTGGGTAAAATGCTGAAGAAAACGTACCTTTCTGGTGGCCAGGCACCAGTCTCCCTGGAGCTGTTTTGTTTCTAGCTTTTGACAGGTGGGGCTTTCCTAGCAGGAGCTCTGTTGGCCAATATCCTACAACAAAAATCGACAGAATAACACAGCAAAGCCTTGTGTGGAAGCAGGTAGACGGAGTTGGAAAGGAGGGAATTATTAATTGGCTGCCCTCCCAGTTGAGCATAGTGCTTACTAGTCATGGACTTGGCAACCGTGTGGTTGTTAAGAGGACTGTTTTTTGAATGAACGAGGATGAATATGTAGCCTCTCTGAGAATGGCCGTATGTCTGTTTTTTAATGGTTGTTTATCACAGTTCTGTGCAACACATAATAATGTATGATACTGCCTTTTCAATTCCTCTGCAGCAGACTTCACTTGCCAAACTGATGCTATTTTGGTGATATTTTCAATGGGTGAATACTGCGTCCTCTCCCGCCCACATCTGAATCTGCTTTAATACCTTGGCTCATCCCTCATACCTTCTTTTTCCTCCTTTGTGCTCCCATGAAACAAAATAAAGAGGAATTTAGGACAAAGTCTCTGCAGGCTGCTCTTAAAGGGATGCCCTTGTTCCTGCTCCACTTCTGTTTCTATTTCTCTTCTCTCTACCCCTCCCTGTAACACATACAGACTATTACATACGCACACTTGCATAGTCACATTAACTCGCAGAAGCACACACGTGTAGACACGCAAACACATTTTTATCTCTGTCTTAGAGGCCTCATAAGCAGCCTGTGCCCGTAACTCTATCATTAGTGTGCGATCAATGTCAGGACTGAAAAAAGAAACAGTGCCTAATGACTAATTTATCGGGTAAGGTGAGAAATATGGCTTAGCAGTGAGACAGACTTGGCAGACTTTGTGAAAGGTAACCTATATAAGGACCTCTCCTTCTTGGGGGCTGGTTGGAGTACCTGAGTCTCTGTATGGATCAGAGGTAACCATGAGAGGACTACATTCATAGTTGACACCATTCCCTCGTGGCTTCAGATATAAATCCACAAGCTGGCAGCAGGAAATTACTCATTTTAAAATCAAATATCCAGCAATTATAATTTCTAAAATCCCCTACAGTTTTAGAGAGATTTTCTCAATCTAAATGCTCTGAAAAAAGAGACAATATGAAATATCAACATCACATTCATAGATAATGAGCTTTTGTTTTGAAACATCACAGCGCAGTTTTATGATTATGGAGCCTCTTCCTGTAGACTTCAAAAATTAAGCTTTTTAATTGCTTTCGGTATCTTAGCATAAGTTGAGAACGGTTTGGATCCCTGCTTAGCTCACATGTGCTGAAGTCGTGCATTAGTGTGATGGTATAACATGTTAACCCTAAAGTATTATTTCCATGGTTGTCACTCTCTGGTAAATGCAGATTCAGTGCAGGAAACAGTGATTGAAGTCTAATGAAAGAAATTACCGGAGAGATTAGCTGAGTCATTCTGAAATTTGATATTTTTTCTGTTATCGGTGCACACTGAATGGTCCGACCTCTTTGTTTATCAAAGTCACCATGGCAATATGAAGGCCATTTGCTGTTGCAGTGGCCTGATATCCCTCAATGCCGAGCGGAAGGGCTATTCTTAGACCACAGCATGAACACAGCCTGAGCCACACTCAAAACATTCAGTTAACTTAATAAACCCCAGATGAAATTGAAATGATTTTAGTGGCTTTGTGGCATTTTTTGTCTAGCAACTGTATCAATTCATCTTTCCCATTTTGCTCCATGGTTATCAAATTGTTTTACATAATTATATAGTTTGTAAATTGCTTCTTTCAACAGTTCCCATGATCAGTGCATGGATCATGTACATTTAGTTTAGCTTTTGAATTCCAGCTAAAATCACACATATACCGTACTGTCACACAATCTTTCCATTGTTTTTGAGTTTTTCCCACAAACCGACCGCACTGAATTTACAGTAGGTTTGAAGCAGAACAAGACCCACCAGAGTTCAAATGAAAACTTTCACACTAGAGAAAACAAATTGATTCAAAAGAGGAAATGCATTACAGTTTGTTTAAACCACACCAAACTTGTTAAACTCATTTGTTTCCCATCATCCCTATTCAACTTCATCGTTTACTTTACCTTTTACTGTCTCGGTACTTAACTCAAAAGCCAGCTTGAAATTGCAGTTATTAGATAAAAATTAAAATTAAGACAAGAATTTGGCTACAGAAGAAATTAATGATTTCAAATGTATCTAATAGCATTTTTATATAATTTTGAAACCTAATGGATAATTTTCTTTTCTTTATGAGGAAATTATGAGGCATTGGTATAATTACTTCAATACAATTTGTACATTGTTTATTATTTTGAGGTATAAATGCACTCATTAAATGACCAGAAATTAGAACAAATAAATCTAGCACCACCAACTTAATTGGCTTTACAACGTTAATCAGTATGCTGAAAAGTTCTTTTTCTTTTTGTAGATAGCATATAACCGATAGCGTTTATTTCCTAACTGATATGATGTGCGTAGTTAGCTATTGCACTGCTTCTGAATAAATTATTATTAAAACTGTAAAAGAGTGTATCATTTCTCTCTTACAAAGATGTAGCTCATTTTCTTCGACATTCGTGTCCTTATTTTAACATTTACTCATTTCAGTTTTATTGCATTGCGGAACATACTGTGTGAAGTTGTGGTTTTTGTTAAGTGCTATTTTCACTCACAAACTATTCCTTTAGACTCTAAATTAAATAACGTCTTTGTAGAGGAAATGCTTGAAGTGGGAGGCTAGTCATTTGCATTCAGATGAAAAAAATGAGTTATCTATTTTTAGCCTCTCTGGGGAGGTTTTATTTGTTCAATGCCCTTCTAGGTGCTAAAGTATCTCTCATTTTAGTAATGGTGCCTTGACCTAAATCAATCATTTAAGTACCAACCTGACCTTCTTTCAGCTTCACAGACCCCTCCCTGCTGTGTCCCTCACACGTACATGCACTACCCTCAGGAGAAATACTGTATTTAAGACAGACATTCAATAACCGTGCTCAAATCACATTCTAAATGCATTTTTTTGTTTATGTTGTATGTTTATTGTATGGGGCCCCTTGAATACTAACAAATGACACTGTGAATCTGTAACTACATTCCAAGATGCTTATTAGCTTACTAGAGCAGTAAGGCATTTGTGAGATATGAAGAATGACTCCGATTTGGTGTGTTGAGCTGTCGTTGTGAGCATTAGTCAAGCCAGCAGCAGTGTGTTGTTGTTATTGTTTTCTCAGGGCACACCTTGCTGTTGCTCCTGCATCTAGCCAAGGTCATGTGCAGGCTAACAGAGGGCTGGCTCCTGCTAACTGACTGAAGGTGTATGGTACTATTTTTAACATCATCATCAACACACTCCTTTGCCCTTGTGAAGAAATGAGTTTTACCTCTCTGGTTGCGTTTTCCAGAGGCAGAGTTCCTGGTCAGAGGAGGTTAACGTGGGGAAACATTTTATGTCCTGAAATAGACTTACATGCTCCGCAACCTTCCCTCAGGCGATCACTGTTCTCATTTGTGTGTCTGCATGTAAGCGTGTGTACATGTGTGTAATTTAGTGCTAGCTTTGCTAATAATCAGAGTGAGGTTAGAGGAGACTAGAGTTTATCGCAGAAGCTCAGGAATCCCCAGGCAATCTCCATGTGTCCTAAAACTAGCATTGTGTGCTATATTCTGTATATGAGACATTGTTGTCTTTATTACCTCTGGGAGCTTAGTCCTCCTTCCTATTCACTGTCTCTTTCATGTCTTCCCCTGTTCCTCTCCCTCTTACTGTCCCTATTTCTCTTCTCTCCCCGTCTCTTTTATCTCCCTGTGTCTTACTGCTGTCTTTCTTTCTCTCTCTTTCTCCCCTCTCTTCCTCCCCCCTCTCTCTCTCTTTCTCTCTCTCCTCTCCTCTTGCTGTCAGGCAGAATAGTGTAACCCCTGGCTATGCCAGGGCTTATGGAGTAATAAGAACTGTGGTGGGCAGATCTATTTTCTTCAGGACACTGTCAGCTTGTGGCCAGGGATCCTTTGTGATTGTGGAGTGTGAAGTGACACTGAAAGCAGGAATCAGGATTTTGTCTTGTCTTACATGTCTTGTCTTGTCTCTCTGTGTAGGAAAGAGACACAGATTTCGGGACACTGTAACAGAAACACCGATACAGTGTAAAGAAACCCAATGTAATGGCCCTGCAATATGTAACACATTTGAGAAGCTTATAATGGTCAGTTTCTATTCATACCAGTACTATACCAGTGAGGTGATGAGTGAGCTTTGTGGTCAGAGATTGGAAGCAAACTCTGGTTGCTGGTGTGATAGCTGGATGTGACACACTGACATTCAATGTTGACATGCAGTATTATCACCTTTTAAAGTTGCCCATTAACATAAGGAAGATTACTGTCTTTGTAATCGCTGCAACAAAGTTCTATTTAGTATCTCCGAGACAGCAGCAAGACACGAGTATAAACACACACCAGACAAGACAGATAAAAAGACATCAGTAATAAATAATAAAATAAGCAACAGCATACAGTGCTATAAGAAGAACATTGTACCATATTTCACAATTGCATGGGTCTGTTTTGCACGTTTTTAATCTTTGTTTATGGTTGTCAGGTATCATAAATGGAAAACAACGTAATTCACAATAATTGACACAGCATATTTACGAATAAGTAATGGAATCACTCGAAGTCCTTCATCAATTTATTTAATTTAATTGCTTCATAAAGTATGCAAAGTAGATGCCATGCATACAGGTTTCTAGCATGACTAATTAGCAACCCCTGTCCCTGGCTGAATGATTTAAAAATGCCAAGAGAGACAAGTTCTTTCAATTTAAAGTTATTTTGTGGGGCATTCCAAGCTGATGGGGCAGAGTACATTAAAGCCCTTTTTCGTCCTTTTAAGTCCTGTGAACAGAGACAGTACCCATCACATTTTTAATGATAAAAAAAGCATAAATAAGAAGGTAGCACACCCAGAATGTCTTTGTAAATAAAAGTATACTGAGTCTACGACCCCAGCATAGAAAGTGCTTGGCAGTCTAAGATAAATCTCAGTGCTGGTAAAGTGTGTCTATTGATCTCAAACACTGAGCCGAGGCATTCATATAGGCATAAAAGTGGCCGAAATAAGTTTCTGTCTGACTTTAAAAGAGAAACAAGCCTTATTCCTAAAATAATTAACTTATACAGTAGATCTTGACAGATGATATTTTCAAATATTGTGACTTGTCATTTATACAGTAATTAGTTGATTGTTATTGTTTACTTTCCAGTTCCACATTGCCATTTTTATGCGGTTTGAAACACATTCAGCAGCTCCACAACAATAGACTGTGTGAACCACTCCCACTCTGCCCCGACGATCTCTTAATTTCCTATTGTGTTTCTGAGCTTAAGAGAGAAACCATAGGTTGTGTCTTCCTACCACTTTAGTTAATGATAAGCTTTACTATCAAATGATGATTATAAAAATTACTAAATTAAAGCTCTCGGCGTGTACCCATTGTGTTATCTTATAATGCAAAATCAAGACAAATTCAATGTGTACCGCTCATCCCCCGCTGTGTGCCGCCATGCTCTCTCTGTTATTGCTTTGGGTCATGTGACTGTAGACGGACTGTTATTCAGAATTAGGCCAGAGCTGTGCCCAAGGGGAAATGCCACAATGACCACTCGAAATGGTGTCTTCAGTGTATACCATCTGTATGTGCTCATGTGTGCTTGTGAGTGTATTTGTGTTAGCGTGCATGTGTGTGCATTCTCTTGCACAAAGGTCTGTAAGGGTTTGCCAAGGTTGAGGTTTCAGATCAGCTTTGGGAGTGATAATAAATACTACAGTTTTTTACCCTGTTGCCTATTCTCTACCAGGTTTTGGTACCCATCCATAAATAAAATTATTTTTATTCATAATTTGAGTTTCAGGCAGTCTTTTGCGATGTGTTTATTGAGCATGTTCATATCGCAGTGACAATGAAAATGTAATTTATCAGTCAGCACTAACGTGGAGATGCCAGTGAGTGAATAAGAGAGTATTTGGTCAGATCAATGTTAATTGGCTCAAGAGGTCAGGAGCGAATCAACCTCTGTCTGAAGTCTGATGGCACTGTATGAGAAAATGCATTTTAACCAAATAAAACCATTTTTTAAACAATTGCTGCATAAACTAACATGCATGATGGTGGATAATCATCTTGAATTTGAGCCATCAACTTAAACATCACATCAGTCCTTAGGATATGCTCCAGACAGACCACACACTGATTAAAGGTTGGATCGTACTCTTTGAGCAATACATATTCTCTGGCATGACTGTTCTCAGTCATCCATTATAAAGCATCATCATATGAAAAATCGTTTGATGTTAAGTGGAAGATGATGAAGCCTCACTCCTTTCTACTCCTAGAGGTGCTGATTATGCAGTAACTCCATCCTGGATCTCACACTGTGCCCCTATGGGCTCTATGCATACAAATGCGTACTTGAATCTTTAATTTAAACGTATGGGACTTAACTATGTAACTATGTGCTCTTGTAATCACCTTGTTTGTGTTCCCTTGCCAGTCTATACATTCCCAATCGCCTATAGCTAGCCCAACCATAATGCGTATTCATTAGTTTCCCACAGTGGGAGTTACTTGTTACTCAGGAGCAAATGCTATAGGCCCATGACCAAGTAAAGAATGGTGTGGGCACACTGCCTGTTATTGCTTTTGTTGCAAGCACCCACCAGCTAATGGTTAATCATCACACAGTAAACATGAAGATGGATTATATGACAGACCAGACAGATCACGACTCATCTATCATCATGTGCCTTTTTAAGACACCCCAGCTACTGCACTCTGTTAAATGGAGGAGAGGTATGCAGTCTCTTTCTCTGTATGGAGTTTCTTTCATATGAGGGACGATCTATTGGAATATTTGTTTTTGACAGACGCTGAATAATTTCCTTGCTGAATGTACTGTCACATCAAAACTATTTCAGCTGTATGTGGTTGACTCTACAGCAAGGTCTTTTATGTTGGTCTGTGATCCCCTAGAGCTTGCGGGGTGTCAGTCGCAAATCACAAAATTGGTATTAAATTGGTATTAAATTGGTATTATTTATAGCGAAATGTTTTAATCCAATCTCAGAAACTGTAAAAAAAAATATTTTCTCTCTACCCCTGCCTACTTGCATGTGTCCACTTCAAAGATGACACAGCGTATCTTACTACAACTGCTTCACACTATGACCACCGCTGGAGTCGGAGAAGTATCGCAGTTCTTTAACTGAACCTCGCTGTCCTCTGCAAGCTCATGTTTTATCTGCTCTGGCAGATGCTGAAAGTTTAAATCGAATCGTGACCTTAAACCTGAAAGTCAAATCGAATTGTGGATTTGGAGAATAATGACACCGCAGTTCGTTATAGACTCGGTATGGTAGGAAAGATGTGGAAGACCCTTCCTGTATGAGTTCATGAGGGTTTAACCTTGTAATAATTTTTTTCTCTCTCTTTCTCTGTTCTCTAGTCCTATAGAATCCTGCCAGCACTTCTACAAAGACTTCACGTTGCAGATCGATATGGCCTTCAACGTCTTCTTCCTTCTTTACTTTGGCCTGCGGGTAAGTTGGCGCATGTGCACGTATGCTCAAGCACACATGTGTATGCTTGCACACACACAAACATACACTCACTCGTTCGTGGATAATACTGTCATACATTTACAGACATCCTGTTAAACACACTGGCACAAACGATATGCACACAGCCATGCAGGAAGGCATCGTTTCTGCATCCTACAGAAAGTCCTTTCATTGTTCTTGTTTTCAGCCTCATTAATGCACCACATCCCAGTAGTATACTGTATTTTTACATTTTCCTTATATGATGAGGAATGTTACAAAAGTTTATGGCACCATTTTTAGCAACAACACTTACAGACATGCAGACCTAATTTACCTATGAATACTCACCCAATATGCCTTTAAATTCAGACACTGTTGTAATAATGTTGCTAGCATGGCTGTCGTGCCAAAGCAGCATTCCAGTGGTGGGTGCAAACACAAGCCTGACATCCAAAATGAATGAATAAATAAACTCATAAGCTGCTTACCCCACCAACCATTCGTATGACTCAGCAAGTGGGGTGAAGCTTTTGTCATTCACTACACTGTCAGCGATGCCAATGGAAGACACGGCATGCAGTTTGAATGGTGGGATGTGGTGTGGTGGTGTTTTGTATAACAATAAAATTCGATTGTTATTTTGGATTTCATCCCTGTTTCTTTGACAGTTTATAGCAGCCAATGATAAGCTGTGGTTCTGGCTGGAGGTCAACTCAGTGGTCGACTTCTTCACTGTTCCTCCTGTGTTTGTCTCTGTCTACTTGAACAGAAGCTGGCTTGGTAAGTCTTCATATCTCTTTTAGCTGTGTCTTTCTATCTCGCATTGACACACTCCGTTTCATAAATTAATTCTCACCGTATAGCCTTCTCTTTTCTTAGTTTCTTTCACCAATATTTTTCCCTCAGCTCCTCTGTCCCACCATCCCTCTTTTTCCATTTCTTTTTTTGCCCTATATCTTCATGTCACCCCTCCTTTTATCACTTTCTATCTACCCCTCTGCCTCTCAGTCCCCCTTCTGTCGCCCCATTATTGGTAGTGTGTCTCCGAGGCCCCCTTGCTCTGGGCTGCAGTCATCTTTCCCTCATCATTGAAAGTGACAGGGCTGGGTTCCTCTGATGTTTCAGGGAACACAGACACAGCAGAGTAGATGGGCTAATGGGAGTGAGAGTGACTCAGAATCGGGCTCTGTGTTTGTGAAGTTTTTTGTGAGTGTGTGAGCTTCAGACTCATTGTTAATTGCCTTGTTGAGGCGTTGTACCTGGAATACCTCTCAGAGGCCCATAACTGCCATCTCATTCACTCTCACACAAAAAATGCACATGCAAAAGCATGTGTTATCCCAATACACATAAACACACGCACTCTTGCATGAACAGACAGGAAAACACCCTAACCTGTATTACATAATGACCTACTTTTACTGGTGCGTTAAGAGTATTGTGGCTTAAATTGAACTGCAGTAAAAAGAGGCTTCTGTGAGGCTGTGTTGTCTTTTCGGGAACACTGCCACACTGCTCTTAAACCATATACAATACATGATTGCCTTACTTCGTTTCAGAAATTCAGCCAAATGTTTATCCAATGTTTATCTAAGCATAACGTTGGAGTCAGAAGAACACATATGAAGCTAAATACTGAAACTAACCTGTCGTTCGAAAATACATTTTCCATGTTTAAATGCTTTTGGCCAGTCACTCCTATCGGTAATAGGCCTTTTTCATACAAGACATTTTTGATGACACAGCAGTAAAATCACAGGTGTAAATATTGGAAAATAATTATGGCTTCCATTTAGCGGTTTCTGTCTCAGGGTCCTGATATTTTACAAGCTGATTTGATGTCACTTGAACACAACATAAGTATTGTTAATGTTATTAGTAACACCAGCTTTTCCTACTATGGCAAGTCAAAATGTCTGCTGTGAAAAAAGACTATAATACAATAACTAACAACAACAACTCTACTGTATGTACTGTTAACATACTTCCTGGTTCAACTTTGACCTACCATGGTTACCGTAGTTGTATGCGCACAGTTTTAGTGTGTAATCAGGGATCATTACCAACTTTTTGGCCATGCTTAGTTTAGTTTTACTTTGAAATTGGAGATTAGATATATGCTTGACTATAGATTAGAGCTGCAAGGAAAAATCAATTAATTGATCAACATTAGCTTATCAATTAAATTTTATTTGCTGCTTTTCTATGTTAATTGCATAATTTTAGGTTGAATATTTGTGGATTAGGCGGTTGGGTTGGTCAAAAATAAGACATTTGAAGACATCACCTCAGGCACTGGGTGACTGATTATTACATGGACCAAACATTAAATCAATTAATTGAGAGAATAATCAGCAGATCATTAATATTGAGAACAATCATTAGTTGCAGCTGTTGTTTTAATGTCTGGCTGAATTTGTTGGCTTGTTTAACTGTCTGATTGTTGGACCGCTCATTTCTTTCTCATGACTCATTTCTATTAGACTTGCATGTTGTTTTAGCAACGTTGCAGAGTTCCAAGGTTGTATAACAATGTCATTACAGAAGAACGGATAGAAATAATAGCCAAAGCTATGAAAATAATACCCAACCATAATTTTTTGTTTCACACATGATCTAAACTAGTCACATACTGTCAGAGATCCAGGTATGTGGAGCAGTCTGCCTTTTATCCCTCAGTGTATGTTCTTGTTTAGAAATGCCCACTGGGATCACAAAATAAAGTAATATAAGCTGTGATAGTCTTATCTCTAAGGTGTTTCTTAAGCTGTGTAATGAATTTGATATGGCCAAGTCAAGTAATCTGGTTTCTGGTATTCATGACATTAGGTGTAATCATCTCATCCCCAGAAACCGTTGGTGTTAAGGCCTTGATGAGGATGATGAAAGACTGTGAAATGGTGGTCTGGCTGCAGCCTGACATTCTGCATGGAATAATTACCTGTGATCATTAAAAAGCATGTGTCTGGGGTTGATGTAGAATGCAAAAGTACTTTTTATATACAATCCATCTGCAGTGTGAGTTGTTGTGCATAAACAGCAGCTAAGAGTGTGAATTTATTGTTTTTGAGAGGTGCCCTAGATTCCAGAGTTATTAATATGCATTTAATTTTATTACTGTTTTTTTTAATGTAAGAATCTAGAGGACTGTTTTTGCAAGGATGGCGTATCAGGTGGCATCTCCTTCAAACATTAGATCATGTTTATTTTTGCGGTGTTGGACATACATATGACCAAAGCACATTATAGTAACAGAACTCCCACTGGCATTGCTTAAGTGTATGTTTACTGGTGGTGTGTTAAAGGCTACATAAAGTGTTGCAAAGCCTCATTTATAAAATTAACAGTGTGTAGATCTGCATTAGGATATGGTGTACCCTAACAGGCTGGTGGAAGCTTGCAGAATACTAATGGGGCACTGAAAGTGTCTGTTAATATTCAGGCTCTGAGGAGTGAGGACAGGAATCATGATTAGCTGCTTGTATCCTGTATAAATATGGAAATTAGGACATACAATGCCATGTTGTCACAGGAAAATAAGCACAATGAATCAGTTTGAGATATGGTGCAGTAAGAGCCTTATTCCTGATCTACTTTCAGATGGTAACTAATGCATAAAAGACATTCCTTCCCTTAAGACTATAAATGTCTTCATGCACTAGGAAATATGACATGTCTAAAATGGTTCTTCTAATAATCAACAGACTAATCAATAATTGGTACTACTTTAATTTAGTTAAGTATATATACTGCCATTTAACGGGCTTTGTTAGAGGAAGCCAGTGTGGTTGTTAAAGATGTGCATTGTACTCCCCATTCCCAGTGGATTAGTTCATCCTTTCTTTCCATTCACTTCTGGGGAATACACACAACAGCCAGTGTAATACATTATGATTACAGTAACGCTCATTTCACTCTTTCAGCTTTGGTCCTGCATGAGAAAACTGTTGGAGATCCAGTGGAGGTGTACTCAGATTATAAAAAAGACCACTAATAGGGGTACTGCCCTGTGCTGTGTGGCAGTGTGTTTGCCCACCCTGCACCCAAGGAAGCATATATGCTGTATGCATTTTCCAGTTATGTTCTCTCTGCCTCTGCAAATTTGACATTGATTAAGAGGAGGGGAACGATGTGTGGCTAATGTGAGAGGGCATGCAGAGTTCTTCCTGGGAAAAACGAATTAATCTCCTTTAACTACTTGAACTGAATATTGCTCCCAAGAGAGTCCTAGCAGTATAGGATTAGCATATGGCTGTTTGAAAGATTCTAGTCGCTCTTGTGGCTACCAAGCCCCCACTCAACTTCAATCTTAACTTCACGCTTTCTTCCTTAATCTTTAATTCTGCAATGTTGGTTTGGATTATTTTCAGAATAGAAAGATTTTGGCAATAGGTGGCATCATAATTGTACAATCTAAAGTGTATTGTTTTCTGATTTTATGGTAGCAACCTAAATGTTGATGTTAAGATGCTCAGACTTTGGGAATGTACAGTACCAGAGTTGCCTTCAGGCATGGCTTTGATTCTAACCTGCTACTGCCTTCTAGTGGTGCTTTATTATACTGTTGCTTAATCCCTTGTGTTTTCCTGCTGAAAGAGGCTTACAGTACCTGACATGGGCATGAGTGCATCTGCCTTATATGGCCATTCAATCCCTGGCAGCAAGCCTCCATGTACATTCAGGGTAGGGAAACTAATTTGTGGGACGTTTAAGCCTCTTTGCAGTAGCTAGGCTCCACACGTGTCATTATGTTGCATGTTTACATTATTGTACAGGCAATGATCTAAGTAACAGTCTAGCAAAAATGTGTTGTTGGTGTTTAATATGTATGGTCTATGTCTATCTATATATCCAGCATTAATGTCTGGTAAGAACCAGCGCTCTGTACACTAGCAGAGTTTGTGTGTTTGTGTTTAGCGCAGTGTAGCGTCTTATCATCTAATCTTGGCTAGGTTGACTGTCAGTATTATCCTTCAACCATCCCAGACTGCTGATTGATAAAAGGTCCCAGTAGGCTCCCCTGCCAGAACATGTGATAGAGAGGCCGTGCTCTGGCTTGAAGTAAGAGTGGGCACAGACCAGAAAAATCCTTTTTGAATGAGCATCTGGCCGGCTGACACTTTTGTGCGATAGCTGTGTGTGCAAGAGGCTTTGGCATGTGTGGGAAAGAGATTTTCTCATACATGAGCACGTGTTCAAGGGAGCAGAATTTCATTGAGAGTTTTTCACGTGTTCGCACAAACGCACACAGATTTGTATTGCTATACTTGTGAGGACATTGTATTGACTTATGGTACATTCATTTTGCTGTAGGCAAATAAATGCTTAATGTTGTGGGACCAGATGTTTGTTCCCAGTTGGGAGGTGAGTCCTCAGATGTGATGGTGTGAACAGATATTTGTCCCACACACACACACACACACACACACACACACACACACACACACACACACACACACACACACACACACACACACACACACACACACACGCACACACACAAACATACAGTACAAGACAAACACAGATGATTCACACAAGAAGAGAGAAATGCAGTCCCAATTGGCCTCCATCACTGCATCACCGGGTGTTTTGGTAGAATGTCTAATATTTGTGCTCTGAATGCTAATGTTACTTTTCAATCCAACAATCATTGTTTTATTTTTTCACTAATTTCTGCCATGCTAGATCCAGCAAACCTATACATGTCTTGCCACCTTCTCAAAATGACATAGACGTGACCATTGTGCTACAAAATATGAGAACACAAACCCGAGTACATAGTCCTGCTAAGCATAAATATTGTTCATATTCTTCTGTCATTTAATTTCTATAGTTTCTATAGTTTGTATATTGAAGAATAGCTGAACAAAATTTCTTAGGTTATTCACCAAAGTATACAACAGTTTGAATTACACACTGACATAAACCTCATAATCAATTTGTTTCACTCTGTTGTAGCCAGTGGTCAAAGAAGTACCTCAAAATTGCATTCAAGTACACTCCTTTAGTAAATGTATTTTTTATTAATTGATTATTACTTAACAACTCCTTAGACTTACACTACATGTAGTAGGACAGTGGAGTCTTTTTACTGTAGGCAAACAGGTTTGACCTGACCTGTTTGATATGCTTTAAATGAACTACTGTAGTTTGTATGACTCATTGTTTGAACAACAAAAAGTGTTTATTGTTCCAAAAGGCCACACTTGAAGGTGAAAGGGCAAACATTTTCTCAAATGGCAATGCCGGAAAGGTGTGAGGGAGGGGGGTTCAGATGCCGTTTGACTATCCAAGAAACACTTTGTTAGAAGCATACTGACGCCTTTGCTATTTACACATCTCAGCTGCTGCTCAATAACATTGTGCTTTGAACCATATATTACAAGTGTATACAAGAAACAAACATGATACAAATATGATAACATCAACTAAATGACATTTCCATTTTTATGTTTTCATTGAGTACTGGATCCCTAATCTGATTAAGTCTTTCAATGTCAGACACAATCTGATGTTACTGCAGTTGAACTGACCCCATCCCCTGTTACCAGCAGCTCATTGTTGTAGAGTTGTGTAGACTTTCCCCTGTGGACACAGGACACTCAGTCAGGATTATTGTTATTGTTCTGCTTTATTTTCATTTTATCTTCATCTCTACTAATCCCTGGCAGAGTTCAGACTTTTTTTTAGCAAATAGGTTCAACACAGCTGCGTGTTTATAGAGGCAAAGCTTAACAAGGGTTAAAGATAAAGCACTAAAAGGGGCATGAGAAAGTTAAATCTGAATGTGTTGTGAGGATTAAAAGCACTGTAACAGAAATGAACCCCCCACCTATATTAGAGCTGACATTTTGCTCAGAGAGACACAATCCCTGGAAAGACTGACATGATAAAACAAACAACACAGATCTAGCTGTCTGTTTTAGCTCATGTGTCTGCAGCAGCGACCATCGATTTAACAGTATTTTTGTTGTAGTAGTTTCCTTTACAAGGAACTTCTAACGGTGTTGCAGTATCGTGGAGCATTTGTTTTTTGTTTTTTTTACAGTACTGAGGAGTCTTGCTTTCTTTTTTTTTAGTTCACCTGGAATTATCTCTTGTTATTTTCCGGAGGTGCTTTTGAAATACTAGGCCCTAAATATTTTCTCTCACTGATTTTAATTCCCATCTTGGCAAGAAGAAATAGGAATTAGTCGAAAACAATGATTCCTCCTAAACTGCTCGTGTACCGGCGTACACACAGCGATGCTAATTTGGATACCCTTCAAGAGACGTGGAGGCGAAAGAAGTCCTGTGGCGATCTTTTTCAGAATGGGTATAGGGTGAGGCAGGGCCATCATGGGCAGGAGGAAAAGGAAAGACAGACAGGACTGTATCATTCATTGTGGACCTGTTTACGGATTCTCTCTAACTGGGGTAAGGGGGTTAGTTATATGCATTATCGGGAGGTTTTGTTTAATAAATTGTTTAGTAGCAGTTTAATAATCCAGATCTTGAAATTAGAGTTGGTTGGTATTTGAAACATGTTTGCTGATAAACATATGGCCACTGTCTTATATGTTTGCAGACAGTAAACTGTTTGTAGAGATCATCTCAGTAGGAATTCACTTTTTGTCACACAAAGTGACATATACATGTTCCATGGGATCAGTCATTTTTTGTAAAAAGACAAAGAGACAGGTGTCGCATTCTTCTATAATCCCTAAACTATTGGATTCAGACTGAGTCTCGTGTAAAGTAGGCCACATTATGTTTCTCCTGACTTGTTTGAATGCGTAAATAATTCCAACACATCATCTAGAATAAAGTGTCTAGTTTTTTGTATCATCTTGTGTCTCCAAATTCAGCATCATATCGTGCTGTGCTCTGCTTAGGTGCTGTAGAAGAAAAAAACATTTGGACCATACTATGTGACTGAAGTGCTCATACATGTTGTTTACATTAAGATGTCTTTCTTCACAGCTGCCATTCTTATATTTCTCTACTGCCACTGTAAATATATTTTAGAAAACAACTTACTTGTGGATACATGCATTTCTATGAATGTAATGTGAGATTGTTGATAACCTGTTTTGTTCTGTGTCTCTGTCTTTTCTTTTCTAACAGGTTTAAGATTCCTCAGAGCACTAAGATTGATACAGTTCTCGGAAATCTTACAGTTCTTGAATATCTTGAAAACAAGGTAAGAATACAGCTGTCCTCGTTCATTCATAAGAAACACATCCAACTACAATAGCAGCTTCACTGTTACTACCACCCCAGTAGTGTCTAGAAATTGCAGGAACATTTAATTTTAAGTTCTGTCTATAATATGGAATTGTTAGAATATAGTATGTGTAGTAGAATGTGGCAGTAATTACTTACATTTATTTTTAAAATGTCTTAAGCACATTTTATAAAGTATCATAATTTTATGTTTAAGTTAATACAGATGTGTTTTATGATGCAATATAACTTTTTTTGTCACATAGTGTGTAAAAATAACACTATATATACACTAGTATACCCTAACTGTACAGGGGCATTAACAGTTTCCACACAAGAGCATGATAGTTTAGTCTCTGTAAATAATATTTCAAGAGTATGGTCTAGACCTGCTCTATATGAAAAGTGCAATCAGATGACTTTTGTTTTGAGTTGGCGCTATATAAATTAAAACTGAATTGAGAGGAAAGGTTTAGCCAGTGCCCCTCCTTTAGCATTATCAGGGATCTCCTTGGAAGTTAAATTTAAACTTTCAGTCCCATTCTGTATGTCATTGGGCTTTTATGTTCCTTTCCATCGACCAAATTATTGTTGATATATATGTCCATTATCGAAGTCCCAAATCCTGGCCATCAAGATTATTGTGAGTCATGTCAGGCTCTAGGCAAATTTCAGTTTTTCGGTCAATGTCTTTGAGAGTTTTATGGTTGTTCTTTTTCTGCGCAGCAATTCCATTAAGCTGGTGAACCTGTGTTCCATCTTCATAAGCACATGGCTCACAGCTGCTGGGTTCATACATTTGGTAAGTGGACAGATGCGAGGGCTAGCGCGATCTGGTGTTTAATGAGCCAGTGTGGGAGGTAACTGGCTAACTAACTGGTCCAATATAACTTTGACACATAGCGATTTTCAAAATCTGATTTAAAAACTAATTTATTATCATATAAGGTTTAGCTGACCTAAGACTGAATTGCAAGAAAGGACAGTGTAATGACATGTTTCACACTCTCTCAGGGAGGGATGCATTGATTCTTTTTCTCTCTCAATACAGATTTCAATAACTTAACTCATGCCATCTGCCAATACCTAGTACTGATCCGATACCAGTGCTCTTTTTTTCCCACTTTTAAAATCTGTACACCTCACTGCATGGAACTCATTCATTGGCTGGGCCTGAAATTACTCTCTCCTTCACTCATATATAATAGACACTTAATAGTTTACTCAGTAGTGAGCAGTAAATGACACTACTTTTTTGTTTCATTGTGGACATGAGCACTACAGTATAGTGGATGCATTGACACACTCAAATAAAAAGGCAGAGAGTGAATATAGTGCACTACTCTCACCAGCCACTTTATTAGGTACATATTGCTAGTACCGTTTTGGACCACTTTTGACTTCAGAACTGTCTTAATTCTTTGTGGCATACTTTCAACAAGGTGTTGGAAATTCCTCAGAGACTTTGGTCCATGTTGACATGATAGCATCACGCAATTGCTGCAGATTTGTTGGCTGCACATCCACAATGTGAATCTCCCATTCCACCAATTCCCAAAGGTGCTGTATTGGATTGAGATCTGGTGACTGTAGAGGCCATTGTGGGGCGCGAACTCATTGTCATGTTCAAGAAACCAGTTTGAGATGATTTGAGCTTTTTGACATGGTGCATTATCCTGCTGGAATTAGCCATCAGAAGATGGGTACACTGTGGTCATAAAGGGATAGACATGGTCAGCAACAATACTCAGGTAGGCTGTCGCGTTTAAATGATGCTCAATTGGTACTAAGGGGCCCAAAGTGTGCCAAAAGATATCCCCAACACCATTACACCACCAGCAGCCTGAACCGTTGATACAAGGCAGATCCATGCTTTCATGTTGTTTACACCAAATTTGACACTGCCATCTGAATGTTGCAGCTGAAATCGAGACTCATCAGACAAGACAATGTTTTTCCAATCTTCTGTAGTCCAATTTTGGTGAGCCTGTGCAAATTGAAGCCTCAGTTTCCTGTTCTTCACTGACAGGAGTGGCACCCAGTGTGGTCTTCTTCTGCTGTTGCCAATCTGCTTCAAGGTTTGACGTGTTGTGCATTCAGAGATGGTATTCTGCACACCTTTGTTGTAACGAGTGGTTATTTGAGTTACTGTTGCATTTCTGTCATCTCAAACCAGTCTGCCCATTCTCCGCTGACCTCTGACAACAACAAGACATTTTCATACATACAACTGCCGCTCACTGGATATTTTGTATTTTTTAAACCCTAGAGATGGTTGTGCGTGAAAATCCCAATAGAACATTGAATTCAAATATTGAAACCAGCCCGGTTTGAACTTTAGGTTTGCCTAAATGCATTGAGTCGCTGCCATGTGATTGGCTGATTGGCTATTTGTATTAACAAGCAATTGAACAGGTGTACCTAATAAAGTGCCTGGTGAGTGTATATATGTATAGTAAATAGGGAGTGATTTATTTAAAGTAACATGAGGCCAGAAATTGCAGTGGCACTAAATATTTGTAGTGCCACACTTAACTGTGATAACAGTTTGAAATGATTGAATGACTCATAGTTTAGACACAGAATTTTATAATAACACTGATAAAGGAACTGTATTTAATATGGATCTGGTAAAGTCTGACCTGCTTAATAAAGTCAGTATCAGCTGATACTGATCGTTGCATCCCAAGTATGCGTTAAAAAATTAAAGGAGGGTAAATTATGATGAACTGTCAGAAGGTAAACAACCTCCAATTCATATGTGAATAAATCAACTGTATTTCCAGAAAGATAAATTCAACTGAAACAAACATTTTGTGAATTTAAATCAAAGATTTATTCTACAGGAAAGAGACACACTTGTCTCCTCTCGACTCCTCGTTTTCTGTTATTATCTACTGTCAAACTGTCAAAACTAATTAGCATTGTGGGTAGAGTGTCATAAAGTACATATAGTAAAATACATTGTCTATTTGTAGCTCTGCTCAACAACCCATTTCAGCATCACTCTATTTTACCACTAGATGGTAGCCTAAGCTCATGGTAGCCCAGCTCATATACTGTAGAAAGAGTATAATGTATGACTCAGCAAAGACAAATGCATGAGCGCTTGTTGCTGGATTTAATCAGTCTTGATTAAATGGTTTTTACTGTTTACAAATTGGTGGTTGGAGTTATGTCTAATTGTTCATCCCTCCCTCTCCCATCTCCATTTTAGGTAGAAAACTCAGGGGATCCTTGGGAAAACTTCCAGAATTCCCAGTCACTTTCCTATTGGGAATGTGTCTACCTATTGATGGTGACGATGTCTACAGTGGGCTACGGGGATGTCTATGCAAAAACCACCTTGGGGCGCCTGTTTATGGTCTTCTTCATCCTTGGTGGTTTGGTAAAATCAGGCTTTTCTTTCTCACTTACTCCCCTTGTTCCCTCCTATATCCTGCCTGTCCCCATCAATAGACTGCATAAAACTGTTGGCAATGAGATGAAATCATAAATTAATAAAAAATTAATTTTGACTTTGATTATTATGTATTGTGTATGTATTTTATGATATTTTAGCATAGTGTTGTTTTTGAAATGTTAGAACTAAGTTGCCTGTACCAGTAAATGTTAGTTCTTTGTGATAGTGAAGTTGTATCCTTCTGTTTAGCCTACTGTATCTTGTCTACTGTAGTTACAGTTCCATGTATTCCTTGGTCCCCTCCCCTTATGTGTCAATCCCATATTTGTTTGATTAGAGTATAAGCTTTTGTCTGATAATGTTGTTACTGTTCTCTTAAAAGCAGTTGCGGTTTCAGGACTCCCCTCCTCCCGTGTCTCTTCCCACAATTCCAACAAACACAGGGGCAGGGAGATGATGCTTAGGCCAGCCTGACTGTTACCATAGCAACAGCAGCCTCCCAATCCGTCCTTCTCACCTTCCTCTGATCTAGCGTCCTGTTGGGCTACCACTAGTACAGCATCTAACAAACAAGCGTGAATGGGTGCACACACCTGTGAACACTCATACACACACACACACACACACACACACACACACACACACGCACACACA
Organism: Micropterus dolomieu; assembly: GCF_021292245.1. Taxonomy (NCBI): domain Eukaryota; kingdom Metazoa; phylum Chordata; class Actinopteri; order Centrarchiformes; family Centrarchidae; genus Micropterus; species Micropterus dolomieu. Next base: position 15,779,563 of record NC_060164.1, read on the forward strand.
TACTGAAGACCCCCGCCTCCTCCATCTTCTTTTACAAAAAAATGGAGGATCTGGCCAAATCACAGTTACTGTATTCTGTCTTTGGACAGCTATCAGTATGCACTGATGACCTGCAGCTGTGTGGATGTGTACCATGTTGTGGCCATGGTGATAGGTTGCGTGTTTTTCTCAGTGCTGAGAGCTCTGGAAGTCTTCAGGCTAGTACCTCAGTCTGCTTCCTATCACCAGGAGGGGCTAAATAATGACTTAAGTCTGGAGATATTTTAAAGCCAGGGATCACATTAAACTCACGTCATCTCACATTCTTCCCGGTAAATGTATAGGCACACTTTCCAAGCAAGATTTAAGTATGTATTTATTAGGATAAGGGTGCCTCTTTGTGTCTTTTTGTAGATGTAAGCCTAGATGAGTAGTGTGAGTACCCCATTGTTAGTTGGTAAAATAAACACAAACCTGTGCTAGGACAACCGGCTGTGAAACTTTGCAAAATGCATCCAGCTCATTTTCCAGCCCAACAAATGAGTCTTAATGTGTTTTGCAGCTGTGGACCATCAGGTGGGCCTATTCAAATCAACCTGCCAGATCATCTGTGTTTGTTGGACAAAACATGGCACATAGGTTTTAATTCTTCTTCAGCCTTTAAAAATATTTAGAGAAGATTTGGGTGCTATCACAGACTGAATATTAATCAGCTGTGCAAAATTCTTGCCCACTCACCAAACCTGTTCCTAAACCTTAACCTTTAAAAACTGGGGCTATTTTTTTCTTCTCAACAGCAAAAACAAGATTTCTTTTTTGGTATATGAAGAGGTCTCTCATTTTTGTGAAGTTTATCAAGTTCTCCCCCCTGAAATCTGGATTAATGCACCAGTTTCTCCACCGCCCAGTCTGCAGCGTAGTAGTCTCTTTTTTAGTCTCTTCTTCTGTCTTCTATCTTCTCCTTAGGCCATGTTTGCCAGCTACGTCCCTGAAATCATAGAGTTAATAGGAAACCGCAAGAAATATGGTGGTTCCTATAGTGCGGTTAATGGGAGAAAGTAAGTATTCCAGATGGTTCTGCTGTTTTTCTGTGTGCGGTAGAACCCTCTCTGCATGCCTTTTTCTTTTTTCTGTTCCATGCATGTAGGCCATGTTTGCTCGCTACGTGCCAGAAATTGCTGCTCTCATCCTTAATCGGAAGAAATACGGAGGGAGTTATAACTCGACACGAGGCAGAAAGTAAGTTGAAATCCAGACAAGGTGTGGTTGTGTGACTCAAGTCCCCCCCCCACCCCGAAGTTTATAGTTACTGGGGGTTAGTTAACTTGACTTCTTTAGAACAGTAAAGTTACTAGATAACGTCAAGTCACACTGCGTGACTGGAGACCTTGGCCATCAGGACACACATGTCCATGCCCCTTTACTCTCTCTTTTATTCTTATGTCTCTCTCAGTCTGTCCTAGTTGTCTTCTTCTTTCTATGACTACTTTTTTCTATATCTGCCTCTATCTGTCCCTCACTCAGAGCTTTCCTGAAGTCATTTGTGTGTCATTTCTTTGTCCTCCTTTAAACATCCTGTGTTGCGCTTTAATTTAATTTGGAAAATAGAGCTTTCATGACTACTACCCTCAAGACTTGCAGTATACTAACCCGTGGTGCTTCTATACAATATATCCGTGCACTGTGTGTTGTCCCATTTCTTAGTCTATTCAGATCCAGTCCCTTATTAATACAGTCTTGCCTAAAGTGATGAATTAGTACATAATCCATCAAAATGAAAGAAAATAGTCATGAAACCCCTACTATCCGCTTCTATAGGATTTTTTCCGCAAGAAAATAGAAAGATTTTAACCTCTGCAAGTGCATTATTATTGGTGGTCTTTTTAAGCATCATCAATCTCAATGACCATTGCAGGATATAATTTCTTTTCTTGTTACATTTTGCTTGAGTTTGTTTTGCATGTTTTATGGATTTTCTTTTCTTTGACTGCATCATATCTGGCATGTTCTGTATGACCTGCAGTCTTGTGGCTTTTTCATTGATTGCGAACTCCATGAAAACGCCATCCTCCTGTTGTCTGTCACCGCTAGCCCATCGCATCATCAATGCTTGACATAACTCTGGCCCTGATCTTCAGTCAGCTCCCACACCCTGAATGCTGGATGCCTCGCTCCCATTGGAGGCTCTCAATTGCTTTTGGCTTGCTTTGCCTGCTTGGTTCTTGGTGCTCGCCTGGTTCTCGTGTTTGTGTGGTGGTGGAGTTTGTCTCCAGAGGCTTTTGTTATGTAATTATATGTGTAATTGGCCTCTCACAGCAGAGGCTCCAGTGCACTGTGAAGTATGTGTGACACTGTGGTCATTTTACTGTTTGTACATGATTACCACAGTTCTTATTGTGCAGTACTGTTCTCCTCCCCTCGTGGCTCAAACCTTACTGATATTCAGCACACAGATTTATTTTAATCCAATTGTGGTGTGTCCAGAACAGGGAGGGTAGACTTCTTATTTTCCTTTATTCTCTTTTCTTCTCATTTTCTTCTCTGACACTCAACATCTACTACTTCTTCCACTTCTCTTTCTCATTCTATTTCCCTTTTCCAGCCTTACTCCCATCCGTTTCAGTCACTCTGTTCAGCGGTGCAGATTCTAGGGAGTCAGCAGTAGAACGAGCCATTAGAAAAAAGCCTTTGTTCGATAATGTTTGCCTGTCATTGAGATAAGATTGATGAAATGTTATGTTTGGCCAGTGACCTTAGCCCAGATTCACAGATGGGTGTTGAGAGAAGCCCTTGTCAAAACCGAGGATAGTTTCTCCCACACACTTTATTTTCTCCTTCCATACCCCCTTCCATTTCTCTTTCTGGTTAGACATACAGTGCAAACACATGGTAACAATCAGAACATACCCACCAAACAAGCAGGCTTTGAGTGGCACTAGGCTCTTTGCTTAATCATTTAGATATGTGTGTGTTTGGTGTTTGCATGTATAGGACGTGACACGTAGACAAAACCGGTTTGTCATGTGGGTTTAGGATTGCCGTCGGGGTTCAGTCATTTAGCAGCTGTCAGCACAAAAAAAGTCTATCATGGAAATAAGATTAGGAGATTACAAGTATCTGACTGATTACAGAGCTCACAAACAATGAGGTCATGATACATTGTGAACTATTTTAAATACAACCCGTATTTGATCTTGCCTGGGCGCTGTCATTTGAAACAGGCCTTGAAGGTTATTTGGAAGTGACAGGGACTCACATTGGATCCATGCTGAATTTCTGTTTTATGATGCTAGTGTTGCTTATAGTACTCTGTGCAGCGTAGCATACACCCATGAGTGCAGTGACAGCACTCAGCCTGTGTATGCTGATATAATAATGACAAGTGTTGCATTCTGTTGGCGCCCACTACACTTGGGGCTCTGTGGTTTCCATTATGGCTCTATGGTTTCCATTAGCCCCAACTTCAATAGAGGGGTTGGCACGGAAACTGGGTTCAACCCTGCCTGAACTCTGACATACACCTTTGAAATTCATCTGTAAAGGGTAGCAACTTGTGTGCGTGAAGGCCCACAGACTCCAGACTTCTACACTATCAGGCATTAACACACACTTACATAATTTTAATATGCATATCTGGCAAAGTTTCCGAAGACATAGTATTGAACTGTAAAGACAAAGTGTACTATATATATACCTGAACACTTAATTCTGTCAAGCATATAATCACTACACATGGCCTCTGTGATTCTTGATGTTAATTACAGGAGATGCTATTTCACTTAATATTGTTGCTTAAAAATTCCCTGAAAGATAATACAAAAATAAAATGAGACTAAGTTGCAAAAATTACAACATTTTAACAATGATTTGCAGTAAATTGCATCACTGACCTAAGGATTAGAGCAGTACCGACGGAGTGACCTCTGTTGCTGATGTTTGAGCTCTGTTTGTTCATTTTGTATTCAGTGCATCCCTAGTGATATCCAGGGATGTTCCCTGACTGCATGTTTTCTGTGCACGTTCTGCAATACCCCTTTGCATTTAATGTTTAATTGTGTTACACATTTTTTTTGTTTATGAGTTAATGTGTATGTTTTTTGTAAAACAAAAAAAAGTATTCTATTTTTTGTTTTGTTCAATTTTTTTTAATTATGTCTTTAGTTTAAGCTATACTGTACAGTCAGGTTAAAGATGAATTGAATTTAGAAATGGTTAAATTACCTATGACAGATGATATAATATGAAGAAAAGATTCTTATATCCCATTTAACAACCCAGTGATCTCAGCGTTCAGTTTGATGGCACATGTAAAGAAGGAAAAGAGGCATGCTAACTTTAATGATGTCTATTAAGTGAAGAATAACATCTCAACAATATTTACGTCTTAAATACAGACAAATTAGTTTGTCTCAAATTAGTGGCTTATTCAGGGGAAAAACTAAGTTTCAAACATGAGAAAGAATATTTTGCTTTGCTGATAAATCACCTACTTAATGTGAAAGACAGCACCACATGCGCTTTTGTGAGGGTGTGAATGTGTGGGCACATGTGCATTTTCCTTTGTACATGCATTTCAATGTGTCCGAGATTCATAACCTAATGTTGGATCCACACTAACCAAATAATGCAGCATATAAATCCATACAGTGCCTCTATTCCCAGTATCCAGATGCCCTTCGGAAAACATGAGTGATGTTTTTCGTCTATTGACATGAGAGAAATCTTGAGCCAAATACTGCCGGCTGCCCACAGACATCTCAGCTCATCAGCTTATAAGACCACACAGCCCTTTGCTCAACTCTGGCCAACCATGCAATCATGGCTGCTCATTAGATTCTCTTAAAGTACAGAGGCGACATCTGTGAAGACCATTATGTCCTGCAACATCCACAAACTGCCATTCTCTCAATATGTCTGTCACATTACTTTGCCAAGTCCCCTTCAGTTCAGCCCAACCCGGTCCATCTGGTACAATATAGGAGGAACACTCAGTGATCTGGACTATGGTTCTCATCAAACATCAATAAATATCTCTGTTTCCTTTAAACCTGCCAAACTGAGTCAGATTCCAGTAATGTTCTATACAATTTTAGACGTCAAGGTTAATGTGTTAGCCAGAGTTTGTGTATAAAAGCATTATAATGGATTGAACGGACAGATCGGGTTTGATGATACAAACTTGAACAGTGAAAAAATATGTGTTTTTTATTATATATTTTATTATATTTAAGTAACCTAATACTTTTAGTGTTAAATGCAAAGCAGTGCCCAGGCACTCCAAACTTAAGTGGTTCATTTGTCTCCTGGCACATCCTGCTAAGTAGTGGATAAAGCCATTGTCATTACACAGATTGCCTTACAGGTCTCTATAGGGTAATTAGGGTGTCTGCCGAGTGTCCACACTAATCCATGTCAATATAAGTCTGGATTCTACTAAGCATGTTTGGATTTCTCATTTAGGGGTTTGGCAATAAGACTTGGTGACATTTAACTTTAACTCCGGAAGGGTATCTCAACTTACCACAGTACAAAAGTAGCATATAAAGTTTCTTAAATGCACTAGATTAGTGTGATTAAATTGCCCATCATAGCCATATTATAGTTGAATACTGATACTAATGGAGTTATTAGCATTACTTTCTAAGAGTTTTTAATAACTTCTACTACGTTAAAGGACTTATAACAGTGCTACAATAATATTAAACGAGTAAGAAATCTTCAAACCTTAACTGTTTAAAGACAGTGACTGATACATAATGCTGGAATTGTAATGATTACCTTCAGTTCTGGGACACTAAAACATAATATTTACAGAAGCACCACAGTAACCATTCATTCTGCCCAAATGACTGTCATCTCATAGTTGGTACTACTGTGAAACTGACCTGTGAACTTGATCACTCTGGCCTGCAGTGCAGTCAGAGGACAAACAGGGACACAACCTCAACTCAGAAATCATTCCAATCTGACCTCTTAGTTCCTTCCTGCCATAATCAGCCCTGTGCACCATCTGACAGATCCTTCTGCTGTAATGCACCTCATGTTTTGCCAGGGGACCTGTCAAATACTCTGAGGTCCTGTTTAGAATTTGTGTCAACTACAGGCCTCCAAATCACTTTGAACGTTTTTGGTAATGTTCTGTATAAAAGCACAAGCATATTGATGTACATGTCTTTGTCAACATCCATTCAGCTCACAAAGGGGTGGTTTGGCTGAAGGGACCATTTTTATATTGGGAACGGATGACAATCCAACCACTGTGGGCTGTGTGATTATATCTTAGATTTTCTAAAGTGGCTCAGAGTTGAGTGTTTGATTGCACTTGTCGTGCAGAATTTAACCACTTCCATTATATGAGGGAAAATATTCACTTTAATGGCAAAAAAAGATATAATTCAGTTACTTGTTTGCTTTGAAAAAACATTTCTTGTATGTATATATTTTTTTCAGTCCATATTTGAGTTAGATGCTTTCGAGAGTGCTTTCGTTTGACTGATTATCTTTTGGAGACATGCCAGTGTCTGAAGTGATTTATCTTGCCCACTCAAGATGATTTCTTCCCCCCTTCCAGGCATATTGTGGTCTGTGGTCATATTACCCTCGAAAGTGTCTCCAACTTCCTCAAAGACTTCCTACACAAGGACAGGGATGATGTCAATGTAGAAATTGTTTTTCTCCATAAGTAAGTTAATTTTTTCTTCCTCCCCATGTGTAGGATAGCAGATGACAGTGTTTGTAACAATGCATAGTAAGACTGTATATACTCATACATGCACTAACCCTTCTCCTCATTTCTCTTTGTACTAGTATTTCCCCTAATCTTGAGCTGGAAGCCTTGTTCAAACGCCACTTTACCCAAGTAGAGTTCTACCAGGGATCTGTTCTCAACCCTCACGACCTGGCCAGAGTGAAGGTAAAGTGGGTCACAGGACTGTTGGAGTGATGAAATCAAATAAAAAGTGTAAAATTCCTTTTGGTAAATCAATTTTTTTGGGGTTGTGCAAAAACATAAAATTGTAGGTATAGAAAGCAGAGGACAACAATGACCATATAGGGAGATCCATTTCAGTATTTTTTTTCTTAAACAAATGGATAGAGACAGAAGAGACAGACAGAAGAGAGAAAGACACAGTTTGTTAGAAGCACTGTGCATGCTAATAAATATTGACATGTACTATAATGTTAACATATATGTTTCTTTGGTCCTTTACACATAGATCGAGTCAGCAGATGCCTGCTTAATCCTAGCCAACAAATATTGTGCAGATCCAGATGCTGAAGATGCCTCTAACATCATGAGGTTTGTATCCCATGAACTTTTAAATCACTTGAAACTGACTAGATAAGGTTACATTGTTACAATGTTACATTTTGACTGTTCAATGTGTCTGCCTGTTTTCCATCTTCAAGGGTTATTTCGATCAAGAACTACCATCCTAAGATCAGAATAATCACACAGATGTTACAATATCACAACAAGGTAAGATGTTTTGGTGCCCTGTGATATAAAAGATTGCTTCAACTCATTTTGATTGCTCTCTATCCTCCGTCACAAGGCAGAAGGTGTATGACGGGGCAGACTTCGGCATTTATGATCCTAGAAGTCTGAGAATAGAAGCTCTTTCTCAGCCTTTCAGTGCTGGATTGATATATTCAGTACCTTCTTCCTGGCCATGGCAGGGAGAAATGGCCATTATCCGGGTGGTTGGGATCCTTAATGATTCTCCTAGCCTTATTCTTGCAGCACCTGTATGTTCAGCCGTACTAACCAGTCTTTGCAGGGACTTGCAGCCCTGTCTGGTGTTGTTATTGTATCAGGCATTGATCTTCCTTGTCAGGATGCTTTCAATGGTTGGTGCATATGAGGGGATACACAGAATTTCCTCAAGTGTCCACCAAAGCTGTGTTGTCAGCAAACTTGATCATGGTAGTGGAGTCAAGAATGGCTACACATTTATGTGGCTACAGGGAGTACAGCATGGGGCTCAAAACGCAGCCCTGTGGTGCTCCAACTGTAGTCGGTAAACAGCAATCTCACTTAGCTCCCTTTCTTATATAGGTGAGATAGTCAGTTGGGACTGTAAGCAAACTCTAGTGGGATACTGAGAAGCAGATGTAACCCATGACCAGCTGTTCAAAGTTCTTCATTACTACTGAGAGGAGTACCACTGGGTGGTAGTCATTCACTCAGACTGGTTTTGTGTTCTTGGGCACAGGATTGGTGGTGGACTCTTTGAAGCACGTGGGTATGACAGACTGAGCCAGGGACAGGTTTAATATTATTGTGAACACTGGCGCTAGCTTGTAAGATAGAACTTCACGAGGGCGGGAGGGTGGGGTCTTGTAATATGTTGTAGTTCTTAGACCTTGCCACATGCCTCTGGGAATGCCCTCCTGCAATTGTAGTTCCACTTTGTTCCTGTAGTTCCTTTTTCCTCCTTTATTGCTCCTCTAAAAGGTTTTGTTCCCTTGTAGCGCAGTCAGTATATTGATGGAAGTCACAAGAGTAGTGTGCTGCATGAGTTGGTTTTCATCATTGAGTAATTCATAGCAACAAATGTCATCCGAACGACCCCTTCAAGGGTCCTTCACTCCATTGTCCACACACTTTCTTGACTCCATAAGGATTGATATCATCTCAGTTTTTAGAGTGAGGAAATAATAGATCTGCACTTAAGATAGAGGTACTAAAACACCTGCCAATGTGTGTGGCTCATTGTAACTGTGTGTAACTGTATTTCATACAACATGACAATTAATGCAAATATGGACATGCAAAAGTAGTAGGAAATGCTAAAGTAATGATTTATTATAAAATGACTGCCTTTTAAGCAGATTGAAATTGCTTTATAATAATTCAATAATTCAAGTAAAAGTTTGTCATTTTAGGAAATAATGCTTACCGGTATTCTAAACACAACATTTAGAATTATACATTATTATTATTATTATTATTATTTTACATTATTATGTCCTGCTATTTCTGAGCTGGGATCAGTAACTTCCTCATGTCTCTGCTGGTTGCCTGGTAACTGAGTGAAACTCAGAGTTTGTCTTGACACATGTATTTACATTGCCTGGTAAACTATTTACATGTCAAGACAGAGCCAGGCTAGCTGTTACCAATGGCCCATCCAGACTTTCTTGACTGGGGTGACCCAAGTGGGACACTGACTTGCAGGGGTTGCAATTTATTTCTGAAGCACTTTTTGTTATATTTGTTGGAATTCTCATTATAATCCGACAGCAATTAATAAATCAAATGTTGTGACACAAAAAATACAGAGTCTGTGGCTGTCGCAGGACTGTAATAACAGTTTATTCTGTCCGAATGCAACCAACGTACCTACCTGCCTACCTGTGCACACCCGAGCACTCTTTTAGCATGAAAATATGTTTTGGGGGATTCCCTTGCTAGTTTCTCCAGTGTTGCCTATCCTCAAAAAGAAAAAAAACAATGCACATTGAAAAATAGTCGTGTTATAAATAAATAAGCTAATAATAATAATAACAACAACAATAATAATAAATAAGCTTGTGTGGACAAAATATTGTATTAACAAAAATGTGGGGGAAAAATGTGGAAACCGTCAAATCTACAATACAAATGTCTTACAGAAAATGTGCTACAATGGAATGCCAGAAAAGGCATTTACCATGCAGACATGGGTATCAATCTTCTCATCTAAAGCTAACTTTCCGCCAGAGACCAAATAAGTATATTTCCCACAATTTTGAAGTATTCCTTAATATGAATCATTTGCTCAGTTTTCTGTGTCTTGTGACCTCTTCTGTCTGTCTTGCGATGAAGGCCCATCTGCTGAACATTCCAAGCTGGAACTGGAAGGAGGGTGACGATGCTATCTGCCTGGCTGAGCTGAAGGCAGGCTTCATAGCCCAGAGCTGTCTGGCCCAGGGCCTGTCGACCATGCTAGCCAACCTCTTCTCCATGAGATCCTTTATTGAGGTAACACAGAGGACAAAATTAACTTGGCTTGTCTCAGTTACTGCTTCTAAACAGTCTGAAGTAATGAATGAATTCTCACATTACATTTTTGTAAATTAGATGATTTATTAAGGGGATTGGAGGTGAGGTTACTATAAGTGGATACAGTACTCTACTGACAGATGGACTAGATCTATCAAACACACTACATTCCCCCAGAAATTCTGACATCTCTGTCCAGAGAAAGACTTCCAATAGAGTGTTTTCAGTCATTCTGGCACATCATATTTTACTGTGACATTTCATACGGAATCTGTTCAGTGTTTCTGTGGCTCAAAATTGAAGAGGTGCTTGTCTCTATCAAAGAACTGTTCTCATGTCATAAAGATGATGGATCAGCTTATAATGACCAGGCTGATGTTGTGCCGCGGAATGTCTGCAGACCACATTGGGCTGCTATTGGAAGGAAAATAGTGTTTGTTTTTTTCTTTCTTTTTTATCCTCACATGTGACATTTCCATGCTTGTTTTTTGTCAGATTGAGGAGGACACATGGCAGAAGTATTACCTAGAAGGAGTGGCTAATGAGATGTACACAGAGTATTTGTCCAGTGCCTTTGTGGGCCTCTCCTTCCCCACTATCTGTGAGTAAGTATCACTCTTTCCCCACTCAGCAAGCCCACCGTCAGTGGTAGGTAGCTAACAATTCTGAGATGAAGGGAAACAGGTCTCTGTGGGGAATGTAAAGATATGAATTTCAAATGTGTTTGAACACATCAGTCATTTTCTTATATACTGCTCTCCTCTAATGACTGCGCTTGTTTTACAGGCTGTGTTACGTGAAGCTGAAGCTTTTGCTCATTGCCATCGAATACAAGTCTGAGCAGAGAGAGAGCAGGTTTGTAGATTGGATCTTTCTTCTAGTAACATCCGGTACAAATGTGGTAAAAGTAAACTGCTGTGTGACTGGCTTCAAGTGGATCTTCTAATAAAATGTCTTATATTTCCCCCCATATCCTCTTTGCAGCTTTAATCGCAGTTGATGTTGATATTACAGTTGATGACATTAAGTTGGTGAATGATATGAATAATAGCCTGCTGATATGAGTTACCTTTTCAAGTGTATGCTTACTAGGTTCAATTTGCTTCTAAAAAACTAAATGTACAATACCTTACTTAATGACAGGGACTTGTACATACAGTGACACAACTAGAAAGCACTCAAAGAGCACATACCTCTGCCAAGGCTGCACAGTCTGTCACTTTCCACAAAATATATTTGGCAAGCAAATAAACAAGACTGAAATACTGATTGTTCATTGTTGGTGGAAGTAACTAAATAGCCACAAGTCTGATAGTTTCACCAATCCTCGCAGGTATGCAGGAGGAGTATATGTAAATATACTGGAACAACATCACATTTACTGCCCTTTTTTGATTATATTGTGCTGTCAATTCACAGATAAACAACCAATTTGCTGCACATTTGAATTTCATGTCATGTGTTTCCTTAACTTGATTCTACGGTGTCTTTGTTCAGTCTGTATGATAACCACTAACTCTACATCAGTGGCAGTGTTACCGACAATAACAACATCAAATCCTACTTTTCAGTAATCTCTATTGCCAAATCCCACCCACCGTTCCCCATTCACCCGTGTCAAATGTTTTTGAGTACTGGCAAGGTTGCACAGCAAATGATGGTCATTTTGAAATTACAAGCTAAAGTCAAACTTAATAATATTACTTTGACAGGTGAACTTAGTTATATATTTGATCACACTGTAGAATGTATCCAAATTTTTGTCTGTGGTCTTAATTATTTCAAAATAGTTTAGTTATTGAAAATACATTTTTGAGCACACTATTACTTTTAAGGATTTTGAGGATACCACACAAGGGCATATAGCTTTTTTCTAGGAAATGTACTGCCACAATTTTCAGTGCCATTTAATTTAATCATGCCCTTGTCAAAAGATAAGCACCATTAAAATCAAACAGAATCTTTTAGTAAACAATAACTTTTAGGTGCAGGGACTTCACCATCAGACAAACATGAAATAACTGAATTATGTGCCTGTGCATAGTACTAAATGGGCAGAGAAACATTAGTAACCATTCTCCTCTTCTTTTATGTTCATGATAACTGTTTGATTTGAGATTTTTTCTTGTTGTTTGCAGAAGCCGAAAGCGGTATGCCCTCTACCTTATCTTACTTCCAAAGTTCCACCCAATCTCCACCACTTTAAAGCTTCTGACTTTGGGAGTTTCCCCAAGGATATTTTTCCAAACCCTATCTCACAGGCCTCTTTTTCTAACTTTTTTTATGGTGTCCCTTGTGCTTAATGCACTAACTTCTTTGCAGGCAGAGAGAGGATAGATAAATTGGACATGTTTGTAGAAGTGCTGTTTCTTTGTCTTTTCTGTTGTCGGTGTACCAAGGCCAAACGCTCACCCTCTCCATATCTACCTCTTATTTGATCTTTTTAGTTTTGTCCTTTACCAGTCCTTTGCTTAGTTTATTTCTCTCACTTTCAGTTCTTTTTCATTGTGGCTCAGTTGTTACCCTACTGTACGTGAGCTTTGCCAAACTGATTATTCCACTCATTGTGTTTTTAAACCATTGACAGAACATTACGTAATGGTTCTTTGACTCAGAATAGAGGGAGGAGTTTGTATACACACATCTTAGACCTCAGACGTGGTGTCGATAAGCACTGATAATCTGTTGTTCTAAATTTTGTATTTATTCTTGAAATAATTTCACTGATTATCTGCAATTGCTGTAGGCAGTGGCTGATATAACAGCATGACTTTTTCTTCATGGGTTTATTACACCAGCAGCACCTCACCAATCTTTGTTTTCTCTTCATCATTTCACATAGTAGGAAAGGCATGGAGCTGTTGAATTTGGATAGCATTAAGTTTATCCAAACTGAAAGTTAATAACCATAGGCTACAATGTTCACAAGTGCCCCTCATTTCACGTTTGCATTCCATCACTGTCTCATGTTCTCAGTGCTATATGTGGATCCATATGTGCATGTATGTGTGTCTGCGTGTGATGACCTTGAGAGGGAGAGGCTGTGTGTGAATGTGTGTGCGCGTGTGCATCTTTGTCTGTCTCAGCCACTATGTACAGTCATGCTTGTGCGTCTCTCGAGTAGATGTTCTTAAGTGAGGTCACTTCCTGTCAGTTTGGTGTTTGAGAAACAATCCAACTGCACAGAAGTTACTGCAACCGTCTGCATCTACGTACTTGTCCCTATATCTGTACTGCAGTGGCTATGCCTTTCAGTTTGATTATTGTCTCCTTCATGCTGTTTAGTAGCTGCATGCTATGACACTCTCACATAAGGTGTTTGATGCCTGCCTTGTTGCTCACAATATGAGGTTTTGATGCTTTTTAAGCTCCTATTCACCAGTTTGCACCCGAGCGAAGAAAAATGTCTTAGATAGATACACCTGGAAAATCTCAGATTTGGGCAGCAATGTTTGTGGAACTGTCTTGATTTGATCTGTTTGTTTCATTTATTTTCACTAAAGAGCATGCCAGGCATAATGCCTGTTTACTTCTCTGGGGGCCATTCAATCTGAGTGAATGTTAGTTGCTATTTTACTTCTTGCAAAGAAAAATGTGGAAAGTGCAATCTGATCTGCATGACCAGTGCAATTTGATCACAGCCCGATATATGGATTCAATTGCTCCCTTAATATTTTTGTTTATTTTCTCCAATGTAGCCTTTTCCAGAGCCCAGAGGAAAGATGTAGTAGGGTAGATGTACTACTTCACTTCTGCCCCGAGTCTACACAAATGACATACATAAAAATCGATTCCTAAAAGTAACATACAAAGATCTGAATCAAGTTGGTAAGAATGACATTGCCCCAACACTGACTATAGTTTTGTGAGCCATATGATAGGTGTTATCGTCACAAATTGACACCAGTTTAAAGTAAAGTTTAAAACAGAGTAAATGAGAAAAGAAGAAGAAAATATTAATCATCTTTCATCTGGGCTCGTATTTTGAAGGAGTGTGACCCTTAAAGGTTTGTGGGTTCAGTGTTTTGATTTCTTAGTTCACACTCACATCATTGATGATTGTTGCCCACAGGTAACCATTAATGACCAGGGTGTGCGTGTGTGAGCGTACAGTATGTGTGTGTGGTGTCTACTCTTTGTCTCAGTCTAATTAATGGGGAATGATACAGCCAGTCGCTTAAGTGGGTGTTAAATTGAGTCCCACTCAAAAATGGTTTGATTAATATATCCCGTGATATTTATCTTTAGTGCAGCTGGTTTACAGCGTGCTGTAAGAATTTTTTATTATAGTTGTGTATTTAAATATAGATATATTGAATATATTATTCATAACTTTTAAAGCATATGCTATATATAAATATTGACCTAGTTGGACATGCATAATAATTATTTTCACACTATAATTCAGCAGAACAGGGTCGCTTCTGATTTTAAGGGGACTTAATCCACCTTTGGACTTTACTATACCAATTTTATTTTTTCTAGAGCAATCCTATAGACTATAGTAGAGTCACTGAGAAGAATCAGCCTAGTATCGACAAGAAAAGGAGCTGTTCATTCCCTTGCATCCCACTGTCAAATACTAACAAAAATAACAACACCTACTGTACATTCTCTGTACTACAGCCATGTCTCAGTGGCCATCATAACATTTGTTTTTACTAGATGACTGTATCTGAATGCTGAGACTAAAACCACTCCATGGCCATAATTTTAATTCTTTCTGCCCCTTGTCCCTTTACTCGTACCA
>NC_060164.1:15794379-15806401 GCF_021292245.1 Micropterus dolomieu
TCTACACAAATGACATACATAAAAATCGATTCCTAAAAGTAACATACAAAGATCTGAATCAAGTTGGTAAGAATGACATTGCCCCAACACTGACTATAGTTTTGTGAGCCATATGATAGGTGTTATCGTCACAAATTGACACCAGTTTAAAGTAAAGTTTAAAACAGAGTAAATGAGAAAAGAAGAAGAAAATATTAATCATCTTTCATCTGGGCTCGTATTTTGAAGGAGTGTGACCCTTAAAGGTTTGTGGGTTCAGTGTTTTGATTTCTTAGTTCACACTCACATCATTGATGATTGTTGCCCACAGGTAACCATTAATGACCAGGGTGTGCGTGTGTGAGCGTACAGTATGTGTGTGTGGTGTCTACTCTTTGTCTCAGTCTAATTAATGGGGAATGATACAGCCAGTCGCTTAAGTGGGTGTTAAATTGAGTCCCACTCAAAAATGGTTTGATTAATATATCCCGTGATATTTATCTTTAGTGCAGCTGGTTTACAGCGTGCTGTAAGAATTTTTTATTATAGTTGTGTATTTAAATATAGATATATTGAATATATTATTCATAACTTTTAAAGCATATGCTATATATAAATATTGACCTAGTTGGACATGCATAATAATTATTTTCACACTATAATTCAGCAGAACAGGGTCGCTTCTGATTTTAAGGGGACTTAATCCACCTTTGGACTTTACTATACCAATTTTATTTTTTCTAGAGCAATCCTATAGACTATAGTAGAGTCACTGAGAAGAATCAGCCTAGTATCGACAAGAAAAGGAGCTGTTCATTCCCTTGCATCCCACTGTCAAATACTAACAAAAATAACAACACCTACTGTACATTCTCTGTACTACAGCCATGTCTCAGTGGCCATCATAACATTTGTTTTTACTAGATGACTGTATCTGAATGCTGAGACTAAAACCACTCCATGGCCATAATTTTAATTCTTTCTGCCCCTTGTCCCTTTACTCGTACCACTCTGTCCCCCTTCTCACCCCGGGGCAAACAAGTACCATTCTGTAAAGAAAAGAATTAAAATTCAATGTGCGATCATACTGTTGTGCATTCTGTCCATCCATTTGAGTATCACATCAACAAATTGCCCAAAATCAGTGGCGCAGGTGTGTTTATGAAAGCCCATAAGACACAACAATGCTCTCAAGAGCCGGGATGATGTGTTGAGAATGATCGAAAGCACAGTCCAGATAAGCGCAGTGCGGGTCCGATTAACGGCTTTAACAAGTGTGTGTACCATTCCTCTTGATTAGCATGTTGTGTGCATGAGCTGAGTGTTGTCCAGAATGTAACGATTATTAATGAGCATGATGTGTCTATTTCTCTGATTACCCAGCATCCTCATCAACCCCGGCAACCATGTCAAGATGCAGGAGGGAACACTGGGATTCTTTATCGCCAGTGATGCCAAAGAAGTAAAGAGGTAATCCATCCATCCTGAAGAACAATTGATCGCTAATTATGTAAATGTGAAGTTTTATTATTTAAAGTGCTGAGCATTTTTTACCGTCACTTTCAGAGCATTTTTCTACTGCAAAGCTTGTCATGACGACATCACAGACCCTAAGCGGATCAAGAAGTGTGGCTGCAAACGACGTGAGTAGCTGTGCCTATATTCTGCCCCATTGACACCCCTCCTTCCCTTCCTCTCACTCCAAAACCTACCTGTGGGTCTGTCTGTCTTATTATACTTAGGATTTTACTAGTTTGTGCACTAACGATATACTTCTCATTATGTCATTGTTCTTCTGTACTGTGCAACTGTGTTGTTAAAGGTAATACATGTTGTCACACCATTATACCCTTAGGAAAGTGTTTGTTATGGGTCCCATTTGAACTTCCATAACATCCATTATGGTATGATCATCAGTCAGCATCTGATTTGTTCTTTTTCCTTGTCGAAATGTAGATGTTGCCATCTATGAGTGTGTATTCTTTTTGGTTTAAACCATTAAATCACTCCTTTATCAACACAAACTGAGGATGTATAGTAGTGAATGCAATATACGTAAGTAAAAAATTGTGGGAAAGGTACACTATATAGAATTGTATTAGTTGACAGCTGAACAGACAAAAAAGAAAACATCTACAGTAAAATGAGTTATGCTATCCCATCAATGTTTGAAACACTTAAAAACATAATGTACAATAATGCATAATACACTAACTCCTTGTGCCAATCCTACATAAGCCAGAATACTGAGATTTATACCATTTGCAGTTTCTCTGCATGAGGTTATGAGCATTTCTCTATAATATTTAAAATGTTAATGGATATGACTTATTGTATAATATTGTTTTCAACATGTAAATGCTTATGATTATTTGAGATTATTGAGTTCAGTCACCCTTCTAAGGGGTTAAAGGTAGGGTAGGCAATTTATTTCACAAGCATTATTTGTTATATTTGTTGAAATTCTCTAGCTAGTTTCTCCCACATTGCCTACCCTAGCTTTAATTGTTAAATTTAAAACTTTTCACAATACACAATACCCCATGTCAAATAGATCTTTTTTGCCCTTTTTTATGCAGACATAACATTACCATTAAGGAAGGGACAGCACATGAATGTAACCTGACCTATGTAGAGTAGTCACTTGTCAGGACATGTTAGCCACTGGATAAATAATTCAGGTGAATATCCCATATTTCCACAAAAGGTCACAGACAATTACAGTAAGCAGACAAAGCCTGGTTTTAAAATAGATACCCACCATTTGCTTCTTTTGTCTGTGTCAGTTCAATTATTCAGTTTCAGTTCAGACAGTTTTTTGCTCTCCCAGCTCAATAGAAACAACAGACCTTTCACACTCTAGTTTCATTTAGATAAACAGTTTACTTCTCTCTGCTTTCGCAACATCTTCATATCTCAGACTCTGGTGATGGACATGGCGTTATGTTTTATCTTATTACAGTTGTTGCCAACAAGAGAGTTGCATTAAGAAAGATGACAGTTCCATTACTGCAATGGAAGTCTGTCCTACAGTATGTTCTGTTCTATCATGTTTTGTTCTCTTCTGTTGTTTTCCCCATGTTTCTTTATGACCAGTGACACACTTTTCATGTATTTCCTTCCTTGCTGCCATTGGAAAACGCCACTTTATTTTAACTACTCACTGGTAGTGATTTATTGTGAGTAAAAAAAAAATGGGTGTACTATTACCCAGAGTGCAGTGCAAGTGTTTTTTCTTCCTCTTCAGCAAATAATATACTGTATCAATGTTGCATGTACCAGTGTAGCTTCTGCATCCCTCTCCTCGCCTCTCATTTCTACACTGTGCTCAGACCAGACCAAAACCAAAACAGCAGAAATCAAACTTGCACCAGCATCAGACTTCCTCATCATCGGCACAGTCAGCTGAAGCTCTCACTAGTTGGAAATGACAATTAAATAGAGTGTGACTCAATCAGCTGTGGCCGATGAGCTCTGCAGTTTTTTCCTAATTATTTGATCATCAAGCCAAACTTATATTTGGCATTTGGAAGACAATCTGCCGCAAGTCTTATGCCATTACCCATGATTAACCCCCTTATAGTGTCATGCTCCAAGAAAGTACAGAAGGACTGCAATCTGAGATGTCATACGGCAAGATTTAGAAGAGCTAACACAAGGGGAAGAAAATCAACAAGAACCACTGAGATTTAAATTGACCTGCTTTCTTTCAAAGGAAGTTTTGTATGCGGCTGTACTTTCAGAGAGCAGTCCTTGTGGGAAGTTCTTTAAATCCTAACAGGCTAGGTTGCCAAAACACAATCAAAACAATCTGGTCTCTCCTTTGCCCCACTCCTCTGTGATCTCAGCCCCCTTCTAAACTCTGGGTCCTCGCCCTGCTCAGACTGAGGCTTCAGAGACCATCAGTTCCTCTCAGAATTGAAATGTCACCACACTAGTCTTGTGCATTTCAAATCTGGTCATTTGTTGGGCCCTTTTGGGTTTTTTTTACTCGCTGCAGTGGATGAAAAGTCCACTAGCAATACACAGCGTCATAGCATTAGATTGCCACTAGATGGCGGTGCCGTGCCAGAGTCATGTCCAAGAACACGACATTTAAATGGTGACGTCTGTAGAGTAAACTCAAGTCCCCTGAAACCTGTTAAGCGGAATTGCAAGGACCAAAGCTGTGTGTTACTGTGCATTGGGATGATCTATTTAATCAGAAAAAAAGTCTAAACTACTGTTCACAGTGTTTGTTATTGTTCAAAAGTTCTAAACTCTTGAGCTACAGTATCAGTATCAGTATTTTCCTTGCACTCTTGCTGAATAAGGAAGCTTTAGGGGGATATATCAGAATGGTGCTTTCTTTGGGACATCCTTCATATTCAACATAGTGCCCTGATAGCTTCTGTTTCAGTAGAAGATCCTTGGTGGATTATAGGAAATGGTGACTGATCAAACCCATGCAGACAGTTTATCAGGGCGGCCGCCATGTTGAATCTTCAATTAGGAATGCCCTGAAATGGACACCTTATAATTGTAGGCCAGAATCTGGGTATTTGTGAAGTCAGAAGTCAAAGACATTGTCAGTGTATTTGTGTGTCTTGTGTTTTCCATTACTCCTCTTCCATGTGTCAATTTTCTACATGGCAACATACATACTGTGGTCCAAATGCCCAGGCAAAAACTCTGAAGTAAAGAAATATCAGCATGAAGTGATAGGTGCACTTGTCCGCCATGCTCCCCAAACTGTTTCAATACTTTGAACAGTTATCTCTGTACATCTCTTTGTTGCTGAGACCTAAACTACATGTTCTGCATGCTTATTACATGCTCACAAGGCACATGTGCATGCTGCAGGATACAACAGTCCCTGATGCCTTCATTCTGTAGGTCATGATCTGCATGTCCTATTCTTTCCTTGGCCGGAAGCTGAAACATATTACTTCATTCAAGATCTTATTTTCCAATGTGACTCAGAGTCAAAGATGCTGAAAGTGTCTGTGTAAAGGTGCCAGACAGTATTAGTCTGCTGCCTGTTTGCACCTTGGCAATGAGGGAATGGGGACCAGGGACTGTTTCTGCCCAGAGTCACAGCAATCTAGATGTGCAACTCTGGGGACTTTCACCTCCCACTTCCCTCAGGGTTTAGAGCTTCACACACGCGTACACACACACACACTGCCACACACACTCCGCATAGACAGAAACTGCCTGCTTACAGTAATTTGGCTGCAGGCTGACTAGTAGTCAGGAGATTTTTGTTGTGTAATCCTACTTTCACATCCAGTCTTAACTGAACAAGAGCGCCTAGTCTCCAAATTGCCAATTCATTACAAGAACGAGAACTTATAAGAAACATCAATGAAATACTTTGATATAACAGTCATTACGGGACTGATGTTGATATGTGCATATATACAGTGAAGCTGAAACATATTACTTCATTCATGGGTAATTAGTAACACATGTCATTGTGACCTGCAATCCTTGGGCTCTTTGGAAATGCCAAAAGAGAGACTCTCAATTACCTTACTTATTGTCATGTTTTACCCCCTAATTTTATTTTGTGAATACAATAAAAAAAAACAACTATATATTTAGGCATATGGAGAATATGAGCTAAAGATTTAAAATAATTTTTGTGCTTCTCAACCTAAAACGGTTCCTGATACAAACAATTACAGGAAAGTGGTAACAGTAGCATAAGTAGAGAAAGGTATAATCAAGCTAGCGTAATGTCCGCTACACAGCAATATCTGACATTTGCTAACATGCTAGTACTAGTCATAGCAGACCACTAAGAATGTAATTTCCTCCTTCTAAAGTTACATAGTCTCACTTTAAATAGACACAGAATCACAGAGAAATTGCAAACATATACAACCTTTGTGTAGAGACACCATTTAGGCACACGTACACATTAGAGTGAAGCTTCCCATGGGGAGTGGAGCAGTGAAATTGCAGGTTTGAATATACAGTAGCATGAAATAGCCAGTAGAATAGTGCAATGCCTTTGACAGAACTGCTACAGCTGCATGATGGGATACAGGTACGTGATACACTCCTTTAGCCACATGGATAGAGGATGTACAAATGTATGAAACTTTGTATGAGGTTTGCTGCTGAAGACATTGCTCATGCCTCTCTTCCCTGAATGCCTCCCGCCCTTTCTCCTTACTCCTCACCCCTCTTTCCCACTGTTATAGTTTTGCCTTTTGACTTGTTATAGCCTTAGCACACAGCTTGACCTCTCGAAACGAGAAATAATGCACTTGCATTTGATTATTAAATCTTAATGACTATTATTAATATTGTTATATCGTAATGTGTCCAAATTTTATGTATGGTTTCTCAGGCAAGAAATAATAAAAAATTAATTAATTAGGCGACTTGCTGAGGTTAAAGTAATTGGATTATTAAATATATCTCGGCGGAGTGTGTTTACTTAATCAGGGGCTCAAGTCTGTGGGAGCAGGTGGCTAAGGCTTGCTTTCTGATGAAGTTACCTTCCAACTTCCCCTGGATGAATATTTCTCCTTTTGCCATTAACCTGCTGCTTTTCCTCTCCTCTCATCCCAAAACATGACTGTAGCCAAGATGTCCGTCTACAAACGAATGAAACTGGCATGTTGTTTTGATTGCGGCCGTTCAGAGCAAGACTGCTCTTGCATGTCAGGCAGTGTACATAGTAACATGGACACCCTTCAGAGGGCCTACCCACTTTCCTCTGTCTCTGTTCATGATTGCCCAACCACTTTACGTGCCTGTAAGTTATACCGCCCAACACATGCTGTTACATGTCTGTGGTGTGTCCTCCGTGTATTGTACCGTGAAGAGGTACCGTCCATGTAAGTGTCTGTAATGTCGTCTAAGTGGTGTGATCTGTTTACTGTGACTCCACAGTCCCCGTAGCTGTGGCTTACGTGAATTTATTTTCGTTCGTTTATGTTGATAACAGTTTTTATTCAGCAGTGTATTGTTTTTGATCTATCTATCTATGTCATTTCAATCTGTCTATCTGTCATGAGGACAATTAATGTCCTCAATTTCTTTTACTTATAGTTTCATCAGTATTTTCTTTAGTCATTTATCATTTTCGTTTGACATTATTAGTTTTACGAGTGTAATATGTGTGGTGGGTAAGTGGTGGTGTGGCTCTGTGGTGCTGCTGTACTGTACAGTACTGTAGGTGTTAGACGTGGCTACCGCATGCTGCATCAGTCATGCAGTTGTGTGATATTATCACTATTGGATTTGATGTGTTTTGAAGTGTTTAAGGTAAGATGTCTGTATATATATACACAAATGGAACGTATTATTTTATTCTCAAGGTTTTTTGCTGCAATTTATTGATAATGTTTGCTAAATTATGTTTTATATATTTACTTTGAAGGCCCTTACAAACCTGAGTTAACACTGTTTTTCGTTAAAATGGCTTTGACTTTGTTTCACTTTTTTTGTAATCTTTTTTACCTTACTTAACCTTACTGAGCAACTGCAAAGTTTCTAGTTTCACTTTAATGCCAAAGATAAGAGAAAATCAGATCTGAAATGGTGTTTTGAAGATTTCTAACAGTCTTGCTAAGCCTGATAAATGATGAGCAGAACACAGATATTAAACGTGTTTTTGTTGGTGACGCTTGTTCAGGAAAGTAATAATATTTCAAGCAACTGAAATGCCCTTTCACTATTTAAGGCTATTATTAAAGAAGAACACATACAATTTTGCCAACAATTAACACATTTTCTTTGGGGAGATAGTCTCAAATTGTGCATTTCATTGCGATTGCAATTGTTTCAAGAAGTGTATCTCTCTTGCAGTCTTTAACAGTCTTCGATACATACGTACACTGGGAGCATGGAGGAGAATAAGAAGGAAGGAGAAGAAAAATTAAATTGGGGGAGAGAAGTTTTGTATGGCAAGAAGGCAGAAAACAAATAGGAGAGAATAGGAGAGAAGAGAAAAAAACAAAATGAGAGGTACAAAATAGTGATGTTGGCTTGATAAAGGAAAGGTAGGAGGACGAAAGCTCCTGGAAGATCCCACACCTTTCAATTTTCCTTTTGAGTGGATGGGAAATACTAAATTGTCTGTCAATTAGACATGGCAGCAGTAGGACTAGCTATCAAAGCCGTGGGTTCAGACATACAGATCTGATTTCCTTCTCAACATTCTCCCACCGTCTGCCGACTCAGCCTAGATTAGTGTCAAACATGCCATGATGAGTTTGGCTTGGCCTCTTGTAGTTCGGCCTGCGCTGATATCCCTTGGTACCAATTACTGGCCATTACATGGTTACTGATCTCACTTTTCCCTCAACCCCCTGTAGGATTTCAGGAAAGCCTCCTCTGTCTTAGATTTCTTTTCCCTTTTTAACTCTGACTTTGTCTGAACAAAGTGAGTTTAGTGAAAGAGTGCATTGGGCTTTTTCAGTCAGGGATTGTTGGATTTCCTCTCCCCATTTCCCGTCCTTTTTCCACCAGACTTAGAGGATAAGACATCTTTATCCATGATGATATCACGCTCTTGTAGATCTGAAGCAGATTTTTCTAGGCCGGGTAGCTGGATAACTGATTTCTTGGATAGCACTCTTTAATTTAATGCATGCTGTGTTCTGATGCAAATCAGATTCAGACCACACAAATACAAAGAATAACACAGACACCTCATTAATGGTGACAAACATAAACCTGTGTTGCTTTATGGACTTTAATGATACCACATTTAATTAATAGCCATTTTAATATGCACTCATTCAAGAGGTTTAGTGAGCAATGTCATTTTTGTTGAAATAGATAAACCCCTGTGCGCACAGAGCAATCTCTGGACAAATTAGCTAACTATATTAATGCAGTCTTCTGTTACTAGAGCTCGTACATATTGAAACTCTGTAATTTGGTTGATTTATTGGAGTTAAAATAAGATGAGAGACATGAGCATAAATTAGAGGACACTTTTGCAGAAAAAGAGGTAGAAAAATTGGACAGCAGAGGCAAGTAGTTTCTACCACTTTTGAGTATTTAGAAATATAGTTCAAAGCACATATTTCATATGTTGGGTAGTGTAGACCGTATACTGTAGTTCCCCCTTGTGTGGTAGTGTGTACTGATGTCTTCAGCAATTTAAGTTTTAAAATATTACCTCAGAATTTATTCTGAGTAGTTCAGCTGGATCAGAAGTTTATTTTTGGTCTTGGTTACATATGGTCTTTCTTTGTGGCCTGACCATCATCACAATCGGCCAGCTTCCTTCAGTGAGAATAGCTAGAGACGTGGCAGCTTTTATATAATGGAAAGGCTGAAGCTTTTCTAAAGCTGGGCTGTGGACAAGGGTTGGGGACCCAGGGCTCGGAGATGCTTTTGGCTAGTGCACGGCCTTCTGGGCTGTGTACGTGCATGCGTACATCTTGTGTGTGTGTGTGTGTGTGTGTGTGTGTGTGTGTATGTATGTAACAACATGCACTTGTATATCTGTGTCTGTGCATGTGTGTGTGCTTCTGCATCTCATTGCTGGGGACCTTATCTATGCTGACATGGAAATTATGTTTGCATTTTCATTTTCCCAGCCCTGCTGGTCCGTCACCAAACTTGCCCTGACAGCTGCTGTCCACCAGGCAGGCTTGGTCCCCCGCCCCTACCCTCTCTCCTATTCTGCCGCTCTACGCCCCAGATGCTAGCCAGTTAGTCTGCTGCCTCTGCAGTGCGGGCAGATTGCTAGAGACAGATGCCAGGGCCACTGTGGGTCCCTGTTTGAGGATCTGTGTCATAGGCCAGCCCTGGGCCTTCACCGTGACCTTTACTGCTGGAAGAGACTCTGGGAAAAAGTGGGGAGTGTCAGCAGCTCAGAGCTCAGTTCAACTGCCCACTGTACCAGTACTTCTATCGGTGCCCATCTTTAGTACCTCTTCAGTCAAGGTCATAAATTGTAATTCACAGATAATTAATATTACTGGCATAGGTGGAGTCCTTGGTTGACCCTTTTTTAAGTACAACCCAATAGATTTTAAAGTGTAGTAATAAATCAATGGTGGAAAACGTCCGTTTTTGTTTAAAATTTTCCATTTGTTCAAGAGATGCGGACTGCGTGTAAAGATCAAGTCTCTATTATTACCGCTGTGTTGAGTAGCGAGTGTCTGCTGTCTGTGTTTTGGACGCCTACATGCACTCAAGTATGTAGTTGTTCTCTGTGTTTCCCATGGTGGCTTTAATTGTTCTGTCTACAGACCTCACACTGTTCATCACATTTAAATCTAAAGCATTGAATGAGGTTGAAAATGAGAAACATTACATTGTTTAATCTACCAATGATCACTCAAATTTAGCTCTTTTGAAAAGTTTAATAAAAATCAGCCGTTAGAGATTAGGCTGTCATTATTTCTCATTACAGGTTCAGTACACTTTCCTGAAAGCATGGCTCACTCCTAGAATGGACAGTTCATATCATTCACTTTTCTGTCTTTTTTGTGCCATGTTGCCATACTTTAATCACCAAAACCATTAAGTTTTTCCATTATTTTAATTATTTTTACCTTTTGTTTTTGATTTATGCCCTAATGCTTTTCTCTGATAGTACTTCATTATAGTTACAGTTGATCTACTTTCCATCCACCGCTCTTATGTTGATGTCTCTATTTCCTAATGTGCCTGTTTCATTGCATCATTTCTCCCTCTGTGTGACCTGCCACTTGTCTTTGCATTCTCCTCAGCCAAATATAAGTATAATGGATATGTCAGATCACGTAAGTGTGTTTCTCTGTCCTTCTCCATTCTGCGCCAGCTCTGTGTTTAGAATGTAGACCCATCACTATGTCATGTAACATAATTAGTACTGATGCTTTGATTTAGTATTTGCTTCCTTGTCCCTTGTTCCTTTAGAATTTACTGATGTTGTCTTGTGTCTTATACAGAGACAAAGTAAACTCACAGTTTAACCAGTATAAAATTCAATGTTCAACTCAGCTAACTTACCTGTCATTTAATGATTTCAACATATGTTGACAGGAAATTAAAGTAATAAGTTCATGGTATTAATAGCAATTGAAAAAAAATATTTTGTGTTTGATAATACCATGTAGTTCCTTTAAATATTCTTTTTGTATTGTGCTGCATGTAGCAGCAGATGGCGCTACAACACCAGGGAACAGTGGAAGTCAAAAAGAGGCTGGCGTTCGATTCAAAGCTGATTGCAATTTAGGTAAATCTTTGGTAAATAATTGTTAAATGCTTTACTTTTTACTATACTGGTTAAGATTAAATTTTAGTTTTGGAGTGCTATTTGTCACCTCTAACATTTTATATGTATATTTTTATTTAATGTATTTGTTCTTCTTAAGCATATGGATATTGAAGATTTTTTTTCTTTCTTCTTTGAAATAGTGGCTCTCTTAGAAGAACAACATGGAATTGCAGCAGCCATATTATCAGATTTATTCTCATATTTAACAGTAGCAAAACAACAGTGCATGGCATAAACAAGCTTTTTCATGCAGTTGCAATGCAGATAAAGAACAAAGCTTGCTCATGCAGCAAACCCAGTAGAGGTAAAGCCAGCTTGGCTCACATATGCCTACAAAAATAAACATTTTCAGTTGCTATTCCTCTGCCTCATCATCCAGTTTACATTGGGTCACGGCGATCTGATAAGGCTTGCATGCTGGACAGTACCATCATGTGATTAGCATTTCAGGAAGGGACAGTTGCCGTCTGGGTTGTTCAGGATGCACAGTGGACCTGCCAGGGT
The DNA here is from genome assembly GCF_021292245.1 of Micropterus dolomieu. NCBI lineage: Eukaryota > Metazoa > Chordata > Actinopteri > Centrarchiformes > Centrarchidae > Micropterus > Micropterus dolomieu. Next base: position 15,806,084 of record NC_060164.1, read on the forward strand.
GGGTGAGCGCTCTCTAACGCTGCACGTGTTTGACAAGGGCCAGATGAATCCAGGAGCTATCGGTGGCGCCCCGTAAATCAAGGAGGCAGCTGACGGCTGGGATAAACGTCTGTTTATCGCCCGGGGCCACCCAAGCATGCTCTCTCCTCCAAACAACCAACCAACCACCCTTCTACAAAAGAGAGGAAAAGGACTCCACCTCTCCCATTCAACTTTACAACCCCTTCAATATATACAAACATACGGGTTGACTCTGCAGCCTAAGTTGTATAGTGTGTGTGTGTGTGTGTGTGTGTGTGTGTGTCTGTGTGTGTGTGT
>NC_060164.1:15806501-15853536 GCF_021292245.1 Micropterus dolomieu
AATGTATTTGTTCTTCTTAAGCATATGGATATTGAAGATTTTTTTTCTTTCTTCTTTGAAATAGTGGCTCTCTTAGAAGAACAACATGGAATTGCAGCAGCCATATTATCAGATTTATTCTCATATTTAACAGTAGCAAAACAACAGTGCATGGCATAAACAAGCTTTTTCATGCAGTTGCAATGCAGATAAAGAACAAAGCTTGCTCATGCAGCAAACCCAGTAGAGGTAAAGCCAGCTTGGCTCACATATGCCTACAAAAATAAACATTTTCAGTTGCTATTCCTCTGCCTCATCATCCAGTTTACATTGGGTCACGGCGATCTGATAAGGCTTGCATGCTGGACAGTACCATCATGTGATTAGCATTTCAGGAAGGGACAGTTGCCGTCTGGGTTGTTCAGGATGCACAGTGGACCTGCCAGGGTGGGTGAGCGCTCTCTAACGCTGCACGTGTTTGACAAGGGCCAGATGAATCCAGGAGCTATCGGTGGCGCCCCGTAAATCAAGGAGGCAGCTGACGGCTGGGATAAACGTCTGTTTATCGCCCGGGGCCACCCAAGCATGCTCTCTCCTCCAAACAACCAACCAACCACCCTTCTACAAAAGAGAGGAAAAGGACTCCACCTCTCCCATTCAACTTTACAACCCCTTCAATATATACAAACATACGGGTTGACTCTGCAGCCTAAGTTGTATAGTGTGTGTGTGTGTGTGTGTGTGTGTGTGTGTCTGTGTGTGTGTGTGTGTGTGTGTGTGTGGTGGGATGGCTGGGTGAACATCAGGTGTAGGTCCATGACTAAATGCAGAGAGTAGCCTATTTATTCTCATTTCAGAGGTTCAGCAGGTTTATACTGTGATGACTGTCAAAGTTAAAGAAGTCTAAGTAAAAACCAGCATGTAAATGTCCTGTTTGAGAATAGAATGACCGCAAACCACATTTCTATACATAATCCAAAATGAATCCTTTAAATGTTTAATGATAAAAAGTTTTTGAAATAGTAATATTATAAATTATAAATTATAGTTTCATATTTGTTGAAATGAAAGTACTATGTACTACACATTATACTTGAAATGACACAATTTCTAATTGAATTTGACTGGCTTTAGCCAAGCCGTGTTTCTGCTTTGTTCTACCAGAAAGTGTAGCGTAACAGAGAAATAAAACCGAGAGACTTCTTATTAATTCATGTTTGTCACAAATGCAAAGCAAATGTCGCTGGGAACATTTCAGTTGGAGTTCAGTTGTGCCAAATAGATAAGATGTTGAATAAAAGTTTCAACACCAGTTTTAGATAAATGATTCCTGCTTTTATGGCATGGATTTTTGGCTTTCCGAAATTACTTTGAAATTGCAATCTTTTTCACAGAAACAATTGTTTGATCTATGGGTTGAGTAATTAATTCATTATCACATTTATTTCAAGTTAGGGAATCTCTTTCTTAGTTACCTATTGGCTTGTTAACATCCTACAGTAAAATGATAAATTTTGAGATTTTTCTCTGATAAAACAATTTCATAATAAAAACACAAAAATAACACTAGTTAATTTTCTACAGTTTAACACTGTAGCTTAATCACTAACTAATTTATGAGCATTAACACAGGCTGTCTCATACTTTTTATTCTCCATTGTTTGACAGTAATGGATGAAGTTAGACCTTCTTTTCAAAACCCTTCGGTTAAAACCACCAGCAACTCCTCCACCTCCATCACCTCAAATGCATTCCCTCCCAACAACCTGCACCCCAACCAGGACCCCGTGGTCAACCCGGGCACAATCAACATTCCCCTCGTTAATAACCGTAAAGGAAGTCTGCTCCCCATGGGGCTGGGGCCTGGGCCTGACCCCTCGAAACTGCGCCTCAGTATCTCAGGTCCAGGAGACGTGATGGGCAGATCCCTGGCTGAGAGTCGGCTGAACCGGGCCCGCAGTCTGCCGGTGAAATACCGCTACCACCCCAGTAATGCCATGCTGCTCAGTCACAGTAGGCACTGTAGGTTGCCCCCTTAGCGGGATGCATCAGCCAGTAACCCTGCCTGTCCCGTTCCTTCATTTTGTCTTGTTTGCTGCATGACGGTTCACTTTGCCTCAGCTGCTGCTGTTGTTGCTCCTGCTGCTTTGCACAGATTTGCCTGCTAGTGCAGTGGCTGCTACTGTCAACATTGGGGGGAACTTCCAAACTGAGGAGTGCTTAAACATTAATATAGAATTGACACAAAATAGTTGCTTATCAGTATTTATTGTCTGAAATGTTACAGGAGTTGTGCGCTCTGAGGATACTGACCTTTGGGAGCTGGAATATAAATTTTAATAATTTACAGTGAAAGTCTTTATTACCCAGTGGCTGGAAAGCATTTAATTTTTATTGTCGTGGGTCTAAGTGAAAAGTGTTATGCTTTTACTGTTAGCAAATTAAGTTTAAACCAAGAGGAGTGTGTCAAACAATATGGCAAGGAATGCATATTTTCTGATGTGGTATTTTCAAAGTACATTAGAGAGAGAATTATTTGTAAAGTGGAAAGTGCTTGTGATATTAGCTATTCCGAATGCCCAATTGCATAAAGGAAATGTCAGAGAATGACATTTTATTAGAAGGCAAAGTCATATTTCTTATCTTTTATTAGCAGAATTAGGTGACAGCCTAGGATGAGTGCTCAGACAATAATGAATTTCCACATGCTTGGAATATTCACAGCTTGCAGCGTGCACATTGATTTGAACTAATATCATGCTGTGTTATTGATTTCTAACCAAAGGACTAATACGGGTTTGAAGTGATGGTGCACTTGGCATTTGCACTGGGAGAGTGCAGAGTGGATAAGAGTATCTGGGTGCCTGTGTGAAAGCTCTTCAAACTCACAGACAGTGGTGAAGATCAGACTACTGTTAGCTTGACTGAAATCTTCAGACGACTGGGCCTGGCCTCACTCTGGCTTCTCTTACTTGACCTCTCTGTCTGACTGTGAATCAAGCAAAGTTTAAAAAATAGTCTTTTTTTCTCCCCGATATTTCTCAACACAGAAAAGCGTAGATGAGAGGAAGCTGAGTTTAAATAAAATGAAACTAATTTTAATAACAAAAACAGGACTGTTTAATCTTACATAGATAATTTCTTTTTCTTTTAAACTTTTACACCTAGCCCTGACCTTCTTCCACTGGAGGATGATGTGTATTTACTAGAGGCTTTCAATATTCATAGTTCACACTAATTCATACACTGTTAGTGTGCCATGTCCTTCATGATGTGTGTTGAGTGCTTAATGCTCTCTTGGCGTGGAGGTATACTATAGAAGAGCCATTGTGGGCTTTAGATAGAACTGCAGTGATGGGGTGGGGTTCAGATAGTTTTACTAAAAATCTAAATGAACTACCCACTAAGGATCCATCTCCATAACCTTTATTTATCTCATTGTCATTGCTTTTGCCCGTGCCCCACTGACAATGACAATCTGTACCATCACATGGCAATTAATATCGTAGGTAAGCATGGTCACTCTGATGCAGACTGCTAGAGGTCCAACCATCTGCACAATTTAGCAGGTGTACCGAACAGATGCAGTAGTGTATTACTGAAGGCCCTGTAACAGTGCACCTTAGAAGAGCCAAAATATGGGGGTTTGGGATATGAGCCTTCCGTAACATTTTCAGATTGTTAATTGTTTGTTTTTTTTGGTTTTCTCCTGCCTTTCTCAGATTTACCATTGTCTGTTACTAATGCTTTCTCTATATTTTCTCAATTTGACGCTGAATTATTAATTTTCCTTTCTTTTTCTTCTGTTCAGTTTTTTTGTTTGCAATGATTGATTGATTGTTGGCATTTTTTTTTCATATCAGGTCCAGCACACATTCCCAACCATCTGTCTCTATTCTGACATTCTGTGCATGTGTTTGCAGTTGAAGACGAGCATCCATCAACTCTCTCGCCCAAAAAAAAGCAACGCAACGGAGGGATGCGAAACTCACCCAACTGCTCGCCCAAAATGATGAGGTAAGAGACGCTGATTTCGTTCTCCTTCCAGCCTTCAAAGGGGGAGTGAGAGGAAGTCAGATACAGGGAAGAAGGGAGGGAGGAAGGGATGGAGGGATGTGTCTGAGTAATACTTCAGAGGCGGATGCTGCTGATGGTGAGATGGTGAGAGTTCGGATGGATGGGAGGGGGCAAATTAGGGGTGGCAGAAGAAGGAGGTAAGAAACTCTGAGAGAAAGAGAGAGGAGAAGTGCCCTGTTAGGCTCTGGCTGTTTAGATGGCATGCTGTCAACTGTTAATGACAGAGCTGAAATAATATTTCTGTCATGAAAAGCAGCTGTGAAGAGCTGTTTGAAAACTCCTCTGGCTTTAAAGTCCCAGCTGTCACCTCCTCCGGTCTGGTCCACATGTGCTCCTTAAACAATGCTGGCACTAATGACACCAGCAACCAATCAGAAGGACCTGCATGGTTACTTTGCCCTCAGGCTACTCCTCTATTGTGGGAACCCCTGTGAGTACTGTTTCTGGTACTTAAGGCCATATGTGAGATGTATCATCACAATCAAATATGAATTCAAATATTACCTTCCTTTTATCCTGTCCTGGGGAATTAAATTGCTGTTAATTGATTTTGAAAGATAAAAGGGAAAGGTTTTTGTGCTCCTCTGGCTGCGAGGAGGGGTTAGCAACACGACAACGGGGAAAATACAAGGAGGCCGAGCTGTGCAGATTGGAATGGCAGGATAAAGGCATGGTGGGGAAGATCTAAGAGGACAGGAACACTCATAGCTACGCTGCCCCACTCTTAATGAGAGTAAGTGTTATGGCTGTCATCTTTATGACTTTACAATAGGTAAATCTAAAGAGAGAGCTGTGTAGTTTTTGTCACACACACTTGTCAGTGTTAGTATTTACGCAGTAAAGCTGTACTGCAGATGAAACTCCTCCTATCTGAATTGTCTGGAAATAAAAACTCTTTGTATGGAATTTAAATCTTAAAAGCAAAAGGAAAAATGATCCATCCATTATATGCACAGATTGTTTAATTTCTGCAAATAAGCATAATATACAAATATAAGATATAACATAAAATAGTGTTATTTTCTATCCTTTAAATTTTTATGTCTTTTTTCACTTGGTATACAGTTATTATTAGTTATTATTGCATTGTAGAGCATTTTACCTTGTAGTTTACTTTGTATATTGGTCCTGCCAGCTTCCCTTAGGCAGCATTCCTGCAACTGCACTGGCATGCCTGCGTGTTTTTGTCCAGTACTTGTTGGCCTCCCCCACAGTTCTCCACAAAACAAGCACTTAATAAGTCTTCACACTTGCCGAACCATTAGCCCAACACAGAGTCATACCCTTCAGTCTAGTTTGCAACAGAGCATCATTTTAGATGCCCTCGCTCAGAGGGAGAAAACTGCTACAAAAACAACTAGACATTGGCACATTTCCAGCTAACTGCTTGTTTAAAAGGCTGTTTAGTTTGCCTAACTTAAAGCACAAAACCTTTTCTTCTCTTCCTTTTTTGCTTAGAAGATGGTCCCTGTTTGCCATGTAATATATGCATCTATGCTTTGATCTCACAGTGATAATAATTCTTGCAAGTTATTTACTCAGTTTTGAAAGCGCTTCAAAGCGATGTCAAAGTTTTCTCTGCTTTAGGGGTGCTTCTGTATTCTGCTGGCTCTTGGGTACTGGGATGACAGGTTCTCTGTTATAGGTGTAGTTTTTTTTCTAAGTCTTAGCCCTCAGCAAAACATCAAATTACCCATCACAGCCCCCCTCCCACCCCACCCCCACCGCACAGCTGCCCTCGTCAACATATAACACCACATATATTAAAGAGTTGTGCTTTACAAGGTGGATTTTATGCACAATGAAAAGTGATTGTTTGAGGTAGCCTTAGGGATACTTTATTCTACAAGCAAGGAGGGGGAAAGCACAGTAGAGAGCTAGCAAGAGAGTGAGCATACGTATCAAGTATGGTTTTTACAGGACTTGCAGCCTGAAGGCCTTTGTAAATAAATAATGATCAACAGATTGGCTGTGGGCTTTTGAAAAGCATGCCTTTGTCAGTTTGCATGATGGGGAAAATTTTCAAAGCAAGAGGCTGCCTTTCGTAGTCTGGCAGAGAGGGATTGGGGGAGCACGCCCATCCCCAGTTTGTGACTGCAGAGTGATACACTGGAATAACTCAACTCTGTTTGAAATATATACTGAGGGAGGGAGGTAGGGAGGAAGAAAGAGGGGGGGTGAGACACTGGAGTGAGACATGCTTTAAGGGAAATATGTGTTCTATATAACAGTGCATCTGATAAAATACTGTATCTCACAGAGGGAAAATATTTGCTTTGCAACCCGAGGCACTCTAAATAAATGTATAGTTGGTAGGGAAACTTCTAATAATTGATATACTTTCCAAATAATAAATAAAAATGAAATGTAGAAAAATAAATATGTCAGGAATTAATTTGGAACACTACACATTTGTGAACACTAAGGGTGACATTTAATCACAGTTTGCATCCTAGCTGACCTATCCTTAGCATTGCTGTGTTGGCATTAACACCATTCCCACAAACCTTTTTGACGGGTCATGACTGACGACACGCATCAAATCGTAGAAGATGTCACAGTACCATCCGCAGCTGATATCCCTTGGGCGTGGCACTGTGGCACAGACGGCATGTCTGCTCTCCCCGAGTCTTGTGGTAGGTTCAACCCGAGGCGGAGGGAAGGCAGAGGGAGAAGGAGGTGTGCAGAGCCAGTGACAGGCTGCCAGTCACACCGCTGACAGCTCTGTGAAAGATAGCTGTCTTGGCAGAGAGAGCTGGAGCGGCAGCCCGCCTGCATGCGCCAGTCAGCTCCTGTGTGGAGGCGAGCAGAGCAGAGCAGATTGAAGTGACGGGGGCTCTGTGGAGTTGATTGGCGCAACACGCGCCTCTGGATGAAAGATTCAGGCTGAGTGTAAAAACACTAAATGCTGTCAGTGTTATTATCACCTGCACTAACTGATAGAGGGAAGAGGGGGATGAGAGGTGGAGAGAGAGGAGGCTAATTGACAGCTTTATTTTTTATTTTATTTTACTTTTTCTGCGATGGTATGCAACTCAAATGCAGGCTGAAGGAAGAGGCAACATCAAAGCCTTGTCAGTGAATTACAGTGTTGATAGATGGTAGAGAGAGTGATAGTGAGAGAGATGTATGTCAAATTCTTGAGATGTTTTCTCCCATATTACTCAAGTGTGTGTCTCTCTGCAGTTCCGTGTTTTGCAGTCTGTATAGTGCTGTTTTAACCAAGGATTTCATTGTTTGGGTTGAATTGTAAATTAATTACATTTGCATTGCTATTAAACAAGCAATGTTTATTGAGGAACCGCAATACAGTTTTGCATTTTGCCCTGACTCAGTGTTTTGGATGAAATTTTCTGCTCCAAAATTTTCCTTTAGAAGAACTATGAGAACACGTCTTGTAGGATAAGTGCAAGAACAAGAGAGGCGGTATAACAGGACTGACAGGAACCCTTTCATGGTCAGTGTTACACCGGATAAAACTCAGCAGCCCACTGCTGTGGATTAGCCCGTTTGGTTGTGACATGCTGTTGAAACATTAATGGCCATCAGTTGAGAAAGCAAAATGTGATTGGGCAAATTCCTGAAATATTTAAAGTGGGAGCCTGTTGGAACTTTTACTCTTTGCACCGCATGGCGTCAGGAACTGGAAGAGAGGGTAAAAGCTGGTAATTGGCCTTGTGTTGTCATGCCATTCAGTCAGTAACATTTGAGGACAAGAAGGAACAGAGGAGGTATTGGACCTACAGAATGCAGTGCAGTAGAAAGTTGAACACTACGAGAATGGGAAAGATTGCTAATATTGCCTGAATAGATAGAATAGCAGATCTCAAGAACCCCAGGTGGTCTTTTGCCTCTTACATGTTACTACTTCATCCACAAGGCTGCAGTCATTCCAAGAAATGGTCTAACATAACCAGTGTTGGGCAAGTAACTGAGAAATTGTAATATATTACTAGTTACTTATTACTCCTTAAAAAGTAATATTATTACTTTACTTATTACTGTGTGATAAAAGTAACAAGTTACGTTACTATATTACTGTGTTTCCCACAGAATGTGTGTGGGGGGGGCTAATTATGGGAAACACTGCTTTCACTACCACTCCCCTTCACCCCCAAACAAAGCAGTCTCTCCAGACTTTTTAACTAATATCATAGTCACAACAGCAGCAAAGAGTATCGTTAGGCCTATGGTTTTACAAACCATAGGCCTAACGCTTCTTAACACCAGCTGCTGAAATAAAAAAATAAAGCAAGTAAATCCCGACTTTTGAGCAGTTGTTTTTCTGCACATGTAGCCTGTTTATAGGAGCAGTAGGCCTATTCAGTAGTTACAAAACGCTACGTTAAAGCTACTCTTTCCCGACGAGTCCAAGCATCAGTGGCAGTAGGCTAGCTGTCGGAGTTTCTTTCTGTAAGTTTCACGTTGCTGTGCTGCTTCAGCAGATGCTTCAGTAAATCAGATGTAGAAATGTTCGCGGTGGAAAGCTTTTTGCTGGTTTACACTAGACCACAATGTTCTTTGCATCAGACTGACACAATAATGGCAGCAGCTACTTACAGATGTGGAAAGAACGTCTCTCCCTCGTTCTCCATTCTTCCTGTAGCTTTTTGGCTATCAGCGGACATGAACAAGTCAGCACAGTCTGACCCGCCGCACAGTCGTGTATTCACGTCAAGTATGGTGCGTTCAGTAACGAGTAACGCAGCGTTACTTGCTTTAGTAACTAGTAATAATATTACTATCATACTGTTTTAGAAAAGTAATTAGTTACACTACTCAGTTACTGGGAAAAGTGATATTATTACAGTAACTGCCCAACACTGAACATGACTATAATGTTCTGTTTTTTCAGTCGACACGACCCCCTTCTAATTCCTGGAAATGAGCAAATCGAGAGCATGGACATGAACGTGAAGAGGTATGACTCGACAGGGATGTTTCACTGGTGCCCATCAAAGGACATCGAAAAAGTCATCCTGGTGAGTGAGGGAAGAACTGTGTAACTGCAATCCTCTGAAATATAATAGATTATGCAATATAAAACAGAAGTTAAAGTAAGTATGCTCAGGAGCAAACGTTTCCCCTCAATATTGTAGTAACACAATCACATACTAATATGTATTGATATTTCTCTCACTGCCTCTCTGTTGTTTCAAGGTGAGTTTTATTGTTTTTATTTTATATATCCACCAAGGATCTGTGAACAGCATTTCAACACTCCACGCATGGGTTTGTTCAGGTGTTTCAACAAGGCAGTTTGTAAGCATTTAGGTTGTGGTATAATTTTTTTCCAAATATAATGTAAAATAGAATACACAGCCACCTAAATAGTATAGTAAAGGCATTGAAGCATATTTGTTGCTTTTGTCTGACCAATATACTAGGGACTCTGTTGCTCTTTAAAGATTGTACTTAGACTTGTTAGTTCTCACTTGGTTGGGTCACCAAAAATGTTCTAGATACAAAGATAATCAGTGTTTGGCAGAAATGTTTAATCCACCAGATCAGGCAATCAGCTGAAAGTATGAGCCAATTTGCAACACTGGTCCCTTGTTCCTCTTAGTTTTACCCCATTTCTCAAGGAAGCAGACTGACTGGTGGTAGCATTAAGTGTTCTTAATGTATACTTGCAATAGAATGCACATCAAGCTGGTGCGACAGGCGACGGATTTTAAAAACAGGTCATTGCGTTGTTCTTTTTCATCATGAACTTAATACAATAGAGGAGCTTTGTTTATGTGTACCTCTCTGATTTATGACAGGGTGCCTAAAATCTTACAAACTGCATTCTCAGCCTGATTGAATCAGCTGCCCTTTGACAAAACAACAACACATGTTTTGTTCTTGTTTTTGTTCTGTGAAATTCATATTTCTGATTATCCAATAAACTGCTTATAAACAGAATAGTGGTTAACCAAACTTTTGTTTATGTTTAAGTAGTAAGTAGAATGCTTTAATGGCGGATTAAATATATAATTCAACTATACACTTGGTTAACAAACTATTTAATATGGGTTTGTAACAGTTTATAAAAGACTTTTACGCACTTTTTAAACTAGAATTTGTTACCTTGTGCTCATTAACCTGTTAACAGCACTAATTTCTATTCTGTAATTCTGTGTTTGTCTCTGTGTGTCTCTGCCTCTCCCTGTCTGCACTCCTTCTCATCCTTGCTCTCTGCTCTTCTCCCCCTTCCCTCTGTTCCCTGCAGACCCGGAGTGAAGCCTCCATGACAGTGCTGAGCGGCCATGTGGTGGTCTGTATATTTGGGGATGTCACGTCCGCTTTAGTGGGGCTGCGAAACTTGGTGATGCCTTTAAGAGCCAGCAACTTCCATTACCACGAGCTAAAGCCTATAGTTTTTGTGGGCTCGCTGGATTACCTGCGGAGAGAGTGGGAGACTTTACACAACTTCCCCAAGGTCTCCATCTTACCTGTGAGTGTACCAGTTCACCGCCATAGGAGACACATTTAAACCAGAATCTCTGTTCAACTAACGAGGCATTGACATTTTGAGTTACATGCACACTGAAATCCTGTGAGGGATTGTCAGTTTAATTTGATCATACATTACTCAATTGAATGATCACTCCATGAGAGCGTGGACAACCCCCCTCGTCCAGAGCGGTGACACATGCCGCATATATCTAAAATGGAGTTTATGTGTGTTGTAGCTGCAGCGCCCATCACAGATGGCGTGGCTTGCCTGCCTTAGAGCTTGTTAGGCCTGGCTTGACTGATGATCAGAGGAGAATCCCAAACACAGCCCTCAGCACAAGCTAGCCTTTAGATTAGTCCATGTCTCTGATTCTCCAATGCCCAGTTAGATCAGTGGAATGTCAACGCCTCAAAACAAGAATACTTGTTAACTAATTTCCCAAAGCTCCACTCCGCTCACTTCTTAAATTTGTTTTTCTCTCCCCCTCTGTCTGTTCTCTGCATTTTGCTCTCTCTCTCTCTCTCTCCCTTTCTGTGTCTCTGTCGTGCTTTTTCTCTCTGTTCTCCTCACCCTGAAGGGTACACCATTAAGTCGGGCAGATTTAAGGGCTGTCAACATCAACCTCTGCGACATGTGCGTAATACTGTCAGCCAATCAGAACAATATCGAAGATGCCTCACTGCAGGATAAGGAATGCATCTTGGCATCACTCAACATCAAATCTATGCAGTTTGATGACAGCATTGGGGTCTTACAGGCTAATTCCCAAGGTAAGGAGCGTCCTATTAGACTCCATGTGCACTGCTGCCCAAAGGGGACAGGTTATGGCAGGGAGGAAAGACAGTAGTCAAAGAAGAGAGGAAAAGATTTGAGGGTGAATGAGAAGGCCACACAGGAGGGACGGATGTAGTTTGTCAAGCACAGAGTCTGCTAAGAGCTCTTAATTGATACACTCCACAAGTTTGTTATAAGTGGCATGTATGAACTGACTTTACTGTAACTCCTGAAGAAGTACACACACAAAACATTCTGTTGATTGCTTCATCAAGCCCTTGAAGAGGGTTTGCGCCACATCATTTTTCTGATGATTTCATTGTCCCTGGTAATTACATGCTGCTAAACCTCCTTGATAATATTTTTTAATGATGTAATCAACATGACTGTGTCACTTGATGTTGTTCCCCCTGATCTGGTGTCTGGCAGATCGTCTGGAACAGATTGTTGATGTTTGCAGACAAACACATGAACCTGGCATCCCATCAGGCCTCATCATCATTAAGCAGCTAGTACAAATCACCAGGCAGGCCAATTCAGCTGCTCCTCATTAGTCACAACAAAACAGCGACACATGAACGCATGCACCTTCGTGTTGGAATGCGCGTACACGTGGGTTTGCACAAACAACACACACACAGACATCCATGCCAAAGCAATCTATCCTCGCACATCCCCAAACAGGTAATCCTCAGTTTATGATTAGCTCGAAAGGCATGACATGCCTTGAGCTCAGTACTATTTAGTGCCACCACAGTGACTGTTGTAAATACAAATCAAAGTTGAAGGTCCAAGAGGCCATTATTTTTTAGTGCAGAGCACTTCCACATGTTTTAGGTGAATGCCAATGCTGTTATTTCTCCAGCCTTGAGTGAGTGATGTGCTGTCGATAGCAGTGCCACCGAGGAACAATAAGCAGGGGTAAATCTTAGAGCACGCCGCTCTGGGTAGTAGTATTCACAGAAAGCCACCTCAATATGGAAGCCCACTAGCCTGTATCCTCTCACAGGGTCGATGGATGGAGCCTATTGTCATCAATAATTGGGTCTTACATCAACCACCCATTTCAGTGATAAATACTTCACTTTAGAAAACACACATACACACCAAAGTGACATGCAATCATGCATACACAAGGAAACGCACACACATAGCCCAGACGCTGTTATTGTATCATAGGTATTGCTTTGGGGATTCCTTCCTCCTAGCGATGCTCCCATTCAGACACTGTCTGTGGAATTTAAAACAAGAAGGTGCAAATGAATAAATAAACATGCACTTTCCTGGGGGAGAGCTTCTCACAGCTGCTGTAGCATGTAGTCAACCACAGAGAATAGCTGTGCCCGGGGGGTTACAGGGATGAGGGGGTATGTAACCCAGATCTCACTTGCAGTCTATTGTACGTTGTAGCTGAACAGACGAGGTTACAGCCTCACAATACCAACAAACCGCCAGAAGAAGAGACAGTGTGCTTGATCAGCCTGGTTTTCAAACTCTGACTTCCCTATTTGAGGCAATCAGGAAATCATCCATTAATTGCCAAAATGTAACAGTACAGGCATATACCGATTATGAAATCTTTTCTAAATGAAGAGGATTCAGGCAGTATAACTGTTATATTTTTTGCACACAGTCTTAAGATTTAATTGTATAAATAGATACTTACAAGAGTATTTTATGTGTCAGATGTGAATGTTTCATGGAAGAATAAATTTCTTTCATTTATAAAATTTTAGAAGAACTATGTTCAGGGAGATAAACACATTTGAGCTCTTCTGACGTTGCAGTACTCTGGCTCCGTCTTAGGAAGACATACAGCTCTCTGTTTGGAGCTCACCACCAACAACTTTTGAGCTGTTTGTAACCTAACAGGTTTTGAAAGCAGCTCAGCAGCAGGCCTCATGTACACCAACAATCGCTTTCTGCTGTACATGGAACGGAAGCTGTTCTTCTACAGCTCTGTACTGTCTTCATGTTCGCTATGATACAATACGAGCAGTGTTTTAGAGGCAGTATCCTAAAACTTGCCGTCACTCTCCAGTGGAGTAAACATCATCCTTTATGGACATCGACAAAATGATGTTCGCACAGTCTGAGCTTGTGCTCCCTGGTTGACTCAAAATGTCAAACCTCTGCTATTTCCAAGTTCAATAATTGGTATAACAAGAGTTATGATTATCCATGCTTCAGTTCAGTGTGTGCTTCCTGCTGTGTACTAAACTATTTGGTGTCTTTTCTATTGCAAAGGGCTGGGAGATCTCTTTTGTAATGTAAGCAGCTCATTGAGTTTCTTGACAGGAAAGGCACACACACACACACACACACACACACACACACACACACACACACACACACACACACACACACACACACACACACATCCATAGAGAATCTGCAATCCTTTTAAAACTTTGTGACCTGAATATATTCCCTGCATTAGGTTTCTTTGGTGGTGGCACTATAAGCTGGCATTTTGCTGTAGTCAGCACTAAATGATGGATGTCAAAACACAGTTGATGCATTATGCATATAGCATTACAGATTTAAGGTGTTTACTTGTCACTTTGAGGAAATGCAAAAATGTGAAGTCATGTGAATTCATACTCTTGTCACTTGCACTTGTATTTCATGGTTCTCAGCCACGCCATTTCCGATAAAAGGTTTTCAGGATCCACTTCACCAATTTTATTGTAACAAAATGAACAACATATAAAATTTATGTCTGCCCGTTGATGGAGAGATGTGAATGCTAAATATGTCTTAGCTGACCCCTAAAAGCACAGTATCCATATTTCAATTTCTAGGCAGGTGCCTTGTTCACTTAGCCTTCTTTTCCTTCTTCCTTGTTTTACTGTCAATCCACACATTTGAATGACACAGAAAGCAAACATCAACAACTGCTGAGTGAGCTGACATGCACTTTATATAATGGTGTTGAGTTCCAGGTCGCGTCCTTATGATACATCTGTAGTAAAACACTTATGAGACGTGTAGGTTTTTGCTTGAACTGTATTTTTGTTAACCTAGAAGAAAATGCAATACTTTTATGTTCAGATCTCTAAATGCCACCCTGTTATGTTTTTTGCTGATTTCTGTGAATCTGTATGTGGTGTTCAGGTTTCACGCCTCCTGGAATGGACAGGTCATCTCCAGACAGCAGTCCAGTACATGGCTTTGTGCGTCAGGCTTCTGTCACCACCGGATCCAACATCCCCATCATCACAGAGCTAGGTAAAACTGTTCCCACTGACCTCAAATGCAAATGTTGCATGCCATTCCCAATAACCTCAGATCAACTCATTATTCATTCGCAGACACAGGCACATATAGAGGCAATAATAAGACTTAAGCATCATGCTGCTAACAAACATTTCAACTCATTCAAGGTCAAATGGATTTAGGACTGCTTTGTGTGGAATTTCTGTTCCCTTTCATGGTGTTGTAGCTTTGCCCAACTCAAGTTCATATTCGTATGTGAATTATTGGATCTGGCTAGCTTTTAAAGTGGTGGTCAAGTGGTGATAATGTTAGCTGCAGGGACTGGGAAATATCTTTGATCTGAGGACAATGTGGACCACTGTAACTTGAGGATGTCAGACGGGGATTTTTAGGACGATAGCTACATCTCCTGCAATTTGTCAACTAATGCACAAGAGAAACTCAGCCTGATGGAGAGGGGGAGAGTGGAAAAAAGGTAAGAGGAAAGAGAGTGAAAAGGTAGAGGGGGGGAAAAACTGCCTTGGTTGCAAAATGGGTCCATTTATTAATAACAATGGCAGTGGCTGTATTCCCACTGGTGGTGGGGACTCATGAAACTTTCAGATCTCTGAGGGGCCTTCTAAAGCAGCAGAGACCGGCTACTCTGTCTCCCCTGACCCAATTAGGGAGCAATGGAGCATGAGGCCAGCTAAGAAAAGGCCAGAAAGAGAAAGGAGCTACCTAATGTTACTTGTAACCAGGCCAGCCATTACCTGTAGAGAGCCTCTCCCATTAGTCTGCTGCTATGTAATCATCAAAACTAGATGCTATCCATGCTGGAGTCATTGGTTGCTGTCCAGGACTCAAATGCCAGACGCTCCGAGTGTTGTGCCTCTGCTTGCTCGTAACTAACGAATTTCACAGCTACAGCAACAGTAGATGTGATAACATTGTCCTTTCGGTGAAAGGAGGAAGTAAGAGCATGCAGAGGAGAGAGTGGCTGCATGTCTCGCTGGAACCATATACAGTAATTACATTGTCATATGTTCAATTTACAGTGCCAGGAGCAGATTAAAGTCAAGTTGAAACATACAAACATGCCTCATCTGAGTTGCATGATCAATTTTGGTTGCGTGGCGTGTAAAGTAGGTGTGTTTACGGATAAGGCCGTGTTTATCCCTTTCACTGTCTTACCATGAAATAATTTATTGTTGATGTAGTCGTGTAACGCAGTTGACAGCTCTGGCTTTGAATCTACTTTGCAGTCTAATCCAGGGTGCTTTACTTTTAGATACTGGGCAACCATGAATGTCTCAGAGTAATTCCAGAGTTGACACAAGTGGCCGAGATAGCGAATTGCCTTTGTTGCAGTCTTTGAAACTGTTTCAATAACGACACCATTTCTCCTCCTCCCTGCGCTGTCTCATCACCATTAGCTAAACCTGGCAAACTACTGCCATTGGTTCCACTCAGTCAGGAAAAAAAAAGTGGAACCAACATACAAATGATAACAGAGCTGGGTAAGCCGAGCCTTTGTCCTCTGCTGCCGTTCGTTCCCTCGCTCCGCCGCGCTCTGCTCCTCAGCAGCTTGTCTTGATTTATCTGGCTGCAGTCAAGGCCCTTACTGCTCCCATGGCTTCACTTTGAACACATTTTTATTCTTCGTTCTGGTTGAAATTGACTGTCTTGTTTTGGCCCCTTTTTTAATGATTTCTTTTTTTTTCTTTTTGGGGTATTTTTTTCCCCTCCAGTTGCGTTTGCAGAGCATCACTAGGCTTTTGATCATGCTCAGTCTGTCCTTGTGGCTGTTTTCATAGCAACACCCTCTTCCCCCGCCCCTCATCCCCCTTCCTCCTCCAAACACACACATCAACCACACCCCCCCACCCCTTCACTCCTTTGGCCCAGGCCCGTTTGCATCAGCCCCTTGTCTCTTTGACTGACATTTCTGTTCCACAGTGCACAGGAAGCCTGGGAAGAAATCAAATATCAAAAACAAAAAAAACTAAGATCAAACCATCTTTTAAGCTGTTTATTTATTTTTAAAATTTATTTTCCAGTTTCTTTTTTTCTCCTCCAGAACATATCTGTGAAGCTCAGATATCGGAGGAGTCAAACAAAAACTTGTGTGATGATCTTTCTTAGCACAATGCTGGTTCATAGACCCTTCACTGCCCACTGCTGCTAGCAATACAAGGAAAAATACACACACCATAGGGAGCACTTAGCGTTTTTATTTTACCAATTATGCCATGTATGTGAGACAAAAAATATTCTGTTATTTCAGTTTTGGTTCAGTTTCCATTCACACTGTGCCATTTAATTCATTTAGCAGACCTAATGTATTATTATTATTAATCACGAGATAAAAAAGTGTGTTGTTACCTGGCTTTAATTTGACTTTCAGGGCAAAGGTAAATATTTGAGATGTATATCTCTAAAGGTGATAATGTGACAAACACATTCATCAAGGAAAACTCTGTACAACTTAGCATGAGTTTATAAGTGCATGGTTTTCTCATGTGACTTAGTAGCCATTGTTGAAGTCTCACTTTTACCATGTTTACTAGATAAATCAAGACATACATATATGACTATAAATAATAATTTTATTCCTTATACATGCTACACAGTCCAGACTGGTCACTGTCTCTGTTTGTTACAATATATACAATATGTACTTTTGTGTTGCCGTAATAAAAAAAAAAAAAGATCAAGCTACTTTGGCTACTGAGGTTGTAAAGCATAGATGTATTATTGATTCATAATTGGGGACTTCTACAATGGTTATCACTGTGTATGCATTATATACTTAAATATTTTCTCCTTAAGACGTGGTTTGTCTAAATGTATGAAATGCACCCTGCATGTGATTTACAGTAGATTGAATATTCAAAATGCTGAATTATTTCCAAAATGTCAAAAACACTTTTTTCACCTTCCAAACAATTATACAGTACATGGATAGATAGATTTCATTTATTTTTTTAGCCTGACTGAAAGGTAATTCATTCAACTGTGTTTTAGGGTCAATCAAAAACATGTCAATTGTTTGGAGAAGAAATAAAGTTACTTTTAATCTTGTAGTGTAGAAGCAAAATATAATGTACATCTAATGTTACATTATATTAGAAGCTCAAATCCTGGATCAATACCTATATACCTGAGACGTAAGTGTTTTTAGTATCATGGTATATCCAAATTTCCCCAAATGTAACTTATTATAAACGAAGAATTCTATATTTCTGACCTCTCAGGTGTGTTGGTGTTTGTGTGTGTGTGTGTTTGTCTCATGCCTCTTCACAATGCCCGTCTCTAACTCCCTCTCTCCCCTCTCTCAGTGAACGACTCAAACGTTCAGTTCCTGGACCAAGATGATGATGACGACCCAGACACAGAGCTGTACCTCACTCAGCCCTTCGCCTGCGGCACCGCCTTCGCTGTCAGTGTACTTGACTCCCTGATGAGCGCGGTGGGTTGTCAAGCACACATACACTCGCTGTGTCTGTAGTGTTTTTCAAAACCACAAAATCGCTTTTCAAAATCTCACATTTGGCAATACATTTTATAATTAACATTTCCTGATTATTCTGTGTTTGGATGCTACTATCGAGTGATATTCAGAATTTCAAAAAGAGAAAGGAAAGAGAAGTTTCACACAAAGAGATGCTGTGCACACTGGGTAACAATTGCATGGTGTTGCACTGGTAGAAACTTCAGGATGAGGGAAAGAGGTGAGCAACTTCGAATAGAGTCAAACTTAAAAGATGGACCTGAGAAAACTTTAGAAGGTATAAACCCCAGAATGTAATGAATTCATATGTTTTCTTTTGCTTGTGGTTGTGACTCTACAATTTGATAAACAATTGTATTCATTCAATTAGAAACCTATTTTCAAATACTCAAGTTAATGGTAACAAAAGAAATCATTTTTCAGACACATCAGTAGTTACCATGAAAAAGTAGATACAATAGTCTCAGACTAAGAGATTATTTTCTCTACTGCTCCCCCAGTAGAGAAAAATGGGGTGCATTCAGCAATGAGTTTCAGTAGATACTGATTGTGGCATTTCAAGTAGGCAGAAGTTGGTAAATGTAACGGTACAGTACATTCATCACACATGCCTGCCAGCTCCACTGACATCAAAAGGGAAATTGTTGGCATCAGTCCTCATCTTTGGTATTATGAATTCAATTTTGAAGAGCCTCATTGGATGTTTTAACGAAGTAAGTGTTGCAGGTTATCTTAATGGCGATGACACAAGCTTGGCTGTAACAGGCCAAAGAAACAGTCTTTCATCTTTTGACAATGTCATTGCTGCACTGGAGATAAGATAAAGGAGAAGGTTGGGGCGGAAAAATCCTCCTCTACACCTCATTTTTCCTCTCCCCCCTCCCATGACCAGCTGTGGTTTTCCCTTTGGTGCTGTGATGGCTTAATTCCAGTAGCCCTCTCAGTGAGCGAGGGGTTAGAGGGGCGTGAGGAGCCGAGCTGAGCAGGGAGTAGAGCAGGCGTCAGCTGTAGTCTGGCACTGGTCAGAGGTGAAGCCAGCTAATGGACAGTGCTCATCCATCATGAGGCTCTGCAGGCCTGTCAGGGGCCCGGGGAGAGGAGCTGTCACTCTGGCCCAGCTGCCGAATGACATCGGCTATCTTCACGCTCTGCAAAAACAGGTCCTGATCGGCCTGAAGGACAAGAGAACCTGACACCCGCAGAGCGCAGTCAAATCGTTGTTTCAGAAGGGAAGCGGACATCATACAATGTTTAGAACAGTGTTCCTAGAGGAAAGAATAGTGCTGTGTTCAAGTACCTGTTTTATTTAACATGATGATAGGTAGGTAAGTAGGTAGGTTTACTGTCCCAATATAACAAGTTATAGAGTTAAATTGTGTTTTATAACTCCCTTCTGCTACATAGCAGACAATATGCATTAATAAAGAATCAATTATGAAAAATGGTAACAGAAATAAACTAAAATCAATGGAGCGGTGTTGAGGATAAATTAGAGTTTAAGAGTCTGATAGCTTAGGGGAAAAAGCTGATACTTCTATATCTCTTCCATAATGATCCCACTTGATCTACTATGATTATCAAAATGTCATAGTTTGACCATGTTTCTCTCAAATTTGATAAATGTATATATGTTAAACCTTTACTTTATGAGGCTTGTTTACCCAGTTTACAAAAAAAAAATATCTTGAGCATGAGTTTATAAGAAAATATGTAGGTGACACACAAGACCTCTGTAATCTTTTTCCTCACTCATTTCTTTGTGAAAAGACAGGCGGAGGTTTGAGGGTCGACATAACAGGGCTGTGCTTGCTTTATCCCACATCTGCCACCTGTGTACTTGTGACTCTAATGGCATCTGCTTACAGATATCCCCTCTCTCCTCTCCCCAGACATACTTCAATGATAACATCCTCACGCTGATTCGGACACTGGTCACAGGGGGAGCCACACCAGAGCTGGAGGGCCTGTTGGCTGAGGAGAATGCTCTCAGAGGAGGCTACAGCACACCGCAGACACTGGCCAATAGAGACAGGTGTCGCGTCGCCCAGCTAGCCCTCTACGATGGGCCATTTGCCGACTTGGGGGTAAGTGGATGTTTAAGTAGAGATGACACGTTTTGGCACTACCCAGCAGCACACATCTGGCCGCCTCCGCTCCTTGCAGTCCTTAATCCGATGTGAAGAACAGTGTTCACGCAAAGCAGGCCTTAGTGGGCGGAGAGAGAAGAGGGTTTTAAAGAGAACAATGGATACCACCAAGGGAAATTCCAAGTTTAATTGGCTCCAGCATTGTTTTTACAGGTTTTTTTGTTGTTTTAGAGAACTTCCAATGCTGAAGCAATGTTGTTTGTTCTTGGATGAATTATGGCATAATTTTACATTTAACATTGCTCATTGTTACAGTCTGCACTGCCAACAGCAATGCAGAACGTTGAATTTTCACAACAACTTTACATAGAATTACATTTACGATCACTGATCCAGTTCATCAGGCTGACCCACCACTCACTGATGGTGCCTTTGTTCTGTTGCTTATCAGGATGGCGGCTGCTACGGGGATTTGTTCTGTAAAGCATTGAAGACGTACAACATGCTGTGTTTTGGAATCTACAGATTAAGAGACGCTCATCTCAATGCACCAAGCGGGTGTACAAAACGGTACAATTTCTGCCTTCATTCTGTGTCAAAATTAATATTTTGATGTCATAAAAGTAGCAATTAGGGTTATTGAGGGAGTGCTTTATTAATCCCAAGAAATAATTGCAGTGTTACACCAGCTACTTCACATAAATCACAGCAATAAATGAAGTAGATGAGACCCAAGTACAATTACAGGGCCAAAGTGCACACAAAAACTAAACTAGACTAAATGAAATATAAAAATATAAAATAGAATAAAATACAAGACTGACAATAATCTGTATAATGAGTAGATATTGCTCAAAGCCGTCTAATAAGGTGGAGAATTGTTCTTGACTATTAAACATAATTATGCCTTGCTAAATAGATATATAGTATGTCTCCTGCACACATTATTTATGTAATATACATGACATTGCCTCTTTTTAATTATGTTAATTTCCATTATATGTATATGCAATGTTTTTTATATGCTGTTCTTAATAGTCAAAATCCTCTAATTTGTACATGGAACATTACAGTACATTACAGTATATTTTCTATTTTCTAATTTCTTGCTTTAATTATGCTACATAATTGATGATGTATGATGTATGCTAATATAAATCAAATTCTTAGTCATACATTAAGTCCTTTTATTACAAAGCATACAATTTTACACATCATAAAGTTTTGATAATGTTTTTCTCAACCATTCACCCATATCGCTCCTTCAAATGCTAATAACAAAGTAAAGCCAATATATGCCTTTCTTTCTTTGATGTACCCTTCACTATTTAGTGTTGCCCCATGAGGATCATGAAAGTTTCATCTTTTCTAACATTTGTTTTCTGGCCAGATATGTGATCACGAACCCACCGTATGAGTTTGAGCTCGTGCCCACAGACCTGATCTTCTGCCTCATGCAGTTTGACCACAACGCAGGCCAGTCCCGGACAAGCTTGTCCCACTCTTCCCACTCCTCCCATTCCTCCAGCAAAAAGAGATCCTCCGTCCACTCCATCCCTCCCTCCAACCGGCAGAACCGCAGCAGTAAGACCCGGGAGGCCCGCGACAAACAGAAGTATGTGCACTCACATGTCCTGTAGAGTTTTAGTCTGCATGTTTAGTGTTTTATACCTGACCTGCATATTATAGGTGTGCTTGTGTGTGTGTGTGTGTGTGTGTGCGTGTGTGTGTGTGCGCGTGTGTGTTTGCGTGTAGACTGTGGTGACACATGCACTGAGAAATACTGTGTTTTGTGTGTTTGTGGTTTTGTTTGTTTGATGTGTGCTCTGCGTCCATGTGCCGGTGTTTGTGCGTTTCCTTCATAATCATCTGCATGTGGTCCTCACTCTCGCATCACAGCAATCACAACATGGCATTACCAAATAGTTAAACTCACATTGTGGAAAGCTGGTCTCATTTATTATAGTCAAAGACTACTGGGACTCTTTTCTTACAAATTAAAGTCTGCGGTTTTGTAAACGGTAAAACCACTTGTTTGGATGGCACAGCCATTATGGTTGGAAACAAGCTTATGGAAATGTCCTTAAGCACAGCCAAATTAAATTACATAATGCAACACAATACACATTCAGTATGTTGTTTGGCCTACCTGTTGTATCTGTCTTAATATTTAGTTGTTTTGTGTCTAACTCATACGTGTAGTAAATAACTGTTGTTTGTTGGAGATTTGTGCACATTTAGCACACATGATCAGTTCGCCTCGATCATGGATGTAATGTATTGTGATTTACCTACTGTAGCTGATATTGATGATAAATCACATTTAGCTAATATTACTGATACGCTGTTTCTCATAAGACCATCGCTCATTAGCAGTGTTGATATTTTGTTGTTCATGGTGCATCTGTACTGCTTTATTGCATGTCCATGTTGGTAGCCCTCTTTAGCAGGCTCTTATTTCCTGTTCTGTTTATACAATTATAAGATTATTTCAGATTTGGTGTAACATTTTGACATACATGTTGAAAAGTCCTTATTCTCCCCACCCCCGCAAAAAATATACACTTTGAATTGAAATTTTCACCTGGGAGAATAAAGTAACTGAATTATGAAATTGTGACATATTTTAAAAGCATGCAGATTTGTTACTAATTATTAAATTGTAGTTGATACGCCCTCAATACATCTTAAAATTAAGATGTATGATATAGACTAAATACTGTAGTAACAATATGTAAAACTTAGTTGAACTGGTAGTCATTTGTCAGTTGTGTATTGACTGTAAATACTACTCACTTACAGTAGATTACTTACCTCTCTTTCTGAAGTGCAACAAGGATGAATAGAATGGGCCAAGGTATGCAAGTTAACGATTCTGCATGACTTAGTAACCTTTACCTGGGGTTCTGATCATAACTTTGTCCTCTGTGGATATTGTTATGACAAGGGGAGTTTGTTTTATTTATTATGTTCTTCAGATCTTAAGTAAACCATGCCTCAGTTTAAGTTTTGCTTTCATCTGGAAAGCAAAATGTCTGCTGCTGCTCCTGCCTCCTCCTTGCCATGATCAGGACCATCTCCACATTGCATGAGGTTGAGACAAAACCCCCCCTTTCTTTGTGCCTTTACCACAATTATTCACTTGAGTTTTATTTTCCTCCAAACAAATCCCTTTTCACATTGTTTCTTTCCATCATTTATCATGCCTTTTTATGATTTATTTCAACTTGAAATGGTTTGCATTGTGTGAGAGGTCTGTGTGTTGCGCATCTTCCCTCCTATTGAATGCTATTAGATGACTGTAGCTGTAGCAGACTTAAAGAAGTCATATATGCTATCATTGAGTACAGTAGGTTATTGTTTGAGCATCAGCATAAATCACAGAGTAACAACATGTTTGCCGGACTGTACAAACCTAGATCATAGCTCACATGTAGGTCAGACTCATTCAAATCCCCCTGATGCAGCCAATTGCTTACTTCTTCACAGAACTTTAAGAAAGTGTGTCCAGCCCTGTGCCATTGGTCACACCAAGAAAGTGGGAGGTGTGACCAATTTAAAGTCTAAATTGAAGGGGGATATGAGTCTGTAAGTTCCCTCCTTGTAACCCTGTGCACCTGATATGGTGGTTTGAGGCGACATCACTAAGTTCACCGTATCAGCAGCAGACTCTGGAGAGAGATGGCAGACATCTTGCTTCACCTCAGGCACAGTTCTACACATCAAATGTCTGTGCTGTAACACACGGGCCCACAGCCTTAAGCTTGCTGACACACACACAAGCCCACACAAATGAATCTCCGCACATGCAAGCCTGCATGTACGTGAACACACATTCACGCACGTGTGCACGCGAACACACACACACGGTTTGCTCCACATAGCAAAGTTAAAATTTGATATTACAACTTCACCCAAAAGGAAGTGACATCTTGAATGGCATTTCCAGATGCCTGTGAAGTGCTGGGAGAGAGTTTACAAAGTTCTGACAGCTGGCATACACCCTTCCCTTTCCTCATACCGCACTGAGAAACAGTTGCTCTCGTAGCGTACTTTAAAGGGTAACATTGGTATTTTTCAACCTGAACAACATTTTCCCATGTTTTTGTGTCTATGTGACTAATTGGGACAACATTTATTTTAAATTGGTCCGGTATTGAGCGAGCATGCTGCAGTTGGCAGCAGCGAAACAGGGTTGCAACCTAATTCTTGCGGGCAATTGCCCCTGAAAGTACGACCACTAAGGTGCTTGTTTTTGCCACTGACAGGCTCAGATTGTTCTGACAACATTGTGGAAAAGATCCCTACGGAGATTATTGGACACAAAACATAGGTTGAAAAATAAATAAATTACGCTAACATGAAGATATTCTCTGCAAAATGACATATCCAAATGTTTTAAATCTTTTCTTTCATATGACTGTCAGCACAGGAGGAAAGCTTACTATGAAATGTTTAGTTATTAGTTAGCATGAAGGGTCAGCTCTTCCAAATTACAAAAAAAGGTTTTCTACCTTAACAGTAGTGGTACCAAGCTATCCAAATAGTTACATTTCTTTTCCCCAGGTTTTGACATTTTTATCTCTGAGATTTCTGCCTCCACACCAACATAATGGAAGTGAATGGAATTGTGTTTGTGGTGCTAACAGCATTTAAAATGACAAATGAATTCTACAATGTCTTTCTAGAAACAGTGTCTCTGTGTCAAACAGCTAATACACCGGCTGCCCGGTGTTAGCTGTAGTTCACTAGCAACATAGGTACCAAATGGCATGTGTGTGTGTAAATGAAGTCATAAAGCCTCAGGATACGCAGGATTTTTCTAACTTGTGCCCAGGTGTCTTCACTTCAATTTGTGCAGCCGCAGGCAAACTTGCAAATGTTCGCGCCCTCCACTAATATCTTTGCATTGCATTGACTTATATGCAACTGCACCACTTTGCTTTCACTTTGCACCTCAAAGGGAGCCTAGTTTGGATAATCCACAGAACCATCTCAATAGCTTTCTTTAGCTTTGTAGAAAACATTTCCATTGAAATCTGGCGACACTGTTGCTGTGAGCAACACAAACTGAATTCCCTTCTCCTTTGTTGTATTGAGATGGCATCAGAAATCTCTCTCAAAACTGGGGAATAATCAAACATTGTGCTTGGCTAGATAACAGGAGGAATTGAGAACATTTTTTACAACCTAACCCCGTAACACTTAATCAACAATTATGTTTACAATTTACAATTATTGTAACTAAAATGGATATTAGGTGTTTTAAAATAAAATCTAAAATTAATCTACTTACACAGCTGTACTTAATTAGACAATGCCACCATGACAACAACATGACATTCAAATTGGCACAGTGCAAACACCAGTGTGTTTGGAGAACACAAACTTAAACTGCATCTCACGGTTTGATGCTAATCACAAAGAATGCCATGCAAATCTATCACTTAAACTGAGGCAGTATGGTTGTACATAATTCCATGCTGCATACTTTTTCAAACTAACTCTGCTTTCTCTTCTTCCCCTCTCGCCTTGTCCTCTTCAGAAAAGAAATGGTTTACAGATGAACCAGAAAATGCCTACCCACGGAACATTCAGATCAAGCCCATGAGCACTCACATGGCCAACCAAGTCAACCAATACAAATCCACTAGTAGTCTGATTCCACCAATCAGAGAAGTTGAAGATGAATGCTGAACACAGGGTTTTCTTGCTGACTCACCAGACATCTGTATGCTCTTTCAAAAGAGATGGGAAGAGATCACCCGTGGAGGAGGGGTGATGCTGAGGACAGGGATGTTGAAGACTGACACATTTCTCTTCACTAATTCTTCTAATCAAGGTCTGGACAGGAACCCAAACTGGAGGGGACCTCCTATGTGTATACCTTTAATGTTACTTCCATGCTCTTGGACATCGTTTTATTTATTTATGTATCCATAGTGTTGTACATAATGACAATCAAATAAGGATTGTACAGCCCCTTCCCCCTAGCACTTTTTGGAATTATTTTAAGAGTATAAAAAAAAAGAGTACTTCCTGTAATTCTTTGCAATAGTTCGCCTCTTCGTGTGACCAGACTCCCTGGCTAAGGTGACTGGTTATCGGAGGATGAGGGTTGCAATGATAAACTGATCATATCATCTCCCAAAGATCCGCCCAGATGCGTCATGTCAAGTCAGCTGGGTTCATCATCTTCATATCTCCTGTCTGCTTCTGTTCTATTTGCACTAAAACTGAAGTTACTTTTGATAGAACAACTGGAACCATCATATTCTTCCCTCAAATAAAATGTTGCTGAGGAGAGGAAAGAAGGGAGGGAGGGCTGCTTGGCTTCGGAGGCATACTAATCTTGTTTTTACGTTGTTATACATTATGCCATTGCTTAAGGTTTGCTACTTCACCGTTGACTTGTCATGTTGAGTGAGAGCATTCCAGTCCTGTATAACAAACTCATTTTGCAAAACAGTAGTCTAAAAACTCAGAGAATGGTGCAGCATTGGTGTTTGCTGGCTGACAGAGAACCCTGTTCCTTCTGCTGATACATCAGATCATAAAGCCTGCGACTCTGTTTTAAGCTCCTATCGCATGATCTGTGCCTGAGCCCCCTCTATAACAGATGCAGTGTGGTTGATCAACCTGAATACATGAGATGGATGAAAGACAACCTACCCTGTCCTTCATGCGTTCAGGAGCATTTACATTATGTACAAGCTTTATGTTTATATGTGTGCATTGCAGCCACTTGTCCTTCTGGTGTTGCGCTGATCAGTGCTGTCACCTCCTCCATCGGCTTGTATGTGATAGTGCACCTTTTGAAGGAACAGCATGTGGGATATAAATGAACGTCATAGGGGAAAAAACTGTAGAAGAGTCTAGAGGGTTTGGATCTACTAACAAAAATATTATGTTGCATCAGGAACCAAACCAAAATCCCCAACTATGTTTGAGCTAACACGAACAGCAGCTGCGTGCCCACCATTGACGCTTTGCCGTGATACCTGCGGCAACATTGGGATCACAACGAAGAGTGGTGTATTTTCTGAATGTTTTGTCTGTTACAAGAAGTTAATGTCTGAGGAAAGAAATGCCACATATTGCATAAAAGTGGGCATCAATGGGTCCTCCTTTGATCAGAGCATCTGCCTGGCACGGGTTTGGCACAGAGGCAGTAAAGCGCTTGGATGTTCTCTGTTGCCAATCCAGATGTCACACGCCTCAAAACTCTGAGGAGTTTAGCTGCTGTGTTCAGTCCTCTAACATGGAAAATGCTCAAACATAGTTGGGTGGAAATGCAACAATGCCGCAGACTGCTATTAAGGACACTGAAGAGGAACCTGTGTTTTTTTTTTTATGCTAGCCTGTGTGTGACGTGTATATTGTGCACATGTTTAGGCACTGACTAGATCCAAATCCAGCTGCGACAGTGATGGAGGATTGAGGTGATAGCCTTATACTCCTCATACATAAACTTCACACAAATATGTAGTTGGATTTATACACTTAAAACACAATTATTTTGTATCCATGAACATAATCAATTTGTACTTATTTTTCTAGACAAGAACCAAGTGAAAAGTAGTAGAGGAGATATAAAGACTCAAATAATATCTTTAATTACAACAACATATCAAAGGGTTCTGTGTTTGACTATATCACCATTTATTTCACATCGTACCAAAACAAACGATTATTTTTTTATCCCCCTGCCCTCTCTTGAACAAACTGCATCACTCTGGAGCCAATAAAGCTTAGACTAGCTTGCATTGTGAAACCACCATCTTCAGCCTGGCAGCTCAGCTCTGTTGAGTGCTTGCAGAAATAAATTAAGGCTCATCTGAATCCTCTTTTAGTTGCACAGATGAGCTGTCTCTACTAAATAATGTGTCTACTACTAAGCATCCCTAGCTGTAAACATGCAGATGGAAAGATAGGTATAAAGGAATTAAGTATTGGGGGTAAGTGTTGTATTCAGATGGAGAGCAGAGTGTGTTTGACCTAAATTAGGTCCCTAGTGTGGAGGAAGAGAGTGTACACTACAGCAAAGTGTGCAGGTGTTTTCCACAAAATATGATTTCAAATATGACAGGAAGATGCTGTCTGTTTATTGAATTAATTCTCCTCTATAGGCTGTAAAGAAAAGTAATTCGAAAAAAGAAGTTAGAATTTTGGAATATCTGAACATTATTGTGCTAAATATGTTTGTGTAAACTCAACCCATTATATAGACCACATTTCTTTTTCAAACAAAATGATATGAGCTTCTATGTCTGTCTATTGGGTGTGGTGCAACTATACTGAAGCCTCATACACATTGTCCTGAAGTGAACTTTTGAACTGTGATTACATCGTTGTCACACTTTGTAGCAAATAGATTTCTTTTCAGAAAATATGTGAGTAAAATGTATGTATAATTGGGCTGTTAATGGCATACTTGCTAGCCTGAACAATAAGGAACTATTAATATTTGATAATGGCTATGACTCATTATACATAGAATCGACAAACTGATTGTTATGTTGAAAAAAAAAAAAGACAAATGTGTATGTTGAAAATGAAAGATGCTGGATTATTGTAGGAATGCGAAAACTATTAAACAAGTAGTAAAGACAGGCAGAATTCAATCTGGTTGGATCAGCCATCACAAAGATGGAAGGTAGCACCAATTCAAGGTTATCAAACGAGAGAACATCCTTAATTTTATTTTTTTGTCTTTGTGTTGTTAAAGGGTTTACATTCCATTTTGTCAGCTTGTCATCTGTCACAATCTGCCACAACTGCTTTTTATTTGTTTACAAAGTATTTTTTGAGGTACTTAAACATAGCATTGTTCAGAAATAAAACGGTACATGCTGCAAACTGGCATTAATATAAACTCACAAAGTAATGCACCATTTGTTTTCATTACACTTGATTACTGTGCTTTTTCTACGTGAACCCTCATTGTGCAAATTCATTCAGGCTGGCATTATTCACAACACACTGGACTGAGATGTCTCTCCTTCCTACACCTTGTCATATGTCTCTGTTAGATGTTTTAGGTCTTTGCATTGTATACC
Organism: Micropterus dolomieu; assembly: GCF_021292245.1. NCBI lineage: Eukaryota > Metazoa > Chordata > Actinopteri > Centrarchiformes > Centrarchidae > Micropterus > Micropterus dolomieu. Next base: position 15,835,632 of record NC_060164.1, read on the forward strand.
TCTAAAGTTTTTAGAGTGTTTTTTGAAGTGCCATGGTGAGTTTAGTTGAGCAAGCATCCTTCAGTCATTCAGGGACACAAGCTCACTTTGAGGGAGCTGAGTCCAAGTGTTTTCCACTGTGAGAACGGTGTCTTGTACTGACATGGAGAACATCCAAGCCATCAATGCCTCCATGCCAGTATAGTGCCAGGCAGTGCAAGTGGTCAAGAGGAGGGCCCATATGAAGTCCCACTATAGCGACAAGTGGCATTCAGGAAACCTGATGGGGCAAAAAGATAGGAGCCCCGTAGTAGGGTAGTTAGATATGGATGACTGAAAGATGCACATAGAGGCCCATGCCTGTAACATCAGATGTGTTGTTGTCCACTGAACAAATCAAAGATTATGATGCATCATACATTACTGTTACAGTATGTTGCATTATTTTTGTTATCTATTTTCTTCTGTAAAGGATGACTATAATAATTTATTTGCTGGGAATTGTACTAGATATAATAGAACATATAATACTTACAGGGATGGGAGGTGGGTCTCAAGTCTTAATAATACATTAAAATTGCATTCAGCAATTTTTTATGTTTTTTTTTTTTTTTTTAAGAAAAGTTGCAATTTTTGTTAATTGTTTAGGCTGCCTATCAGTTCAGGAAGAATTCAGGACATTGCTTGTGTATCACAGATAGGATTTGTTGGCACATCGTCATTGCAGCAAACAGGAGTTTGACATAGCAGTCTAATTAGTTTGGATGTGTTATAGCTATGATGAATAAATTGATTATTTGATGGTGCTGAGTTGATCTACCTGACTCTGTCAAATATAATCTGCTGATAAATATACTGTCTTGTACAAAAAGTTTGTACATAGATTGTACATGGTTTCTTTTTGTATTTTTCTCAAATTAAAATGGATGTATTTGTGTTCTAAACCATGAAATTCTCCTATTTTTTATTCCAACTACAAAGAAATTCTGCTATTGTATTACTGTACTCCCTCAGTCTCAGGAATAACCCAGTGGTGGAAGGTGAAGTACATTTACTCAAGTACTGTCCTTAAATATAAATTTGAGGTATTTCCATTTTATGCTACCATTTCAGAGTGAAATATTATAGTTTTTTATTCACTGATTTTATTTTACAGCAATAGGTTCTAGTCACTTTGCAGATTAAGATTTTCTCTGCAAAACATATGTTATATGTAACTTGTTATATATGTTGCAGATTTATAAATAAAACTACCCAACATTATGTGAGGTAGTTAAAATTAGTACCGCCCTAACCTGCTACAACATTGCTGGAATGCAAATGTTCCTCACATGTTAATATCATCTAATTAAAACAACATTATGTAGTGATTTATCTTAAAATAACAGCTTCAAAATCATTTTGATGGTACACTGACTTGCCAGCTACTGCACAATCAACAGGACTCAGCAAGCAAACTATAAGAAGAAAGAAGAAGCAAAAAGTATAGCATGTACAATGTAAGTTCTTTGGAAGAAGCTAGATCGCTATTCTCACTATGGATATCAGTGCTACACTGCAAAGAGACCAAAAAAGAGGATGTTGACAGAGGAAAAGAGGAAGAGAAAAAGAGAGAGTGAACAGGCAAAAGACCAGACATGAGACAAAAAGCCAGTCTGATATTTAGAGTGGCATTTACTCGTTTGCGTGAGCTAAAAGAGCAGAAAAGAGCTACTACTACTACTATTAACTATGGCCGCTGGCTCCACTAACTTCACGTTTCCCAAATGGAGCTGCCAATGATCAGAGTTGGTTTCTCAGCGGGTGTGTCGCTGAGTGGGGAAAATCTGTCTGTAGAGACTTGAACAGGTTGGTGATGACCCGTGGACTTTGAATGCTTACGACGATTCCTCCTTCGGACAGTCACCCAGCCACCCCTTCCTGGCTGCTCAGGGGATGCTGGTGGGACGGCTACCACAGGCTAACTCAGGCCGTTCCACACCGACTACCGGGGACTGGCTAGCTACAGTAACTAAAGACTGATCTACCAAGGTGCGGAGCCGGACTTATAAATCTTTACCGTTAAAGGAGGCAGAGGAGTAACTGAACATCTGACACATCGAGCAGGAGAAAGTAGGAGAGAGAGAGGGAGAAGGAGAAGCCATTGCTAGCTGCTGAGCTAGTGTCGCTAATAGCTAAGCTAAAGTACTGTAGCGTTAGCTACAAAAACTTTTGAAAAACTATGACATTAAACAGCAGTCTCTAAAAGACGGAAAGAACTGTGAGTGCTTAGGCAAAATTACTGTAAGAATAAGTGTTTAGCGGACAGTTGGCCGCTGTAATCTAACAAATGTAACTGGTATTTAGCGAGAATAGCACGCTAACCAACACACAAGCACCGGAAACGGAAATGAGTCGATACACTTAACGCAGTACGTCAGCAACGAGAAACCAGGGCTTGCAAAACAAAAGGATCCGAGTACTTTTTACAGTACTGGAATTAACAGTGATAATAGCTCACTATTTACCCTGCTACACCAAAACCCCTTATAAATATCAGTCCATTCACATCAAAATGTGTGATATACTATAGACAGGTACTGTAGAATTGCAATAGACTCAGTGCCTGACCTTGACTTTCACCAGGGGAAGCCTTAGATAAATGTATATTGTATTGTACCAATCCCCACCCTGTGGAGGGGTCGGTGACCCTGCAGCCCAAGTCGCACCACCAATCCGCTTATCCATTGAGCCTGGTATTAGCCTTGATTTACGTTTACTGACATGCTATTAGCTGCTCCATCACTTTCACCTGTCAGACTGTCAATCAATGGGGATCTACAGTGATGGGTGGGAATAGCATTCGAAATCACATTCTGCCCACATTGGCACGTATATCTCCATGGAGACGGTGACAGTGGATGAGCAGAGGACATCATACCAGGTATCTCGCTGCGCTGTCATGTCAGCGTTGTGAATGTTTGTGCATCACATCGGGATGTGTAGCATCTTAATGTGGATTGGGTTTACAGATACATTTATTCCAGGGGCAAATGATATATTGAGAAAGTAATCCTCTTTCCCCCTGTTGGAGCTTTAACATGTCTAAGCAAAGCCTGGACAGCGATAAGCATGTCATTAAGCAGTGCCAAAGTTAAAGGATTTTTAACCTTTTTGTAACTCAGCAATTTTCCAACTGAAATAATCTGCTTCTAGATACACTGCATTAAACACAGTGTCGCTTGTGTCAAGGGTACTGAGATATCTCCTGAGAATCATTCAAACATCATGAGCAGCACCAATTCTGAGGTGTTATGATGAGGCAGGATGATTTCTCAGATATCCACCCACTCCTCTTTCATAGCTAGAAATCAGCGGACATCTCATAAGTCTCTGGGCCCTGCCCGCTCCTCCTATCCTCGCTCCTCAGCTGAAGTGTGCAATTTCACACTCCAACGTCAAACAACCGGTCAGAAGGAGAATGTATGACCCACCCTGGCATTTGTCCTCATTTCTCTCTCAAATGTGCAAACACTATTACCCTTGGGTTATCTTAAGTGGTGTGGTGAAGACTCGCAGCCTCACCTCTCTTCTCCTCGCCAGACACACCATCAAAACACGACAATCGGCGGGGGTAAAAGACTGAGCGAGGCAGAGGGAGAAAGCGATGGAAATGGAGCAGATGTTTGTGTGGCTGTTGATTTGTGGCCTGATAAGGGTGCTACACAGGCAGCTGGAATTGATGGCTTGTTAGTGAGGACGGGCCCCTCTGTGAGTTGTTTTCAAAATGATTGATTTACAATAAAGTGGCTCCGGGTGTGTGCATGCAGGCAGAACTGATGCAGATCGATCCCACTGAAATTGATTGATCAGCCATTTAGCTTGGCAGTGTGTTTACCGAACGAAAACCAAGCAGGACTCTCCTCTAGGCATCTCTCCCCCCATAAAGCAAAGGAGAAATGCCACCTCTGGGCCTGTCTCATTGCTTTGGTGGCAGCAGCAAAAACAAGCCATATCAGAATATGAACCATAAAAGTGTAATCATACACTGAGAAACACTGGCATAAATGTTTATGATTGTGTACTTTATTCTGCTATCAACGTGTCCTTCTGCGACTTGGAGATACTATGCCTTTAAAAATAATGACTTACGTGCTCTATACAAGGGGAGGAATACTGTTTGCCTTATCACAGTGTCACATTGAGACTTTCAGGGGGAGGCATAGAAATAACTAATAGCAGCGGATTTCAGCAAACAAGCAGCTCGTTCTCAGTCATACTTAAAGCTGACACAACAACAACCTTTACCTGTTTTAGTATCGTTGAGATGACTATCATACAAAATGTAGGATAGCCCTCAAGTGCTCAAGTGCCTCGTCTATGGACAATGTCTTTAGCAATTTTTCCAAACAATGCACACAAGGGTCTCCATGTACATTTCATAAGGAGTTTTATTGATGGATATAGCACAAGGACAATGTTTACCATATGACCTCTGTGACTTTTCCTCACTTCCTCCCTGCCAAAACAAACCTCTCCACCACTCTGCTAAGGACTTAAATCACCTGTCCTCAGACGCCTCATCCTGTTATTTGGATAATTGCCAACGAGAGCAAGCTTTTCCATTCTCACGACAGCAGGCAGTGGCCCCATCATGTTCCTTATTAACAATTTTACACACTTGGTCGCAGCAAGAGGGTGTCAGAATGCCAATAATATTTACCGTCTGCTGTGCGGGCTATTCAGGGGAGGCTGAGTGTTGCTGATTGCCCTGACAGAAGCTGACAGCACCCTGAACCTGAGATCCCTGCAAATCGACTCAGCAGAGTGTCTTCTTCTCAAGGCAGCAGGGTGTGCCAGTGGCCATGAAGCAATTGATGGAGCACAACATTGTTTATGTGTTAGTGCATGAATGCAAACAAAGGTAATCTTTCTCTTCATCTTCAAACATGCACTGGTTGATGGAAGATCACAACTCATATAAAAAATAATCAATGTCGCAAAGCCTGACATCAGATCAAGGAGGAGGATCATATAAAAATTGCAGAGTTCAAAAACAGACCCTTTCTTGAAGCTTAAAAAACAATCTATCTTATCTTTTTTCCATTACCATATAGATTTTTGCTTTTTCATTTTCAAGAATGAACTGTCACTTTTATATGTCATCATGGGTCATTTAGTAAATCAATGAGCTACAACGTTCCATAATTTTCCAAAAGAGCTGGGAGGCAGGTAAATGAAATGGCCGTCTTGGGATTATTGAGCCTTCTCAGTCAATCCATCCAGTCTGTAATGATTTCCATAACATTGATGTGAAAGATGTTGACACCAATTATAGCATTTCCCTTTGACCCCTGATGGTTTTGAATGGAAGTGTTAAACATTACATTCGAGTACAAACACACACACACACACATCTGGTTGCGCTGGATCAGCTCAGACATATCAATATCGATATGTGTGTCTGCATGCGTGTGACAGAGACAGTGTGTTTGCGTGCGCGACAGAGAGAGACAGAGAGAGACTGAAAGAGAAAACTAGACATCCAAAGACCAAGCCCCATCCCACTTCAGTCGTGATAATAGTTTCCATGACAATGAGGCATGCTCAGCACATCAGTTGTGGCCCAGATAAACAGTGATCCTTTACGAAAACAAGAAGGTCATTACAGCAGCTTGTCAAATCAATGCCCAGTGTGTCCAAGTTGATTAAGACATCTCCCCTCAGCTCTGACACTCCGTCAATAGCAGCAGGCGCACAATGCAGTGGTGGGTGGGGGGATGGTGATGTCTGTGGCGGAGGATTCGTGTGTATGTGTGTGTTGGAGGGTGGAGGGGGGTGTAGTCCTTCCTCTCGTTCCGCACGCACACATACACACACCTACGCAAACACACGCACAGTACTCAGATGATTGGAGTGAAATACCCATCAGTCAGGGAGCCGAGGTGGACTAATGATTCCCTGTGCTGCCTATTAGAACTACATGACAACTCAATCCTGCTCACGGAAAGAGAAATGGATGGGGGGGGGCAAGGAGGGAGTGAATAAAGAGACAGAAGAAGAGAGGAAGAAAAGAAAAAGTGACCTTGTAGCAGCATCATTTGAGGCTGAATTAAATTGGCAAGAGCAGCTAATCTTTACCTGGGGGCGATTAACAGAATTAAAGGAGAACAACAAAGGCACAGGGGTTGGCTTTTCTCTTTTTTCTGCCCGCCACTGCCATTTGAAATTTGTGTTCTCATCTGGAAAAGTTGGTGAATCTTTTCTCTAAGCCCATCACTGACAGACTTCTCGATTTGTGAAATGCTGCCATTAGAACTGGTAGGTTTATCATGAAATCAAGATTATGTTCCTAAACCAGGCAGCTTCAGTTGCCATGTTGCAAATGATCATTCTGATAAGACAGGGATATTCATTTAATTATTTCATTATTGGCTCAAAACTGGAAAATGTAGTTCTGCCATCTTCAAACTCATGTACAATAATTTCTTCAAAAAATACAGTATAAACCTTCATCATTGTGAATTAATAGGGTGCTATTAGTAGGAAGTGAACTACTTCAAGTTTAGCCTCTGCACTCGGTCTCATAGCCCCTCTCTTCTCACAGCCTAATCAATATGTTTGGAAAGACAGACAAGGTTAGGCCTATCAGCCTGTCTGGGAGAAAAAAAACATTGCTAATACCCAATGCGAAGGTTCATGGCTGAACTTTACCCACACATAGAGGAGAAGAAGCATAACAACCAATAAACCTTTAGCTCAGGGACATCCAAACTTACTCTAGTGAGAAGCTCAATATTAAATGCTGTCGGCATTCAATCACCATATGCATATTTGAAATGGTGAATGATTTGTATAGTTTGTTGTGAGAACAATTCTGCTTTGACTGAAGTAATACTTAACTTCCAGCAGAGAAAATATTGTCTACATACAAAGACAAAACAACTTTAACCCCCTAATCTCTGAAGATGTTTAACATGAAATTTTGTAGACATTCATGGTCCTCAGAAGACAAATCCTAGTGACTTTGGTGACTTTTCCTCTTGTGCCACCATGAGGTTGATGTTTGTCCAGTACTCAACCAAGTATCACCAAAGTCCTGCAAAACTAGTGATATTCCTGTTCTGTAAATTAAAGTGAGCCAGGCGTCATTCTCAGTGAAGAAGATCTCAGAATAATATAATAATAATAATAAATTTATTTATAGAGAGAAAACTAGACATCCAAAGACCAAGCCCCATCCCACTTCAGTCGTGATAATAGTTTCCATGACAATGAGGCATGCTCAGCACATCAGTTGTGGCCCAGATAAACAGTGATCCTTTACAAAAACAAGAAGGTCATTACAGCAGCTTGTCAAATCAATGCCCAGTGTGTCCAAGTTGATTAAGACATCTCCCCTCAGCTCTGACACTCCGTCTTTGGTGACTTTTCCTCTTGTGCCACCATGAGGTTGATGTTTATCCATTACTCAACTAAGTATCACCAAATTCCTGCAAAACTAGTGATATTCCTGTTCTGAAAATTAAAGTGAGCCAGGCGTCATTCTCAGTGAAGAAGATCTCAGAATATTATAATAATAATAATAATAAATTTATTTATAGAGCACTTTCAATCAAAGTGCTTTACAAAAACAATACAATTAAAATACAAACAGTATAATAAAATTTAAACTGAAACACTGAAAAGTAAATACAACTATACAAAGACATCAAAGATAATCGAACATTTAGGACTCATACACAGGAGTGAATAAGTAGGTCTTAAGCTTTAATTTAAAAACATCAATTGAACATTCCAGCCTAATATTTGCTGGAAGACTGTTCCATAATGTTGGAGCACGAAACGAAAAGGCTCGCTCACCAGCCGTTTTTTTTCCTAACCTTTGGTACAGTCAGAAGTCCTGTCCCATGGGAGCCCAGCAACTGTGTAGGCACATAAGAATTTAAAAGATCCTTCTGATATAATGGTGCAAGGCAACAAAACCTTAAAATCTGCTCTAACCTGAACAGGGAGCCAGTGCAGTGAGGCCAGCACAGGAGTTATATGCATGTATTTAGATAATCCAGTCAGAATACGTGCTGCAGCATTCTGGACCATCTGCAGACCTGGCAAACTTTTCTTTGGCAGCCCAGAGAACAGTACATTACAATAGTCCAGCCTAGATGTAACAAAGGCATGAATAAGGGTCTCAGCATCTTTAAGTGCCAATATTGATCTAATCTTTGTGATTCTTCTGAGATGAAAGAAGGCTACTTTTTTCACCTCTTTAATATGCAAATCAAATGAAAGTGATCAATCAAAAACAACCCCAAGATTCTTTACTCTCTCCTGGCAATGAATGACCGAATCATCAATGTATAGAGTAAAATTGTCATACAAATGACCTAATCTAGCTGGTCCAATAGCTATAATCTCAGTTTTTGCTGAGTTGAGTAGCAAGAAATTTGCTGATAACCAGCTCCTCACCGGAGCCAAGCAAGTCAATAACTTAACCGAATCAGATGCATTTCCTGCAATAACTGCCATATATATATGTAAATCATCAGCATAGCAATGAAAAGCAATCCCAAAAGAACTAATGATCTGACCCAATAGCGCTAAGTATAACAAAAACAGCAGTGGACCAAGGACTGAACCCTGTGGAACCCCTTGCTGAAGTGGTGATGGGTTGGAAAATGTGTTATTATAAAACACACATTGAGATCTTTCTGAAAGGTAAGATCTCAACCACTTAAGCACCTGGTCAGAGATGGTGAAGTATTTCTCGATTCTGTCCTAAAGAATACAGTGATCAACAGTATCAAAAGCCAAATAACAACAACAAAAGGACAGATGTTAAGTCTGAGTCAGCAGCCAGATCATTTACCATCATTTACGTTTCAGTAGAATGTTTTGCTCAAAAAGCAGACTGCAGCGGCTCAATAAGATTATTAGATGACAGATATTTTAAAAGGTGATTGGCGGCAATCTTCCTTCTCTTCTGGACCTGTACTCCTTGAGGACTCTGAGGCGTGGAGGAAAGATTGCATCTGACTCCTCCCACCCCGGACACAAACTGTTTCAGACTCTCCCCTCTGACAGGAGGCTGCGGTCCATCAGGACCAAAACCTCTCGCCACAAAAACAGCTTCTGTTTGTACAGAATATTCTCTTCCGTTGCGTTATTTCTGCACGGCACAGACCAAGAATAATGCACATGTATATATCTGCAACGTTGTTCTTCTATTCCATATTTATATATTTCTACATTTATTAATGTCGACTGTATGTTTGTCTACATGTAGCACCTTATCACCACAGCAAATTCCTCGTATGTGTAAAACACTACTCTGATTCTAATTCTGATTCTGAAAAGCTGATTTGAGACCACTTTCTCAAAGACTTTAGATAAGAAGGCAAAATTAGAAACAGGTTTTATATAATTTTCCAACGAGTTTATATCCAGATTTGGTTTCTTAAATAATGAAAAAAATCCCCTGTGGAGAGGGAAAGGTTTAAAACAGCTAAAACATACAATTCTAATGTTGGCCATAGTTCTTTGACAGCCCAGGCAGGCAAGGGATCCAGAGAGCAAGTAGTTCCTCTTGCAGTCACAACAATTTTAGTTAACTCAGCCAAAGAAATTGGCTCAAACTCAGAGTGGCCCTGTCCTGTAGAAAATGGTCCTGTGATAGCGCAGTCTAATCCCCCAACATTTGACTGGGGTATCGTAGTTCGGATGTCCTCAACTCTCTCATAAAAATACATCATAAAATCATGTGCTTACAAATCCGTACTACTTACTGGCTGCTGACACAGTGTAAGTCTATCAACAGTGTCAAATAAAAGACTAGGGTTATGCATATTATTCATAATCACTTTAGAATAAAATGCTGCCTTTGCAGTAGCCATCCTAGACTGGTAGGTGGTCAGACTGTCATGCTGTGCTCTATAATAAACTTCAAGCTTAGTATGGCGCCACTGACGTTCAACTTTTCCTGCAGCTCTTTCTGAGAGTCAGTAACTCATCATTTAGCCAAGGTGTATGATTTTTTGGAGGACACTTCCGTGTCTTAGCTGGAGCCACCCACTCCACCAAATCCCGCAGTGCACCATTTAAGTTGTCTGTGAGACAGTCCACTGAAAGGCTTGGCTGAATCCATCACATCTGGTACTTTCAAATTAAGGTAATTTATGCATGCAAAATAAATCTAGCTAAAATGTCAGCAAACTCAGAAATAAAATTATCATTGTACTTGGACGATAGATTGCAGCAATCAAAACCATAGAAGATTTATTTATAGTAAAAAGGTGCGATTCAAAACTAGAATAAGGATCACAGTTTAAAATCTGTTTGCATTTAAAAATGTCCTTAAAAAGTGACACAATCCCCCCTCCTCTTCCAGAAAGTCTCAGAGTGCTGAAAAAGCTGATGTCAGGGGGACAAAGTTCCATTAGTGGCGATACATCACCTCACGCATCCATGTCTCGGTTATGAACATAAAATCTAGAGCATGGAAGAACATATGTCTTGTTAGACAATGATCGGACATTCAAAAGAGCCATCTGGACCTTTAGTCCTTCATTGACCGGCGACGTAATAAAAACCACACACACACACACCGCCTCCTCTGCACCGCCTCTTCTCTGTCCAATAGGACTGCAACAGCTGATCGGCCTCCGGACGCACCAGGTTAACAGGTTGAATACACCACTGCCTATTCACCAAATCCAGATGATTATAGCAAGTAGACCTACCAACAATCGGGTCCATGTAAGTCCTTCTCAGCCATACATTTAACTTGGTGCCACAAGCACGCCGACGTCTGCACCATGTCCACCCTCAACGTGTGAAATCCTCTCAAAAGAATCCCAGATATCGAAAAGTGCCTGCCGCTCATAAACCAGTGATGTTTTAGTGTTATTAACAAACAGAGACGCCACCAGAAGCAAAACAAATGGCACAAACAATGATGATGGGACAAAAACAGGAGCAGAGAAACGGCATGACATGATAGTCGGCGCCATCTCTCACTGCATTGAGAAACTCAAGATGGCTTACACAGCACTGTTTCTTCAAGCACAATGCCTAGCCAACACCTCAATCTGAAGTATTCCTTTTGGTCCACAATATTTATCTCGCAGAGTCTATGAGGTATTCCATACAAGGCCATTCTTAACTGGCCAAAATATGTAGTCGTCATCTGACGGGATGCCAGACTCAAATGCTTTACCCAAGCTACATTGGGATTTGAGATCACATGTGTTGAATTCTAAGCGAAGACAGTGAGTCTGTAAACATACCAGACTTCAAGAAAACACCTTTTGTATATGACCCGTATCTCACCAAATTAAAGCCTATCCCATCAGACTCAGCTGTAGGCTACTTTGTGTTTAGAGCTAATTAGCATGTTAGTGTGCTAACAAGCTAAAGTAAAATGGTGGACAAAAAATACAAAATAGTATGCATGCTAAACATTAGCATGTTAACATTGCCATCGTGAGCAGGTTATTTTAACATGCTGATGTTAGCATTTAGCAAGTACAGCTTCACAAAGCCCCTATGTTTACAGACTTAAGATGTGTCTCAATTTGCATTTTTCTACTTACACTTGCAATTCTGAGTGTTTAAGTGCATTCACACAGACAGTTATGGCAAAATGAGTACCTGGATGGTGTACTCATAAGTTGATTTGAGTGTGGAATGCTGGACACTTCTCATCCTCAATGGTCACTAGTTGGCTACGTAGTGGAAGGGAAGGGACGAGCATCCTATTTTCAAATTTGTGGCAAAAATGGCAGCAAGTAACAATTCACCATTAAAAAGAAGCGGTCAAATGTCATACTTGCAATCGTTATTTCTGGTAAATGCACAATGTCCAGGTTTGATTTGAGACAACACACTTTCGACATAACGCAAGTAAGTACATAGTGTACACATATAAATGTACTACCAGTATTGAGTTTGAGCTTTTCCATTTTTTGTTACATACAGCCATATCCCAGTATCCAAAGTATTTGATCCCAGTGGGTACCTCAAATATGCTGCCTATTTTACTAACAAACTTTTCCCCCCAATGATAATTATGTGCTTTTAATAAATTTCAAATATTACAGATAGCCAAGAAAACAGTTGACAGTAAGCTACATTTAAATGCTATGCTCAGGGAGAGGAGAAAACATATTCCCTCCCACTGACCACCAATATTACTGCCATAAAAGCAAGATTGGCTGCAGTAAATAGCTGCTTGCCGTCAGTGTATTCATGATTCAAGGATTTCATTTGTGCTAAGCCATGCCCAGGAGATGTGGGCTGGATCTCCATGTCTTTAAGAATGGCCCCACAACAGCTCTTCCTCACCTTTTCCTCACAATTAGTCACAGCTGTGTGTCAAAAATCGACTGCCTCTGTATGTCACTGTCACTGGCCAAGGCTAAGTCGAGCCGTTTGAGAGGCTGCCCTCCAGAGCACCCCAGAGATAGGATCGGATCGCCGCAGGAAATACCACCAAGTCTGTCACGCAACATAACACACTCTTCCCTCAGGTCACATCACTGTGGGGCCCACAACGTGCGTATTCATATGAAATGCATGAACATTGTTTACAGTTCAAAGACCTTCATGGGGTAATATTCTCATCTGCATCCACTAGGCTTTCCATGGTGATCCAGAATGACAATCACACATACTGCAGCAGCCAGTTCCAATGTGAATCATTGGTAGGTTTTATATCATTGGCGAGTTACCTGCTCGACACCCTCTGCTACAATTATTATTACTAGTTCTAGTGTAATCATTGTTATTATTATCATTACGATTATTATCATAAACACTACTATAAATAGTGTTCCTCTTAAAAGGAAGTTTTTCCTTGCCTCTGCTGCCTAGTGCTTGCTCATGGAGAGAATTGTTGGGTTTCTGTAAATAATATCACAGCCCTAGACCTGCTCTTTAATGAAAAGCGCTATGAGATAACTGTTGTGATTTGGAGCTATATAAACAAAACTGAATTGATCAGAATTGAATTGTAGGTACACATTGGCTCAACGTACAGAACACTGTTTGTTCAAGTATTCTCTTGTGCTTCAATGGAGTCATACAGAATTGCCCATGTGAGAAAATCATCCATCTCTCCTGAGGGTTTTTTCTGCTTCTTGTTTATGTCTAGATGTCAGATAAAGACACGCGCAGGCATGCGCACGCGCGCGCACACACACACACACATATATATATATATATATACACAATCAGCATCTCCACCCTCAGGACCTTTTAGAGAAAAGGAGTACATGTCAATATTTCCAGGAATTTCCTTTGAAATGTTTGATTGTTCAAGTAAAGCGTGTAAAATCGATGGCTGATGATTTGTGTCATTTTACGTATTAGCTGTATAGGGCCTTAGGGTGCAAACATTAAAATGCAAACATTACATGTCCTCTGCCATACCATGCTGTATAATTACTGCATGCTCTATGCCAAATGAACACAGTTGTTGTTTTAATGATGTGGCTGAAGCAATAAAAGCGAAAGTGTCTTCTTTAATACTCTTCAGACAACATGGCAGCCATTGGGAAGTGTATTTTACGTGTTTTGTCTATGTAAATGTGCTGATGTTAAAAGAAAATTTTGAGAAAGTGATTTTAAATCAGGACCAAAGTCAAAATTTCACTCAAAAATTGCATCAAACAATGTTTCACTTCAAAACAAAAACATGTTGCGTTGTTGTTGTACAATATTTAGCAATGACACTGACAATAATTAATATTCATGAGACTGCAACTTTGCAGCCCCGCAGGATGGTTAAATTAATTATGCTAACAGGGTCATTTAACTGCTTTATTCAAAGCAAGCAATTCTCGTGCAATAAATGACACAATAATTACGCACACAATCTAACAAGATGACAGTGACAAGTGGAGGAGTGACACACTCATCACCATAAAGTACAAAGAACACATTTACACACATGCACACACACGCACAAACACAACAAACAAAACAAAACTGAAGTAAAATCCACACAGACAAGATGAAAGAATAACAAAAAAAAACAGTTTTACATCCGCTACAGCTTTTCTCTGTATGAGTAGTAAATATGATTTATTACCACATGTTATTATTTAGTGTTATTCATCTTCTCTGTCAGTGCACACACACAGAGGGGTAATAGAAATGCCAGCAAGGTGGCTGATTTACTTAGTAAAATTTTCCTATCAAGGCTTCAAGGCATGATTGGAGTCTGTAAGAGTAACGAGAAACCATGCATTATGTAGGCGACTCTGACACGACCTTGAGACTTCTCAGCACAGACCATATATTACCATCAGAGTGACCTTCCCGTCCCGAAGATACATCTGATGTGTTTAAGGCTGTTTTACAATGCATTAGGAGGGCTTTACATGTGCTGAGCTCACTTTATTTGCTCATACATTTCACAGGAAGAGTTTAGTGTCAGGCTGATGGGGACCATTCACAGTGACTGAGTCACTTGTCGAGACAAATGAGCCCCTGGAAACAGACCGAGGCGGTGGATAATAAGCATTTCAAAGCAAATTCCCACTTTTCCCGTTTTATTTCCCTCCAATATACAGCACATTTACTGTTCAGTGAACCCTAGATGATTCCAGCTCATCGTGTATTCTCACCTGCTGCGATTGATTGACCTGCATCTTGAAGACAGAGAAGGGATATCATTTTTCCCACCAAGTGATGGGGCGTCAGGATCAATATTCTCACTCTTGGTTAAGCTTTTGCAACCTTTAGAACATCGTCTCCAATCGATCTCTCTCACATAATTGTCTTCATTTTCATATCAAGTTTTTTTTCTTCTTTTGTACATGTCAATGACATTTGCAATGCCTCGTGGTCTTGTTACATGACCCTTTGAAATACCCGAGGTAAAGGGCACAAAACACAGATTCATTAACATGTTACATTTATTGTCACTGTCTCCCTCTTTCCACTTTTCACCCCTGTGCTATAAACATGTGCGGAGCGTGAGGCCATGTTATATTTCCATATAAAAAGCCCCATAATTATAGGGGGGATGAAGACGATTGTTCCCCTCATCAGAGGAAATGATAAGGGAGTACCAGGTCCTGTGAAAGAACAGAGTCCATTTTGATATAATTGGCAGTGGAATTATTTATGACATTAATTGCCACATTATCGACTGGCTGTCAGCTTCTGTGTCAGTCTGTCCATCTTTCTTAGCAGAAAGAGCCAGCTCAGCCTGGTGCCCACTGACAAGCTAATTACTACAGCACAACCCTGAATGACAAATGTTACTCATCTAAGACCGGGCCCGGAAATAAGGGCCACTTTCTCCCCCTTCGGCTTCTCTGGATCAAGTGAGACAGCAGTGTGCTGCCAAATGTCTTCAGGTGCAGGAGAGAAAGAGTTTGCATGTCAGACAGAGAGAGGGAAAGAGAGGGCGGGAGGGGGAGAGAAGTTTCCAGAGCCAGGGGGACAGTTAAATCTAAATCTTACCCCATCCTGTTTGCTGCTCCGCTATCAGTGGCCAGTTGTCACTCATAAAGACAAGTCCTTTTTTTCTCCCTCTGCCTCCTTGTAAATTTGCATTAGCTCATGCCAATCAGTCATCAGGCTGTGGGGCTGATATGTAGTGACTGGGTGATTGGTCCTTAGTTCTTTTGACAGTGAGTCACACACTAGTGTGCCTTTTGGGGAGGTGAATTGTGCTGCACCACCAATATAGAGCTGAGAGATTATACAGTATGTAAATACATTTTAACATTCCCAAAATCTGAAAATGCTGCAATAGTGTGTCATAATAATAGTACAAAATACAGCATGCACTATGTATACATTTATATAGTATACATTTTTTGCAGTTAGTATACAAGGCAGTATACTTTACGATTATGTACTAACAAGAACTTAAACAAGATTTTTACTTTTAAATATTTCCAAAGGTAATCCAATATTTTGTAGTCTCACCATCGTCAGCATTTTCTTACAAGAGGGTTTACCATTTCCTTTATGCATTGCATTCTGGGACAAGTATGTTCATCAACAGCACATTCAAAAATCAAGCAGATTTTAAATGTTTGTGTATTGTTACTTTGTCCAGTGTGAATGCACTGCATGCTGAAAACCTGATTCCAATCAGTATGTAGTATAAAATCAAATGACAATTTAGACTCTACAAAATGCAGGTTTCAAATGTTTAGTATTTGGTTTTATTGTGTTTACACTGTCACCCTCACATTTCAGTGATATTGCAAACAAATTAAAAGCAGCAGCAACAATTCACTACAGATACTGTGCACAGAGATCCAGCTGGGGCTCACACAGGCACGGAAAATATGTAGGTACAGTACATATATATATATATATATATATATATATATTATACACACATACACACAAATAAACACTCACACACAGTGGCTAGTAGAGGAGCCTGCGGGGCTACTACAGCAGAATGTCACTGATCTGCTCTGATGAAGTGACATGCCATTGTTCAGCCAGGAAGTTACCAAGGAGTGGCAGCAGTGAGGGAGCTGATGGTCAAGGAGGGCTTCGCCTACAGGTAGATCTGTGGCTCACCTCTTAATTAATCTACTGTCTGTGATGCCCGGCATCCCTTATCATACCCTTGCATGCACAAAGACCCATGTCAAGCATATGTCAACCCGCTTTGGCACTCCCCGCCTATCCCATAATGCAGTTTGTGTTGGTGTGGCAGCTCGGGATGCGTCCCTGACGAGGATAGGAAGTGACACACACCAAACTCGGTGTGTCCCCCAGCCAGCTCCGGTGGCTCGGGGCCTGTCAATTCCAGCTTCATCAGTGGTACTGGCTCAATGGCAGTGCCTGTGACACATGTCACAAAGTTTTAAATGTCTGCTCTTTTCAGCAGGATGGCTGGGTGCGTGCCGCAGCCAGGGGAAGGATGACATTTTGTGTCGTGTGGGTGGGGTGGGGGTACTTGTTGTGGCTCCCCTCTTCCTGCCTCCTCCAGCTGTCAGCCCCAGTTTCCTCTGAGCATATCAAAACACAGACAAATAAACCTTGTCATTTTGAAACGCCGGCACTAGTGACCAGGCTCCTGAATGGTATGTCAGCTGGAATATGGTCACAGAGTCCTGTAGGAAGTGGTGTGTAACCACATGCAAGCAAGCACGCATACTCTCACATGCACACAATCTTGTGCACAAGCTCAAGTGTTTACGCTAATAGAAGTAAGAAATAAACAGATACCGTTACAGTGGACAAACATTGCATGAGGTCATCTCTGACCTTTCCTCCATCTGCCTGTGCATGACTGACGCAGTGGAGTGAAGTTCAACACGGTGTCTTTCAAAATCCCAAATACAGCAAGCCTCTCCTCTTTATGTCATCAGCTACTTCACCTCTGAAGAAGTAGGTAATGTAATACTCTTCATCTTTTTAACCACTTCTACAGTTGTAATGATGAGCACATGGCTCCATAGGCTATATACAGGAAAATATGTTAATGTGATGGACATTTGGTAATTGGGGATCAGTGTTTTGTGGTGGTAGAAGGAATTTAAGGGAAAACACCAGAGTACCTTAAGCTCTTTATCAAAAAGACAAGAGACACAGTTAGTTAAACCCTTTTAATTACTTGAAGACATCCATCTAATACAATTTTTTAATCAGATCAGCATATAACATCATTCATTCAAAACAGATTGGAAGGGTGCCAGGGGAACTTTAAATTAGATGTTAAAAAACTGGTGGTTAGGTTGTCATGATAAGGCATTAAAAATCATGATAAACACTGCAAACCCATAATGATTATAAAATTATTATAAAAATGTAAACATTTGAAAAGCAATGCATTTGAACACATTTAGGGCAATGGTAGAGGAAATATTCCATTAGATGCAATTTTCTGAAGATTATGTCTAATAGTTTGCTTGCAATCATCACAATGCAAATAATGAACAGAATAATTCAGTATGAAGTTGAAGGT
>NC_060164.1:15853636-15868540 GCF_021292245.1 Micropterus dolomieu
CTACAGATACTGTGCACAGAGATCCAGCTGGGGCTCACACAGGCACGGAAAATATGTAGGTACAGTACATATATATATATATATATATATATATATATTATACACACATACACACAAATAAACACTCACACACAGTGGCTAGTAGAGGAGCCTGCGGGGCTACTACAGCAGAATGTCACTGATCTGCTCTGATGAAGTGACATGCCATTGTTCAGCCAGGAAGTTACCAAGGAGTGGCAGCAGTGAGGGAGCTGATGGTCAAGGAGGGCTTCGCCTACAGGTAGATCTGTGGCTCACCTCTTAATTAATCTACTGTCTGTGATGCCCGGCATCCCTTATCATACCCTTGCATGCACAAAGACCCATGTCAAGCATATGTCAACCCGCTTTGGCACTCCCCGCCTATCCCATAATGCAGTTTGTGTTGGTGTGGCAGCTCGGGATGCGTCCCTGACGAGGATAGGAAGTGACACACACCAAACTCGGTGTGTCCCCCAGCCAGCTCCGGTGGCTCGGGGCCTGTCAATTCCAGCTTCATCAGTGGTACTGGCTCAATGGCAGTGCCTGTGACACATGTCACAAAGTTTTAAATGTCTGCTCTTTTCAGCAGGATGGCTGGGTGCGTGCCGCAGCCAGGGGAAGGATGACATTTTGTGTCGTGTGGGTGGGGTGGGGGTACTTGTTGTGGCTCCCCTCTTCCTGCCTCCTCCAGCTGTCAGCCCCAGTTTCCTCTGAGCATATCAAAACACAGACAAATAAACCTTGTCATTTTGAAACGCCGGCACTAGTGACCAGGCTCCTGAATGGTATGTCAGCTGGAATATGGTCACAGAGTCCTGTAGGAAGTGGTGTGTAACCACATGCAAGCAAGCACGCATACTCTCACATGCACACAATCTTGTGCACAAGCTCAAGTGTTTACGCTAATAGAAGTAAGAAATAAACAGATACCGTTACAGTGGACAAACATTGCATGAGGTCATCTCTGACCTTTCCTCCATCTGCCTGTGCATGACTGACGCAGTGGAGTGAAGTTCAACACGGTGTCTTTCAAAATCCCAAATACAGCAAGCCTCTCCTCTTTATGTCATCAGCTACTTCACCTCTGAAGAAGTAGGTAATGTAATACTCTTCATCTTTTTAACCACTTCTACAGTTGTAATGATGAGCACATGGCTCCATAGGCTATATACAGGAAAATATGTTAATGTGATGGACATTTGGTAATTGGGGATCAGTGTTTTGTGGTGGTAGAAGGAATTTAAGGGAAAACAC
Organism: Micropterus dolomieu; assembly: GCF_021292245.1. Taxonomy (NCBI): domain Eukaryota; kingdom Metazoa; phylum Chordata; class Actinopteri; order Centrarchiformes; family Centrarchidae; genus Micropterus; species Micropterus dolomieu. The sequence continues at coordinate 15,854,912 of NC_060164.1, forward strand.
CAGAGTACCTTAAGCTCTTTATCAAAAAGACAAGAGACACAGTTAGTTAAACCCTTTTAATTACTTGAAGACATCCATCTAATACAATTTTTTAATCAGATCAGCATATAACATCATTCATTCAAAACAGATTGGAAGGGTGCCAGGGGAACTTTAAATTAGATGTTAAAAAACTGGTGGTTAGGTTGTCATGATAAGGCATTAAAAATCATGATAAACACTGCAAACCCATAATGATTATAAAATTATTATAAAAATGTAAACATTTGAAAAGCAATGCATTTGAACACATTTAGGGCAATGGTAGAGGAAATATTCCATTAGATGCAATTTTCTGAAGATTATGTCTAATAGTTTGCTTGCAATCATCACAATGCAAATAATGAACAGAATAATTCAGTATGAAGTTGAAGGTAAGAGACGCAGTGGGAAAGGCAGCAACACGAGAACATAAAATAAAACATAATGATATACCTGGAATGCATCCTTGGTTACAACTGTGTTAAATAAGCTGATATTGGAATGTTTTTGACTTTAAAAGCTGCATTTGACACATACAACAGAAACCAACCCAATAATTGCTGCAGATATCAAACTAAGACAGACATGCACCAATTGCTCTGTGTTTGGCCTATTTTTTAAAAGTCTGACTGAAGATAAAGTAGCCTATTGAAAGGATCGAGACCAACGTGGTACCAAATGACATGACTTTACCTGGTCAGTACCACCGTTTCCGCGTCTTTTAAAGTAATACCAAATAACGTCTCTCTCTGTGCTGAAATCCAGTGTGTACATACAGACATTTACATGCTTACAGGTCTTTGTTTTTTTTTTGGATATTGCTCACCATCAGCCACAGACGGCATGCCCAACAGCAAGGCAGTATAGCTTTATGGGTGTGGAAACAGAGACCAAGATGTGGGTCATGTGCATGCGCAGAACCGCTAACTAGCACATCTCGATAGGTAGCATAAATTGACAGATTAACTGGCTGATGGATTGATCAGTGCATCTCTTAATTTAAAGACACAAAAGAAAAGAAGAACATTCAAAGAAAATAAATAAAAGCATTATGCCGCAAACTAAAATTAAAGGACTGATCATGCCTCAAGTCTGGACTCGGAAATCTTGCATAAACCTTGTTCTGTTCAACTATTTGTGATGTCTTAATGTTTTACACAGCAGTTACAACGTGTGTGCGAGTGAGGAGAGAGGGAGAGAGAGAGCGAGAGATGGATATGAGTGCATGTCAGGCCCCAGGTGTGTGACCGTCGCCCCTTTCACCATTGATTAGTGGCAGTAGTGGACGGGTGATCCATCATGGCTGTCAAAAAAAAAGGATGCTATTGGCTGGGTCCGTTTGTCACTGAATGTGTGTAAGACAAAGAAAGAGGTAGGAAGTCTTTCCGTGCGTGCATGCGTGCGTGCGTGCGTGTGTGTTATGCGAGCCGAGTTGTGCGGTTGTCATGTCATGTGGGAGTGTCATCTCTGACTCTGACTGTAAGCTGGAAGCAGGCAGGCAGACCCAGTTCAGCAGAGGAGGCTGGAATACAAACTTTAAAAACTTAAAAACATTCCCCTTACATAACCATAACAATGTTTTGATGAAGTTTCAATCTTTTTCTAGTGGGAGATCAGCTGACTCAAATCTCACCAGCAGTTTTAATAAATAGGAGATTTATTTGATCCTCTTCACTTTCATTTCATGTCCCTCTTTACGCCTGACCAGTTGTCCATCAGAGTTGGTCATTTCGGATGAATCTGTTGCCCTCTGAGTGCTTCCCATAGTAGACATAGCGACACTTGGCGAATACCCCTAAAAACAAAATGAGAGAGAGAGAGAGAGAGAGAGAGAGAGACAGAGAGAGAGAGAGAGAGAGTGTGTCAGGTGAGGAGTTGTGATGTTATCTCTTGGAATATTTCTGTGACAGACAGACAAACTCCCATCTTGGAATTCACCACAATCCCTCACAAGGGGATCACAAAATAATCCGAGGGGTTGCCAGATAATTTTCTTCCTTCCTTCCTTTTCTCCTGTGAAGTTGTACATAATTTTACATTTTCTTCTAAAAAAATATATAAATAAACAAACCAATTGAGGCGTCTGGTCAAAAGGGGTGACAAGGAAACTAATTTAAAAAGGTTGGGCAAAACACTGTGTCATGTGATCCTAACTGAAAATACATGTGTCTTTGATTGCTGGAACACAGATATTCTGTGAAGGTTTAAATATTGGCAAGGCTCTTCCTCACTGAACAAAGAGAAGACTTAAGTCAGGTTTATTTGCTCGTAGCACAGTCATAAAAGCTTAATTAGATTCACGTTGTAATACATTACTTAAAGTAGCTTTAATGTACGTGACATTCTCAAATAAAAACTAGGTCTCTAATATTGCCTGCATCTCAGGTAAGACCACAGGGGAAGACTACATAAATATATTAATGCAAGACTTGAGGTAGTAAATGCATTCAATGTGTTCGTTAGATCTCAAGGACACAGATGGTAAGTTTTAGTGAGCAACACTGAATGTAAACACAACCGTGTTTGTTTACTACTGTAAAAAAAATCCCACAGGTTGGCTTTAAATGGCAGGATGTGGTCTGGGACTGGGTTTGGCTCCTCGTAGGGGGATGAGTGGTGTTGCTGGGAAGGATGAGCGTCTTGTTCCAGAGAAAGACCAGTGTGGCCTCAGGGCAAAGTCCTGATGGTAACAAGCTCACAGCCACCCACGCACACCCACACTCACACAGACATACACACTGAACCATCACAGCAAGCACTTATTTAACTATTAGCAGGCATGGGTGTGGCACGGTTATGTGTATTTGTGTATGTGCATGTAATAGGCTAATAAAATACAATAAAATAATAGATGTCACCTTTGGAGTTTAGAACCTGCTACTACACTTTGCTATTATCTTGTTATTTCATTTGATTCACTTCCTGAAAAAGCCTGATCAAGAGCAGCCTGTCGCTTTGGAGAGGACTTTAGTTTTCTCTCCTATTGTTCCCATTATTATTATTCAGTGGAGGAAGTTAAAATAGAATAGGTCTCCTAATTTCAACTGAGATTAAACTGCTGAAACTAGTCGTACTAGCAAAAGTATAGTAAATACGCCATTAAATCACAACTAAATAAAATATGTGCAATTATATAGCTCAGTGGCTGGTCTGCTCTGGCTCTGATGTCATAGCGCTCCGACTGCCACTTGATGAATGTGGTGGGTTGCAGCTAGGTGTCACCTCTCGCCAAATGAGGCAAGGGCAAGTGGCATTAGTGCTGTCAATGATCCTGTGACAGCAGAACAGATACAGCTTTCGCCAGGCTTTTTAAATAGACATCAAGTGCATTATAGGACGAGGGGGGCCAAGCCACAGACAGGGCAGGAAAGGAGAGACTTATGGGAGAGGCGGTGTTGCAGAAGGATGAGGGCTGCTCCAAGCGCTAAGTCCAATCACATAATCCAAAGAGACATTGTCAAGGGCGGAGAGAGAATGGCAACTAAGTGACAGAAAGCAGAGACGGGGACAGAGATACTGGTGCCATATTAGTGCCAAGCATATTCTGATGCCACCCTCAATTCTAACCAAACCTGACACATTGCTCTCTTTCCCCCACTCTCTCTGACTCTTCAAAGTAGGCTCCACCAAGTCACACACACACATACACGCACGCACATATAAAGTACGCAGACATACACACAAACACACACACGAGTCCCTCGCAGCAGTAGTGGGTGTTCTGTCAGGCGGAGGAGCAGTACAGCAGCAGCAGCAGCAGTAGCAGCAGCCCACAGGCCCGAGGACAAGCTCAGTCAATCTAAATCTGGACTTTGTAGTAGAGCAGTGCTCATTTCCCCTCATAGCCCAGCTACTTGAGGTGATCCAAACACTGAAGTGTGAGGAGCTGTCACCTCCGATAAAATCCGGGACCAACTCCATGCATGCCTGCTCTCCCGGTGTGTGAGGGATACATATACGTATGTGTTTGTGTGCTTCTCTTGACGGTAAGAAGGTTGGGGGGTGAGGGGGTGTGGGGGGGAGATTCCAGCTGCCGTGATTTGCCTGGGGATATAGGTGCCACGGCTGGAGACTAGGCTTGACACCACAGGACTTGGGGTGTCTCACAGCGCTATGATCACATGGGCACCGGGGCCTTTCACATATTCACAGCTTACCCGGTGAGAAATTCACTCTCTCCAGCAGTAGGGCCCTTAAAAAGATTACCCACTGAGGTACCAGAACCAGGGCTCATATAAGACATTACCTAGAGGGGATATATTTGTAGGTTGCAACCAAAGCCTTCCAGAGATAACCTTCACAGATGAAGGAACTAAAGCTAAAGGCCCCTCAAGCCTTCACACTCTGCTGAGCTTGTCACTAGCCCATGGGGACTGAGAAGGATTGGAGGGAACACATTCGGAGATTCTCCAGCACCAATCAGAAAGCTCTGGCGATGTGTGACCTGTAACTCTCCAGCAGCGCTTAAAAAAGAAGAAGCAATATCTGTGATCAAAGGACAAGAGGAAGAGTAAATTAAGGGAAAGAGCAGAACAAGTAACAGGGATGAGGTCTGTTTCCCAGCAGGAGAATGTGTCTTAATTTCCTATGCAACCTGGCTCAAGCTCTAGATCCACTTCAGCATTACATTAAGCAGCGTGTTTTGTGCATAAGCACATTCCAGTTCGCTGCGTTCCCTTCACAGCGAGAGCTTGCTCTTATTACGAGAGAAACCCGGAGAAAGATGGGGTGGTTGGCGATGGAGAAGGGAATAGCTATGCCACACTCAGTCTTACATAACGCCTTCTGAGGCCATGCTCACGCCTGTGGGGTTCCGCCTGATGAACTGATACTTAATAAACTAGTGGTACAGTGCCAAACCCAGTAGTCTACAATATCCTCTGTGTATCCTAAGCTATGGATGAGCACACTTGAATCAACGCCCACACTCTCGACCATATACACATTATCACAAACACAGACACACTTTCATCTCATGCACACAAACAGCACACAGTGAGAACAGTGGGAGCAGCCATTATAGTGACAGATTAACAAAGTGATGTGGAGGCTAATGTTTCTATCATGCCCTGGTGGAGGAACAATCATGCCTTTGTTCTGCATATGTCACGCAGCACCTTGTTGTTTTTAAGGGGACTAGCTAACCCTCTTGTCTTTATTAAAGGGCTGTACGGTCTTTATCTTGTATCTTTTTCTAGCTGAATGCTACAGTATAGGTTAGTCGTCAGACAGTCTGGTCTTTTCAGAGCTGATTACCCAAAGCATGTGTCCTCTCTGTGGGGGCTTGATGGGCCACTCTGCCACAGTGTGAGTAAGCCAGCTGTACAAAGCCTCCTATGTACAGTGATCCACTATCAAATCAACACATATGGTATCAAAAGTTTTTTTTTTTTCTTGTGAATATATCATTTTTCTTTACTTAAAGTATAACGAATAAAAGTAGGGCAGAAATCACCTCTATAAATTACTATGGCCAGTAAACGAATCCTTCCAGAACTTAAACCAAGGTTTACAAGTTGATCAATACAGTGTCACTCACTCAGTACTTTTCAGGTGTCTAGCTACAGCAGTCCAGCTCATTCTCTTGGTTCTGGTGGACATATTCCTGAACCAAGGACACTTCAATTTGTGCAGAAACTACACCAACTGAACTGTCTCCTGTCATGCAGATTTATATCCCCTATAACTGTTTCCTCAGTTTTCAAGGACACTTAATACCAAAATTATTTTCAGTTTAGTGTCTAATTTTGTCCTACCGAATGGACAGCGCTCTGTCTCTGTTCCAAGCTAGCCACTATCCTCACCTCGATAGTGTATTTTTTTGTGTGTTTTTCAAAAAACAGAAAATGTTGTAGTGTGTAAGTTTGTACTTAGAGAACATAAATTACCAGTAACAGTAGATCGTAGGGAAGGGAAGTGTGGGTTAGGACAGTTAGGCTGCAGAAGGGCTTACAGTTCTCCTATCCAACCTGAAACTGACATTTTGTTGCAAGTAGATTTGCAATGTCCAAGAGAACGTGTCCAAGGAATTGCATTAGCCAAGCAAGTTAAAGGCCAGTAAAGGATGAAATAAGGAAATATATTCTTGGGTCCAGTTTAGGTCTCAAATTTGGCAGCACCAGTCACCTTCTGATGGTTAGGTCTTAACTACGCAGGTACAGGCTGGGTTCAGGTCTTTAGACCTGTGCTAGTAGGACTGTAGAGACCTGTTATGTGGCATTCCAACAGGACCACACATCATATTAAGCATATATTACAAATTTATTAATCTGAAATGCAGCTCCAGATTCAGGAGTATTGGTTCAATTAACTACTTCTCTTTGTTATATCTTTTCATATCTTGATAATGATAAAGTTTTTGTTCATCAGATGAATACTTTGTCCATATTGAGGTACTGTAGGTAATTTAAAGAAAAATCATCTCAGAAACTACTTCTGTTCATCTGAGTATATACTTGAAGGGATTCCTAGTCATATTAACTTAAATAGCCTGCTTAAAAACTGCATTTAGTCAGCAAGCACATAATTGTGCATGCATGCACACAAAGATGAGAGAGAGATAGAGAGAGACAGACAGAGAGAGAGAGAGATGGAGTGGGTTTAATGATTGTTCACTGCATACAATCAGCTTGACTCTTTTCAAGGGCCATCAATATGTCACAGAAAGACACATCCGACGGATGTAGCTTTTAACATCAAGGTTATCTGTTCTCGGCATGAATCCACTCCCTCCACTCCAAGTTTCTTGTTCTGTCTCCTTTTCACATCTATCCTCCCCTCTTGTCTCAACTGCTTCCACTCTGTCTTTCTCCGTCTCTACACTTTTTACTGTCCTATTTGCTCTCTTTGATTCCTTTCTTTCCGCTCTCTGATTCCCCCTGTTTGCTGTATTTTTTTGCCTCCTCTCCTTTTCTGTCCCACGCTCTACTTTGGCCACTTAGCCAACAATTCCATCAGTTCTGCCATCCATCAGGGGAAAATGCAATAAGAAAAAAAGCCAATTAACAAGGCAATTACACTTTCTGTATTATCTCCAAGGGCTGAAATAACACTGACGGGCAGGTGGGGGATGGGGTCAGATGGTGCTCGGGGCAGGCATCCATAAGAGTTGGTGCAAGAGTGACTTATGAGCTTGGGGCGTAGGCTGCTGTGAGCCAGGGCTATTATTGTGGACACAATCCATCTCCGGCTGTCCTTTTATCAGTTCAGCCCAACGTCATGAGATGGAGTCGCCACCTCCTCTCTATAGGGAGGCCCACAGATAGATAACCCCCCTGTGTCCCATAAACCAACAGCCAGTGGACTGTGATTCAGCCAACTGAGAAACTGCTGGCACACACAGCTCATTGCCATGGAGAGACATGGAATTGTTTCACTTCGTATTGGTATGCTGGATATATGTGTCAGTGCGTGTGTGTATGCTAATTTGTATATCTTTCCTGAAAAAAACTGTTAAATATTTTTAAAGATAAAGAGATAAACAGTGATGGTACCAAGCAACGTAGGAGCCAGTACATCCAGGTTAAGTCTCTTATTGAATATTGGAATATGCATTTGCTCTGTGCTTGATTTCACAGTCAGGATGGTGGAGGTCAATTATATGCCCAATGAAATCAATTACGTGACTAAAGCTGGGCTCAATTCGGTCACAAGATGCCAGCAGGAATGAAGATTCAGAATTATATTTCTACATGCCATCCAGCTGTTTTTACTGTTATGTTATATGCGTGTTGCTTTTTTGTTGCTTTTTACATAATCATGTGATATGAGTGATGAACTGTTTTTATTGCTATGAAAGGTAGTGCAGGTGTTTTGGTAGAATGACTTGGTAGTGTATTTTGGGCATGAAATTAACTATGATATCACATGTCTGACAGGAACCAGGAAAAGAGATCATATTTCTCCTGTTTTAGCTTCTTTGCATTGGCTTCTATCTTATCTTAAAGAGCTCATAGTACCTTACTACCCCACCAGAGCACTGCGCTCCCAGAATGCAGGGTTACTTGTGGTTCCTAGAGTCTCCAAAAGTAGACTAGGAGCCAGAACGTTCAGCTATCAAGCTCCTCTCCTGTGGAACCAGGTTCCAGTTTGGGTTCAGGAGGCAGACACCATTTCCACATTTAAGACACATAAGACTTTCCTCTTTGATAAAGCTTATAGTTAGGGCTGGCTCAGGTGAGTCCTGAACTATCCCTTAGTTATGCTGCTATAGGCCTAGACTGCCGGGGATTTCCCATTATACACTGAGCTCCTCTCTCCTCTACTTTCTCTCCCTCTGTATGCAACCTCATCCCATTATTGCATGTTACTAACACAACTTCTCCCCTTTCCGGTAGTCTTGTGCTTTCTCGTCCCTCCTCTCTCCTCCTATCACTTCCTGCAGGTTTTCTGGCTCTGGAGCTGTGGAGTCTGGATCCGTGGCTGCGGGTCACCTGCTGCTCCCGTGTTCATGCTCGGCGCCCTCTGCTGCAACGACTATTGTTACTAGTCCTATTGTTATTATTGTTATTATAATTATTAACATTACGATTATTATCATTAACACTACTATACATATCTGTACCATTTTTCATTTAGTCTATAGCAACATCACCTTTACTGTCTGTACCTCTGTGTGTATATTGTGTAGGCTGCCTCCCTCCCCCCTCTCTCCTTCCATCCCTCTCTTTTTCTCTCTGTTCCTTTCCTGCCCTCTCTCTCTCTCTCGCTCCCTCTCTCTCCCTCTCTCTCCTTCACCCCAACCGGTCGAAGCAGATGGCCGCCCACCCTGAGCCATGGTTCTGCTCGAAGTTTCTGCCTCTTAAAAGGAAGTTTTTCCTTGCCTCTGTCGCCTAGTGCTTGCTCTTGGTGGGAACTGTTGGGCTTCTGTAAATAGCATCATAGAGTACGGTCTAGACCTGCTCTTTTATGAAAAGCGCTGTGAGATAACTGTTGTTGTGATTTGGCGCTATATAAATAAAACTGAATTGAATTGAAGATGTGGTGGCTTTGTGTCAGTGTAAAGAGTACTGTTTTGAAAAAGTAAATTTGTTGAAATAAAAGTCTCTGGAATGAACTGGCCAAGGAAATTAGGCTGTGTGAGTCAGTGTCTTATTTTAAGTTTTTTCTAAAAATGCACTTTTATCGAAGAGGAAATCCAGATTGTATGTGAGCCGGCCTGCTTATTTTATTGTTTTTATTCTTGTTTGATTTCTCCTTTTTATCCTGCTTATATTAATGTTTTATATTGTTGTTATTTCTTATTTTATTTTACTTGCCTCTGGCATTGTGTACTGTTTGTTGTGCTTTATAAACAAAGTTTATTATGATAGGGTCATCATTTTTTGAAAATTGATTGTTATTAACCCTGAAAACAAAACAAACTACAGACACTGTAATGTAACCTATATATTTAAACTAACAAAGGCTACAGTATATACTGTATGTATATGAAGGAGTGAGAGTAGTGGAGAAAATAACAGAGCAAGAGGGAATGTCACTTAAGTAAAACATATTGATGGCACCAATGTAAGGACCATCTTATTATCATTTTTATGATGCACATTTCTCACAAAAGAAGTGAAGGCTTAATATGACATGCTGAAACTAAATCTATCCTTTCTCCATCACCAACTTTACTAATAGACTCCTCTGTCAATTAGTTAACAATTTTAACAGCTGAGGTGTCACCTGTCTCTCTTGGGTCTCAAACAAAACTCCTGCGTGTAACTTAAAATTAAAGTGACATTTGTCCTCTCCCAATAAAAAATATTTAGTCCATTAAACATAAATAGCTGTCATTATGATGCATGCCCTGGGCTCAGGCCTTCCCTGTTCCCCTCCTGGCTGTTTACTATGGCCAAACAACTGCAGCGCCTGCATGTTCTCAACTTCAGCATATTGATTAAACTTTTAAATAGCTGCCATATAACCCTGGGACATCAGGAAGATTAATTTGCGTCAATGTTCATCTGTAATTCATTAGCCATTTATACTCTCCACATCTACACAGGCTATCAGGAAAATGCGCCCCATTTTTCACCCAGGCAGAGGCTGGGGAGAAGGCAGAGAGAAAGAGGGATGGAAGGAGGGCAGGAGAGACAGGAAGGAGGGGATTATACTGCCTACAACAAAAGAAGCACTCTAAGGAGCCAAGAGTGTATAGCAAGGCATGCAAGACAGTAAAACATCTAATAGCTTTAAAAAAAAATAATAAAAAAAATACAAGCTTACATACAGTACATGGTGCAATTTCATAGAATTATAAGGAAAGGTATTAGAAATCGTTTGCTGAATTGATAATAATTTGCAACAGTATGCCTGTCCATCACACTGGAGAAAGACAACATATCTGTTACTTCCCCTGTAGACATTTGATGAGGCTTGGACGTCAGACTTTCCAAATGCTTCTCACCAGGCAGCCTGGCATGTTATATTCCTGTCAGTCAGTCATTGGTTAGTCAGTCTCCCATTCAAACATCATGTTTCTCCACCACAGTATATATCCTTTTTTATATTACAGTATATATACTAAGATTCTTGAGCTTAAAGTCATCGTGATGTATTGTATTTTTGAAGCGCAAACTTTGTTGCAGCGCGAACTTTGATTTGGTGTTTGTTCATTGACTTCATAGTTAGGTGTGGAGTGTTAAATTATTGGGGTGGAAGAGTCCATAACTGAGACCGAAAGAGAGAGAGGAGAGATTTAGGAATTGTGTGCATGACTCAGATAAAAACAACACACAAACACACACAATGGGCCAACAAAGGATATAAAAGTATAAGATTGAGTGTGTGTGTGTGTGTGTGTGTGTGTGTGTGTGTGTGTGTGTGTGTGTGTGTGTGTGTGTGTGTGGGGGAGATGGTGAGTTGATATATTTGCTATTGCCATAGGCTGATAGGCTGTCAGGGTAAGGTTGCTGGGCCATGGCTCAACCAGCTCTGATCAATACCAGGTTGATTTTGCCACATGATTCTCCTTTAAGTGCAACAATAACACATTCTGTATGTTTTTATAGGCTTCAGGAACTGAAAGCTAGTGTTATAGGAGGCTAGCTGTGTGATTACGGTCAATATTGACAGAGTAAACAGAAATGTAATTTATATATAGCATAAAACATTTTAATCAATAATTAGACATTCCAATGGAGTCCATACTGTATGTATCAGTTATGTTTTGAGCTTATCGGCAAAATTGGTTTGTGTATGAAAAATGACACTCCATCACTGTCAGTTCACTAAATGGCTATAATCAAACACTTTAAATTGAGGATGGCATTATTCATTGATGGGTGAATTACAGTTATAACCAGATGAATGCCTATCAGTCTTTGTACTTCCAACTTATGAGGATGAGAAGGAAATTGAATTCTGGGGCACATAAATTTTAACTGAAGAAAGAGATTACAGTTGTGGGGGGTCTAACGAAAAAGAAACGGTGAAATTAATTTCACTGACATTTATTCCACATAGGACAAGGAGAGAATACTGGTTACAGTAGCTCTGGAATCTGGAGATAAGAGGAAGGTGGTTTAAGACGGGGGGACTAACAGTTTACACAGTCCTAAGTCTCCTTGGAGAGCCTTACTCAAGGCATCCACTATCATCCAGCCAACTTACTGACAACACACTCCTCACATAATGAAAATACAAAAACTACCCTGTAAGCGCAAAAATGACAAGTTGGTTATTTACTGCTAGAGTTATTGAAAGGGTTTGTCAACCCTTAAGGGCACATGAAACCATTAATGATGCCAGTAATCATAAGCGCTCATTTTCTCCGTCAACATGTGGATCACAAATCACCACCACACATGCACACCACACGGCCTGACACTGATCGATTGTGTTCTTCATTGCACCCAGGATTTCTAATTAAAAGAAAAGCACAGATAAGTGGTTCAAACCTCTGACCGAAATAGAAAGAAAAAGTGAAAATCGCAATTAGAGGTTTGGCTGTGTTCGGTAATGGTGCTGTTAATAAGAGCGGCTGGTGAGTCACTCAATGAAGGTTTAATCACTGGGACAGGATTCAATAACAAAAGAGCATAATATTAATCACCAGAGAGTGATAACTTCACTGTTCATCTCTTTGACATTGGAGGAAGGGATGAATTAATGATGCTCTCCATCCGAACACATTAAATAATAATTATCAGGCAAAACAGCATGAAAGGGACTGCATAATGAACCCCATTGTCAGGTCAATTACAACCACATAAAACTGTTCAAAGGGAAGTAGCTTGTTACTAGATAGCCATACTAGAAAGGACAGCAGTAGCTTTATCAGTGGAAGGTGCTAGGCATCCTATTCCCTCTGAAATCAGGGCTTAAAATGTGTTGAGGGGTCAAAATACAGTTTATACTTAGAGGGCACAGAAACTCTGTCAAGCTGTACAAGCCCTATGGTAAAAAGCTAGAAGCGTTAAGCGAGGCATTCAGTGAGGAACTCATCAAAAATTGGTTAGTGAAAGATAAATGACAGGACAATGACAGTGTTTTGCTGGCTCTAAAGCAATGTCAGTCGCTAAGTGCCATGTTAACTAAACTCAACTACACAGACAATGATGGACTTTATGCATCAGTGGACAAAATGGCACCTCGCTACCTGTCAGTGGCAATTTCCATCAAATCAAAGATGGCCAGAAAATTTAGCTACGAGAGGAACCATAAAATTGACAGTGGTTGTTTCATAAAGCTCTTCCCTTTCTCTCAGCACCAGGTTGTCCTCTAGCTTCTTTTTGTGAGCTAGACATCAATTACCGCATGGCTGCTACCACTCTCTTAAACAAACAGCCTGGCAACCTCCAGTGTGACACATATCAATACTAATCTGACGTCTTGTTCCACAGTTGTTCCCCTCAGACCCTGGCTGGCTGCACCTGCCTGACCGGAGTGCCCAGGGTTGGCTCTAGTCCTTCACACTTCCTTCCCCTGCAGACATCAAACACTTATTACTCCCCATTCTGGCCCTGCTAACTGACTGGCCTGTCTGGGCCACACAGGGACCCCATTATTAGAGTCATTTCAGTGCCCATCCTGACGCCTGTTAGGCAGTTCTCTACCTGGGGCTCCTGCTCTCTGCCTGCCCGACTGAGTGCCTGGCCAGCCAAACAGTGATTGGACATGACATGGTGACAGAAAACAGGGGAGAAGGGCAATAGAAATAAAAGAACAGAGATGGCAGAGTGAGGCGGACATAGATGTGGAGAGAGGAAGGTGGGTATGTTAGCTAGGGCCCTTGTGGCTTAGGGTGTGCCCATCAACACGGATGAGCGTTAGCCAAGAGCCGCATGTCACAATGATGGAGGGGCTGGATCACTCACATCAGAGCTTCATCTGACTGGAAGATATCAATCTCCAGGCCTAATCCAAAAGGACATGGTAAAATATCCTTTAACATTGCTCTCCCACCCTGCCTTTGTGTGTCCCCTCCTTCTGCCTCTCTCACGGCCGAAAATGTGTGTAACCTTCATTGTTGGACCTCATTCGACCACACTCATTTTCACATCCCATTTCCTCTGTCTCTAGCACTGACAGTCAAATTATGATGGACAAAACAGTACCTTGACATATGGCATTTAGCTCAATTTGTCACTATGTGTGGCAAGAAAAAGGTCACTACAAACA
>NC_060164.1:15868640-15987941 GCF_021292245.1 Micropterus dolomieu
TACCTACAAAATTTTTACTGAAAGTAATGGATTCTGTTGGGCCCCATTTGATCTCTGTTTTCAACAGCTCCCTATCTACTGGTTGTGTCCCTGATTATTTTAAAACGGCTTGCGTGAACCCACTTTTAAAGAAACCTGGTTTAGATCCCTCCCTCCCACATAATTTTAGACCAATTTCAAAACTGCCTTTTATTGCAAAGATTCTAGAAAGAATTGTGTCCAAACAGCTGCTCACTGTACTGGAAAATAACAAAATATTTGAAAAGTTTCAGTCTGGTTTCAGGAAGTACCACAGCACTGAGACTGCCTTGCTTAAAGTCACCAATGACCTTTTAATGTCTGCTGATGAAGGTATGTGCTCAGTCCTGGTACTCCTGGACCTTAGCGCTGCTTTTGACACCATTGATCACATCATGTTAGACAGACTGAGGCACTGGGTGGGGATCTCTGGTACTGCCCTAGAATGGTTTTCATCCTACCTGTCAAATAGGAAGTTTTGTGTTTCTATAAACAACTATGTCTCCTCATTCTGTCCAGTTAAATATGGTGTGCCTCAGGGGTCGGTCTTAGGACCCATTTTGTTTTCCTTGTATCTGCTTCCCCTTGGACATATTATCCATAAACATGGTATTTCTTTTCATATTTATGCTGATGACACACAAATGTACTTGCCCGTCAGATCCACCATAAGACCCTGGAATGCTGAGTTCACTTAACAACTGCCTTTGTGAAGTTAAAAAATGGATGCCAAATAATTTCCTCCAGCTGAACGCAGACAAAACAGAAATCCTGGTCATATGGCAGATGGCAGTATTTGTTTTGCCATCTGCTGGGTCCCTAGTAAATCACATTAAGCCTGTTGCAAAGAATCTGGTGTCTGGTTTGATACTAATTTAAATTTCGAGCAGCACACCACAAAGCTTGTTCAATCATGTTTTTATCAACTTAGAAATATAGCAAAAATTCGATCCATGTTAACTTTTAAGGACACCGAGACCATTTTACACGCCTTCATCTCATCACGCCTGGATTAAAAAGAAATATGACCACATTACCCCTATTTTAGCTTCATTACACTGGCTCCCAGTATGTTTTAGAATTGACTTTAAAATTTTATTGATCACTTTCTTCATGGCCTCTCGCCTTGTTATATTTCTGAACTTTTAGTCCCATACACACCAGCACGTACCTTGAGATCCTCGGGCAGAGGTCTGTTGTCTGTTCCAGAGTCTCGACTGAAAACTAAAGGGGACAGAGTGTTTGCTGTCAGGGCCGCGAGGCTCTGGAACAGCCTGCCTGAGGAAATCAGGTCGGCTGAGTCAGTGAACTTTTTTAAGTCCCTTCTTAAAACATACTTTTATAGGAGAGCCTTTTCCGATCTTATTTGACTTTATTTTATCCCTTTTATTTTATTCTATTTTACTTATTTTATATTTTTCTTAAAACGTGTATTTTAGTCTTTTCGATGTTTTCTTGCTTTTATCTTGTATTGTTTTTGTATTATTGTCTTTACACTTGTTAAAGCACTTTGTAACTTGTTTTTGAAAAGTGCTCTACAAATAAATTATTATTATTATTATTATTAAAAAGCTGTAGTATGTTCACCAGCTAGTTGCTAACTTTATCCGTCTGCAGCTTCATGCTGGATTGGAAAGTGGGGTTTTAGGACTTTTCTGAAATTATCTTATGAGAGTGGTAAGAACAAAACAAAGCTGTAGAGCTAAAGAGTCAGAGTCAGGTGAGAATTCTTTGTAGGTTCACCACTATGAGTGGCTCACAAGTCATCTGATCCATTTTTTACATAAAAATAATGATCTTAGCAGCTTTAATAATACTAAAGTAAGTATTGCACATGCTATTTATACATATTGTTTAATTCTTTTTTTTTTTGACATTGAAAAACAATTTTGTGCACCAAGTAACAAATATAGTGATTTCGGCCACAGACATGGAGCAAGTGGTTTAAGTATACCAGTGTTGAGTGGTAACATTTTACTAACTAATGTTATTTTCTAGTAATGAAACTTGTGGGGCTCGACTGACCTGGTCCCTTTGCTTGATTCTTTTGTAAACAAATTCAGAGAAGGGTTTTCTATGGATGAATTTGCCGTGCCCTGGTGACACTTTCAGTCGCCCATCTCCATAGACCACTTTCCCTCTTGAGATAGTGATGACAGGGACACCGTGGCACTCCATGCCCTCGAAGATGTTGTAGTCCACAGCCTGGTGGTGTGTCTTGGCTGATATCTTCCTACCAAGACACAAAGATAACACCCACAGGTTTGCAAACAGCTATTAAAAAAACATCTTCGGAGCAAACTTCTTTATCAAATGCAGCCCCTGTGATAAGTGAGGTAATCAACGCATGCTTTCTGAATACCAGGCAGAAAGAAAGAAAATGAAGCCATTGTGAAACTTTAATGCATTCCGTTCTAATCTGAAACTGATTGAATCAGGCCAAGATGTACTCGTACACAGCATTGAGTTACTGCAGCTCATTTAACAAGCAATATAATATGATGTATTATTTACATCTTTTGATCATGTGATGCTCTCTTCTCTAAAAGGCTGGAGTGAGATGTTGAATAAAAATGAGCTTTGATGAAGAGACATCATCACTTTCAAGTTTTCACCCAAACAAATTATGCACTGCAGAAATTATTAAAATACTTTAAACTATTAATCTAAAAGCACTCATGGTAAGATTGATTTAATACTCTTTCAAGTACTGTACTATGCTACTGCTATGATCTCTCTCCAACAAAATGTTAGCACTGTGAAAAATACCTTTGAGGTATTAGTACTGTTTATGTTAATGCAACATATACTACTACTATATTGTACCTTTTACTCCACTACATTTATCTGACGAATACAAGAAGTACAAAACATACCATTTGGGCTTGTAAAATGCATTGTTTAGGAACAAACTACCACGCAATATATATACAGTAAGGTATTTGAAAACAGCTCCATTTTGAGCAACCAGAGTAAAATGTGGTTTACACATTACAGCATTGGTAATAATAATCCAATAATATAATGTATGATAATATACCACTCAAAGTGGCTATTCGCATGCATAAAAGCATCTACGTTTAACTCTTGACTCTTTAAGCACAATACTTTTGCAATAACTTGTAATGACATGACAAATTATAGGCCTCTTGGCAGCAAAAGGAAAAAGCTGTGAACACAACACTGACATATTGTACCTAAAAGCAGTGAGTGTAAACCAAAACTGTACAGCTTCAGAGTCCGCTTGAAGTGAAGCACCTGTGTGCTCCCACCACTGCCTGTTGTTACTAATATCAGTAGCAATAACTTCATGCAGTTTCAAGTACATTCTCATTGTGATAGAAGGGCTTTCTTGGAAATGTAGAAAATATCTTAGAGGGAAAGCCAGTTACACTTCATAGTAAAATAATCAAATGCTCTGCACAGTACAGTTTAATGATGTCTAACAAATAAATCATACCTAAATAAAAAGACTAAATCAGCGAGGAACAGTGGAATAAGTCTGACTCAGCTGGCTTCCTGAAACAGATTGAATTCTTTTTTGTGTGTGAGCCCTTTTCCCCCATTCACACGTGCGCATTTCCTGTTGATTTGTAAAGACAGACACCGTGCCTAGTGTGCAGTGACAAAAACAAGACATGCCCTCATTATTCAAGTAGACCAATTATGAGACACAAGGCAATTCACCGAGCATCCTAGGCGTTTCTGGTTATGCAACTGTTTTGGGCCCCGGGTCCCGGATGTTATGAAGCGACACTTGCGCTGAGGGCAACTAATTACGCCATTTCACAGATGAATTCACGGCTGCAGCAATCAAACATGAGGCGCTGTCATGCTTGAAAGGCATTATAACATCCACAGACACGCACACATGGTAAAGACAGAATCACACAGGTGATGTCTGACGATGACGGATGTGAAAGAATCACAAAAAAAGTAAGCTCCTCTTCTGTAAGTATTGTGAAGGTATCAGGTCTCCACAACCTTTTCCAACGTTACCAGTGAATTTATTTACAGCAAATTACACTGGGGTGTAATGTGTTCTTCTCCAATTCACATCAGCGGTTAGTAACTTCCCTGAGGGACTCAGCCCAGATTCTCCAGCAAACTGAGCTATGCAGTGCCATTCTGGGTTATATAACCCTGAGTGTGCTACAGTATGCAAGCTACTGGAAAACTGTCCTCTGTGCTTGCATCTGTGCATGTGCTCCACAGCATATTTGTTCTACACCCCATATGTAGGACCTACTAAGAATAATAAGAAAACGAAAAGAAACAATCACATGATCCGTTTTTATACATAGCCTTACGATATTCTGAGCCAGTTACTGAAAATAGCCTTAATACTGTGTGTTCTGCACTATGAAAATTGGTTTAGCTCCCACATGAAATATTCGTCATCTTTAAGATCCTCACCATGACCCATCAGCGTCGTCCCACTGATTCTTAGCTTATGTAAGTGTGTTAAAATCCTTCCTAAAAAATAACCAAACATGGAAAAGAATGAATCATTCCAACAGTCTTTTTTAATGACTGATGAATGTGATTCATATGTAAATCGTGTTATGCTTTACTTTGTAGCTGTAGATAAGTGATAACATACCCTGACTTCTGGATAGAGCACAGACGTAATCAGCTTAAATGCCGAGGTTAGTGTGTGTGTGTCTGCAGAGGTGGCACAAGATGAAAGATACATCAATTCTCTTTTTAGTTGCCTGTATCTATAGCCTGCATGCTTTAATGCTAAACTTTATAAACCTTATCTTATTCGACCCAATGCTTGACACCCTGAAGACATGCTTTCAAGTCTGCCCAATGTTTCAGCAGCACCATCTGCAGTTGAAGCCGCTGATAGTGCTGGCAGAAATGTTTAACTTAATACTGAGAGATAAGAGAACATTCAGAATGTGCATTGGAGTCATGCACATTTGAAACTGTAGACACACAGTGTCCGAGAGCCTTCTTTTCCTGCTCTATTGCAAAAGCACTGCCCCATATCACTGAACGGCTAGAATTGGGTCCTCACCTTGTCATCTTGGGGTCCCATATAACCACATCAGCATCTGAGTTCTTGGCGATACGGCCTTTCTGCGGGTAGAAGTTGAAGATTTTTGCTGCGTTGCTGCTGGTGACGGCTACAAATCGATTCTCGTCCATTTTGCCGCTGTGCTGAGGGGAAGACACGCACAAAGCAGCCAGTCTGAGTAAGGGGCCACAGTGGATGTCAACAAAATAAAGAATTAGCAGACCAAAAGGTCAGTGCTTAACTGTGCAGCAAGCAACTCATTTCTGCCAAAATATCATCTAATGTGTGATGTGTAAGCATTGTTGCATGTGGTAAATCTTTCCGGTGGCCTTGGGGCAGCCAGGCTGAAACACTGTCCTCACAACAACGGTGAGAAAATGCAATGCCTGCTCTTTGCTGCAGCTCTTACAGTTTATTGCCTAAAATGCTTGTATTTCAGTTCAACTAATCTCAATAATGAGAAGAGTAGAACAATAAGAGTTTATACATTCTTAGCTCAACGCTATCCCATTATGCCCTGTAAAAGTACCTACATGGTCAGAATGACAAAGTCTTTGAATCTTGAATCTAGCCAAACATTAAACTTGATAATGAAAGTCATGTATGTACATGGCTCACTAAAGATTAGAAAATGTACAATGCCCCCTGCTCTGTTTTAGTGCATACACACAGGCCCCAAGGCATGACAGATCTTTATAACTTGATGTCAGCAAAGGGGCAGCAGTCATAGGAGCCCTGTAATTTGAAGTGATACTGTGCCTAAATTATGCATATTATTCCAATAATTTGGCATTCATACACGATGAGTAATCAGCTTTGACTATGCATCACAGTAAGAAGACTCAAGCTGACGTAAGATACATGCAAAAAGGGACATTCAATTTAAAAAGCACAATTTCATCTCTGGTTATGTTGTTATTTGCTATAGACTGGCATTGCAAGACTAATTAGAAAATGCGTATTAGTCTGGAACCTCTCATTCATTTTCGATTTCCAAGGGGCGTTATCAATGGTTCGAGGCCAAAATGCTTCTAGACCGTAGACTGTATATAAGAAAGACACGGTAGACACAACTGGATAGACACATGCAAGTTGTGACTGTGCTTAGTCCGTTTATAGGCATGAACATTTTTTAGAAACTTTCTCAAATTACAGCTAAATAATACACTACAATGTGTTTCTGAAAACATTTGGGATAGGAAATAGGCAATGCAGTGACAGAATCTTGATTCATACTTGATGAGAACTGCCTAGTTGACAGGTGTGTTGCACTGGACGGGCCAGCAGACTGGAAGCATGTCCAGACCTACAACCAATCAGAGCAGCGTGATGTGTGACTTTTGAAATCTGGTCATCCAATCAAACCAATCCCATGTTAGATAAACAGATGTGATTGGCCCGACTGGATCCATATCAGGTGGAAATCTGTTCCCAAGCTACATTTTCCCTTTTTTATGCATGTTTTTATTCAGCCCACAGCCACGTCACTGTGAACGCTCTAATTTCATGGATACTGACAGGATGCTGCAGAATAGTTGTTAATAGCAGATTGTGCAGCTCACACTTCTGCTGTTTCAGACTTCTGAAGTCTTATTGTTGAACAATGTCTGATAAAGAGCAGTCATATTATTATTATTATTATTATTAGGACGTACCACTCCTTTCTCCCAGATGACAGACATCCTGTCCTCCACTCCGTTCACTCCATAAGGGATCTTGGTGAAGTCATCTTTGCCGAGAGCCTTCTGGCACACAGAAAAGGTGCAGTTGTCCGTCCCCGTCACACTGAGATCATCACTAGCACATTTGATGGATAAATAAAGGTATGGATGAATGAGAGAATAAATGCTGGAATGAATAAGCACACATAACAAAACAAACATTCATACTTATTTAGTCATCATTCAGTCTGCCATGTCAGCACCAGCATCTTTGCCTCAGTCCTCCTTCTATACTCTTACAGAAGCCAATTGCTCCGAAACATAAATGCTAAATTACAAAGCACTGAAGAATTTCACCAGTCCTTACATGAGATTTTTTACAATATGCGGTGACACTACTGGTTGCTACACTTTCAGCTCCACCTACTTGGCTAGTAGGTCCATGAGGTACCCAGGGGTGCTGGGGTCAGGTCTGAGGGGAGGACCCATGACAAAGCCAGCAGCATGGGCCCATTCTTTGTGCCAGTAGTGAGTACCGTCAGTGCCCAATCCAGCTGCAATGGGCTCCCCGAACACCACACGACCTGTAGAGAAAGAGAAAAAAACAAACAAATAAAGTTGTCAGAAATGTCTTTTTACTGTTTCAGAGGTCATATGATGATGCCTGAGCAAGACCACCTTCTGAAGAAGGCCATGGAATATGGCCTAAAAGTTTAGGAATATAAGTTTAGGAACCTTGAATTTAGAATCTTCTCTGTGTTTTAAAGGCTTTTCCACCATGACAAGAAGAAAGATATGTAGAGACACTGAATAATTGAAAGACACTGAATGTCTAATAATACTGGTTCTGGCCTTTTAAAGGCCATGTAGGGCCACCAACTCTCAACCTTGCACTATTTCAACAGCAGGTGGCAGCAAGCCCACACTCACCAACTCTGCGTGCATTAGACACCACCTTGGCGGCAGATTTGCTCATGACATGGACCACATACAGCGGGCAGTTGACAGCATGGGCGATGGTAATGGCTCGCTGGGTGGCCTCGGCCTCCACCTCCTCTGGCCGACACAGCTCGTGGCCCTCGGGCCCCGTGATGCCCATTGACAGCATCTTCTTAGACCCCTATTGAGTCCCAGCAAGGACGGGGACAACAAGGCAGCATAAAGGTTAAAAGAGATAGAATGAAAACAGCATAGTGTCTGTCCAAGCAGAGAGGCAACAGACTACAACAGATACAGCTATACCTAAACTAACACTGCAACAAGCCAAAGCAGTGCTTTAAAACAAGTTAACCAAGAGTTCCAAAATCGAAGACATTTTTCCCTTTAAATATATAAAACAGAACAGAACATTTGGGTTAACAATACAAATTAATGCTTACTACACCTTCAACACATTTCCCACTGATCATGTCTTCCCCACCACAAGAGACTCACGTTTCACTTATTTGGCATTTGCTGCTTCCTAGTGGTGAATTGTTGTCATGACATTTGGAAAAAAAGATGAATTGGAAAATACAAATGCATTTATGAGAAATAATTGGCCATTTTGACTTATTAAATCAGAAATATACAGGTACAAGTAATATCATTAATTATAGCTCCATTCAATTTTTGTATTCTGTTATGCCAGTGAGCAATTATGAACAATACAGAGGCCGTGGAACCAGCATATGTACACAGGTCAGGTGTTCTTAATGTTACTAATTATACTGGTGCTTCTCTGGATAAGACATATCAAACCATGTCGGCATTATAGACACTGGATAGAGCAAAAGGCTACTTGTGGTAGGTCATCACGTTGCTTTCCTAAACATTTGCTCTCATTGCTAGTATAGACAGTGTCAATGGGCTTTGAGCCACTTGGAATATGCAGGGGCAAACAATGAGTCAACACGTCCCTTCATTCAGAGCTTCCAGCAATTCTCAAGTTATAAGATGCAATTTCTGCATTGTTTCTACTGATTTTCCTGTTACTATTACTGCCACAGTCTCCTTTGACACTTCTATGATCGGGACCTTGCATGAACACACACTTAGCTAACAACATGGTTAAACATTAACACATAATTGTTGACTGTGTTGTGTTTACACATATTTACCTGACCTGCCCTAAAAAAACTTTTCCTGGCGAAAAGGGCTGCAACTTGTACTGCTTGCTACTCTAGTTGGAGGACAATTAGCACTGTCCGTGCTAGCAAGAATCTTCTACCAGTTCAATTCTGTATATTTACCAAATAATTAACCCTTTTGCTTGAGCTAAGACTGGAACAAAAAGGAAACTAATACTATTATGGGTTAATATGAAAAGTGTTGAGTACCATGAATTCACTCTAGTTAATAAACATACCAGCTCATACTAACCTCTGCGATCAGGTCTCCATTTTCAGCATGCACCTGAGCTATAGCTCCAACCTCCTTACACTGGGAGAAGGCAGCATATAGCTCAGAGTCCTGCAGCATATACACATCTTTATAGGCCATAAACATCTTGAAGGAATTCACTCCCTTCTCTTTGGTCAGTGTCTGCATCTCTTGTTTGACCTAGAGAAGGAAAGGGTTGGGAGACATACATGGAGGAATCACTCTTAATAACTAGCATATACTCCTACATTCCTCTGAAAAGGGTGTGTGTGTGTGTGTGTGTGTGTGTGTGTGTGTGTGTGTGTGTGTGTGTGTGTGTGTGTGTGGGGGAGATGGTGAGTTGATATATTTGCTATTGCCATAGGCTGATAGGCTGTCAGGGTAAGGTTGCTGGGCCATGGCTCAACCAGCTCTGATCAATACCAGGTTGATTTTGCCACATGATTCTCCTTTAAGTGCAACAATAACACATTCTGTATGTTTTTATAGGCTTCAGGAACTGAAAGCTAGTGTTATAGGAGGCTAGCTGTGTGATTACGGTCAATATTGACAGAGTAAACAGAAATGTAATTTATATATAGCATAAAACATTTTAATCAATAATTAGACATTCCAATGGAGTCCATACTGTATGTATCAGTTATGTTTTGAGCTTATCGGCAAAATTGGTTTGTGTATGAAAAATGACACTCCATCACTGTCAGTTCACTAAATGGCTATAATCAAACACTTTAAATTGAGGATGGCATTATTCATTGATGGGTGAATTACAGTTATAACCAGATGAATGCCTATCAGTCTTTGTACTTCCAACTTATGAGGATGAGAAGGAAATTGAATTCTGGGGCACATAAATTTTAACTGAAGAAAGAGATTACAGTTGTGGGGGGTCTAACGAAAAAGAAACGGTGAAATTAATTTCACTGACATTTATTCCACATAGGACAAGGAGAGAATACTGGTTACAGTAGCTCTGGAATCTGGAGATAAGAGGAAGGTGGTTTAAGACGGGGGGACTAACAGTTTACACAGTCCTAAGTCTCCTTGGAGAGCCTTACTCAAGGCATCCACTATCATCCAGCCAACTTACTGACAACACACTCCTCACATAATGAAAATACAAAAACTACCCTGTAAGCGCAAAAATGACAAGTTGGTTATTTACTGCTAGAGTTATTGAAAGGGTTTGTCAACCCTTAAGGGCACATGAAACCATTAATGATGCCAGTAATCATAAGCGCTCATTTTCTCCGTCAACATGTGGATCACAAATCACCACCACACATGCACACCACACGGCCTGACACTGATCGATTGTGTTCTTCATTGCACCCAGGATTTCTAATTAAAAGAAAAGCACAGATAAGTGGTTCAAACCTCTGACCGAAATAGAAAGAAAAAGTGAAAATCGCAATTAGAGGTTTGGCTGTGTTCGGTAATGGTGCTGTTAATAAGAGCGGCTGGTGAGTCACTCAATGAAGGTTTAATCACTGGGACAGGATTCAATAACAAAAGAGCATAATATTAATCACCAGAGAGTGATAACTTCACTGTTCATCTCTTTGACATTGGAGGAAGGGATGAATTAATGATGCTCTCCATCCGAACACATTAAATAATAATTATCAGGCAAAACAGCATGAAAGGGACTGCATAATGAACCCCATTGTCAGGTCAATTACAACCACATAAAACTGTTCAAAGGGAAGTAGCTTGTTACTAGATAGCCATACTAGAAAGGACAGCAGTAGCTTTATCAGTGGAAGGTGCTAGGCATCCTATTCCCTCTGAAATCAGGGCTTAAAATGTGTTGAGGGGTCAAAATACAGTTTATACTTAGAGGGCACAGAAACTCTGTCAAGCTGTACAAGCCCTATGGTAAAAAGCTAGAAGCGTTAAGCGAGGCATTCAGTGAGGAACTCATCAAAAATTGGTTAGTGAAAGATAAATGACAGGACAATGACAGTGTTTTGCTGGCTCTAAAGCAATGTCAGTCGCTAAGTGCCATGTTAACTAAACTCAACTACACAGACAATGATGGACTTTATGCATCAGTGGACAAAATGGCACCTCGCTACCTGTCAGTGGCAATTTCCATCAAATCAAAGATGGCCAGAAAATTTAGCTACGAGAGGAACCATAAAATTGACAGTGGTTGTTTCATAAAGCTCTTCCCTTTCTCTCAGCACCAGGTTGTCCTCTAGCTTCTTTTTGTGAGCTAGACATCAATTACCGCATGGCTGCTACCACTCTCTTAAACAAACAGCCTGGCAACCTCCAGTGTGACACATATCAATACTAATCTGACGTCTTGTTCCACAGTTGTTCCCCTCAGACCCTGGCTGGCTGCACCTGCCTGACCGGAGTGCCCAGGGTTGGCTCTAGTCCTTCACACTTCCTTCCCCTGCAGACATCAAACACTTATTACTCCCCATTCTGGCCCTGCTAACTGACTGGCCTGTCTGGGCCACACAGGGACCCCATTATTAGAGTCATTTCAGTGCCCATCCTGACGCCTGTTAGGCAGTTCTCTACCTGGGGCTCCTGCTCTCTGCCTGCCCGACTGAGTGCCTGGCCAGCCAAACAGTGATTGGACATGACATGGTGACAGAAAACAGGGGAGAAGGGCAATAGAAATAAAAGAACAGAGATGGCAGAGTGAGGCGGACATAGATGTGGAGAGAGGAAGGTGGGTATGTTAGCTAGGGCCCTTGTGGCTTAGGGTGTGCCCATCAACACGGATGAGCGTTAGCCAAGAGCCGCATGTCACAATGATGGAGGGGCTGGATCACTCACATCAGAGCTTCATCTGACTGGAAGATATCAATCTCCAGGCCTAATCCAAAAGGACATGGTAAAATATCCTTTAACATTGCTCTCCCACCCTGCCTTTGTGTGTCCCCTCCTTCTGCCTCTCTCACGGCCGAAAATGTGTGTAACCTTCATTGTTGGACCTCATTCGACCACACTCATTTTCACATCCCATTTCCTCTGTCTCTAGCACTGACAGTCAAATTATGATGGACAAAACAGTACCTTGACATATGGCATTTAGCTCAATTTGTCACTATGTGTGGCAAGAAAAAGGTCACTACAAACATGCACCATGGCGATTTTAATGCTAAGTAAACAAGACTCTACATAAGTGTGCTTTCTATATTTGTTGTTTGTTTGTTTCATTCATGGTGGAGCATTTGGAAGTCATTACAATGAGGTGACACACATGTACAATATTGTTATTGGTCAATTAATTTGTGAATATGCATATACATATGAAATATGCATGTGCTCATTAACTAATTCCTGTAATTGTAACTTACTTGGGTTATCTAATTGACAAGACAAACATTCATTTAATTTATTTATTTAGTATACTGTATATACATGCCAAAGGACTGCAGTTGAAAATGAGCTGATTGGCTAATGCTGACATTATCAGGATTGTTTGTTAACGTGTGTGGTTCTGATGAATTTTTAGTGAAGCCACATCTGACAACTGATGGTTGGTTTACATGCAGTAAGCCTGCATGTAAACTAACAAATACTGTAATTATAAAAGTTGAAGTTGATGAAAAATGTATTCTCAGTGACATCATATGCTGCTGAAAGTTATGGTTTTCTCGAAATTGCATGCCGTCATTTCCTGCCAGAATTTAAACTGATGAATGCACATTAGCCTATCAGGTGTGAGGCTGAGGCGATGATAGGTTTGTGTTGCGTGGAATATTTCATGACCCTCCGGCCTCCCTGTGCCCCGTTCAGACGGATGGCTCCACTGTAACTCTACTTCTCTTAATTAATATGACATATCCCCCTGTTCATATGCAGAGAGCGAGGGAGGGGACAGGGAGATGAAGGTATGAGGGAATGATTAACTGTGGATATGTCCCCCCCCTTTGTGAGAAATGATCTCGCCTCTTCTGCTCTCCTCTGTCCTGCCTCCTCCTCTCTTCATTTCAGTCTCCCTCACTCTCCTTTTTCTGTCTTTCTCTCTATGGCTCACTTCATTTCTTCCCTGCACCCTCCCCTCTTTTTCTCTTTTGCCTTATCTCTGTCTCCCTCTCTCTTTCTATCCCCTGCCCCTCTTCTCTCCTCTCCTCCCTGACACTTTCGGACTGTCCCCAACCCCCTGCACATCTCCTGACAGGTAGAATAATAACGCTCGTACATCACTGCCCTGAAAAGTCCAATAACCTAAATCTTCACTTGCCACACACCCCGGGACTCAATTACTTTATTGACATGTAATCTTCATAAGGGGAGAAATATTGAGCATGTAAGGTCAGCCGGTTATGAAGACATATTATCATATTATCTGCATGAGGGTTGTAGGGGCTAGGACCTGACAAAGCTAATTATAATGGTACATGTTTCAGAGCTCAGAGCGTATTATCTGCTTGGCTGGTTGGTTGAGCCACAGCTGAGGTATAGAGGAGAAGGGGATGAGATTTCAAACCTAATAGGCGCTGGATGTCATCTCAGGGCATGGGAATTAATGAAGGCAAATATTATCGACTGCACATCACACCACTAATATCCTTGATTTGTTCATTGTATTTGTCAGTATTATCTCGCCATAGTCTAATGGCTAAAGGCATACCCCAACAGAAGCTGACCAAGGAGGCAACCATACAATAACAAAAAAGCTATCCCTTCAAGAATTGTATAAAAAGTCCAAATATGCTGTTAGTGCTGTAGCTTGAGCTGTTCCTGAGCCAAAATGTCACAGTGGGTTAGTGATGGTAGTAAGGACAGATGCCCATGGCTGTGTTATCGCTTCTCTTCCAAGGTTATCTTAATATCGTCCTTTCACATCACTGCTACATAAAACAAAACAACAGGCGATCGAACATATTCTACAGTAGGTGTACTCTGAAACAAAATCTTCACTGTAAGACATATGTTTCTTTACCATGAGGGTATAATGCAAATGAGGAAAAATATAACAAAGCTTGTTATTTTAACCAGCAACATGAATGGATCAAAGGGCACAAAACACACAGTTGGCTAGCCCTGAGACATTGCATCTCAGGGTCACAGTGTGCAAACAAAGAATCCCACTGCCAGACATGTGAACATATTCCTATCACTTTATCCACTATCATGCCCTCTTCCCCCATCTCTGTTATGCAACTGTCCAAATCCTTAGCTCAGAACTGCTGCTGCAGAAGATGCCTAAAATGGTGTGGAGCGGTTTGGCCAGCGCCGCCAAAGGTCATGTGTTAACACTTGCTAATGGTGTCAAATAGTGAGACATATTTTAGCTTTCTTTCAATGGTCTCCAGGCCGTCAACACTCCAAAGACTGGAAATGTTCTATTTATTTGCAGTGAAATTATTTATATTAAAGTTTCTTGAGGAAAAAATGCTGTACTCCTTTTGCTGACCTCCATTTTTTAACAAAGCACAATTTGTTACAGCAGTATATAACACTCAGCTCATATGCTCACAAACACCACATACTGCATACATAATCAAAGAAATACATCTTTGTGAACAGATATGATATTGTTTGATGGCTACCAATTCTGAAGGTTTAGATTTGAATGTTTGTCCTGAGGGAGGGGGATGAAGCAAACTGACTTTTAAATCACAACAATCTGGGATAAATTCTTGTGTTTGACCAAAATGACTCAGTCAATCCAATAATCTTGCGCTACTGCGACATAACATGCCAGAAACTATCTACGAATCAAATTATGATGGTGAAATAACTTGTCGGCTCACATTATCATGACAGAGAAACCTGCTCTGACTGTTTAAAGGGACTTAATCAGCAAATCAAAGTGACAGATTAAAAGGTTGTTTTGGACTCCCTAGCATTTCAGTGACCTCGCTCTTTTCATTCTGGTTGAGGTGGAACATTGATGCCAGTACAAACCACAAAAGACCTGCTACTTTCTGTAACTGAGGCTCCCCTTTATAGTTTATACAAAATGCATGCCAGTTGAACAAAATAGCTCTGACACTCATATCCAGTTGACCTTATGGACTTTAAGGCAGGGCAGGACAATCTGACCCACACAATTTGCGACACTGTGTCTGTGTTTGGTTCAGCTCCGATGCTGTTCATTCAGTTGGATGGTGAATGTGAAGCAAATAAAAGCTCAGATCCATAGGACTGGTATCCCAACGTATGGAATAATGGCACAGCTCACAGCCGATGCAATGAATAATCTAAATGGCACTTAATGTGAGCTATGCTGATACTCTGACAATAGTTTGTGTTCAGACATCACAGCTTAGTGTCTCCCAATTGTATATTGATGCCGAGGCAGTTGACAATAAATCAGTGGATTCACCAGTGAGTGAGAAAACAGTTTAGACAATGGCCCAATGGAGCTTACCGTAATTGACAGATGAGTTCGGCTCTTTCCACCACAATAGCTTTGGAGCATTGAGGGTACCTGGGAATGAGAGTGAGTGAATGTGTGTGTGTGTTTGTGTGTGTGTGATAGAGACTGTATGATTGTTTCAGGTCCCACAATACTCCAGAGAAACAGTGTTTGCATGCCTACTTTGAATAACTGTGCTGCATACTTTACACTAAATTCGACGTGTTTATGCACTGGTGAACACGCCGCCTTTTAGTCATTTAGTAACATCTGCATTGTCACCTTAAAAATATTACTTCTGGCTCAGTACTATGTATTGTCAAACTTTTCAGGTATCCTAATTTTAACAATGCTACAATACTTAAAATACTGCAGCAATTCGTTTCTTAAAATAAATTAGCAGTTGAATATGAAAATATGAAAATTATTAGTTGTTTACAATTGCATTCATTTTTATAATCTGGATCCTATTTTTGTAGTTTTGGCCATCATTCCTATGGACAATAGTAAAATTATATTCACCGAGTTAATTGATGGTATCTGGGATTGTGGCAACTTTGCTAAAGGAGATAGATGGGGAAAGACATGAGCAGCCAAACTACTAAACAGTTTTTAAAAACCGCAAGGTAAGCCAAACTTTTTGGGAGGAGAAAATGGGAGCAACCAGAAAAATTATGAGCTAAACTACTGTAAACATCCATAGTTTCCAGACCGACTTCCTGGGTCAGCGTTGACCTACCGCACTTCTCTGTACCTGCAGAGAATTCCTGTTCAATGTCGTATTATTACATTATATAACATTATAATAATTTCCGGCATGCTCACACACCACATTTGCAAGTACTTTTATAAATTTTGCTGGTGGCCGCTTTTCTTACTGCATATTAGTGAATCCAAGGCATGTATACCTTCGTTAAGATCATACCTGACAGAAGGGTTTAGTGATGTAGCACAGCTGTTAAGCCATGCAGAATGTGTTGTCATCGAGCATGATAAACTGGCTACCGAGTGAATTGGAATCTAATTTGTTGGATCCATTAACCAGACTAGCTTTAAGGCCTGTTTTCTTGAATGATTACTGCGTGAGATCAGTTACCCCAGAATTACGATCTACAGTCTACTCAAAACATAATTTATTAAAAACACCCTCATTAAGATATATGATCCTACATAAACCAACAAGACAAATATATTTAGCAAGTGATCTATCAATTTTTTTTAATTTGCTGTATCATACAAATCTAAAATATGAGCCATTGTGTATCTCTGTGTAAACATCCCTAGTAATATACAATAATTACAAAGCTACAAGGACTTATTGAGGTCTGATCCTGTCCCCTTTAGCATGACAAGTTGTCCAGCATCTGCCAGCATGCTAGTAGCTATTCATCAGAATGAAGGGTAGCGAGCCCCCTCACACAGACAGAC
Organism: Micropterus dolomieu; assembly: GCF_021292245.1. Classification (NCBI taxonomy): domain Eukaryota; kingdom Metazoa; phylum Chordata; class Actinopteri; order Centrarchiformes; family Centrarchidae; genus Micropterus; species Micropterus dolomieu. Next base: position 15,885,469 of record NC_060164.1, read on the forward strand.
TCCGCCTGCTCACCGAGCCATTTGTTTTAAGGGGTACTGACACAGAAGAAAACTGGTGGACCCAACATCCATCCTGCTGTAAAAATATCCAAAACCATCTGGCAGCTAACCCCCATCCTAAATTACTATGATATACTCCCACCTTTGGAAACCATGAAGGCTACAGAAGCCTGCTCCAACTTCTGACTGAAAGTATAGCTGGAAAGCACAGGCCGCATCTCAGTTGTCCTGAACCGCAGCTACAAATCATGGTGGAAAATGAATAATAGTGTAGATGCATTAGCAATCCCAGAATTTCATAGCTGATTCTAGCAGCAAGACCTATCCATTTTGGGTGATTTATGTTCTGCAACCTTCCTGAGAATGACCAGTGCAACTGGGAAGTAGACCAAGGTCCTGAACACCGGTGGTATGTTTTTTTTCCAAGAGGGCTAGGTCTGCTTGGCAAAAACTCATGTCCTTGCCGGTCTGACACGTTCGGAATAGCAGCCAACATTCTGCTTCAAACTTCTGTCTGTTTGTGCCTGAGCAAGTTTTAGAGGGGGAGTCCATTAGGGTTTGTATCAAATAAATAAAGGTTTGTCTGCAATGGTCATGGACGGCATAGATTTAGAAGGCTACATATTTTCTTGCTGCTGAGAAAATGGTTCAAATTTGTAATCATCATATTTCAATGGTAATGGATGGAGTAGTTCAAAAGTATGATCATGTGTTTTCAGGCTCAGTGTTTAAAATGCTTAATGTTCATTATAAAGTAAAATAGGTGTTCTAATAAAACTGAACTATCAGATTCATTTGTACATTGACTTTAGATTCAGAACATTTAGATAGAAAATGTCAACTATGATTTGTGAACTCTTTGTGGCATCATAATGAAACCGCTTAGATCACTTCAGTCAAAACAATTCCAGCATACTTTAAAGTTGCCTTATTAAGGCAGGATATCACAGTGAGAAAATATTTAGGTTTATAGCACTGGTAAGAAGAACTAACAAATATCTTGGAAAAGCTCAGAAGCTGCCAGTCACCATCTTTTCACTTTAAGTTTTTGTGTATACATCCAACATCAGTTTAAGAACTCAAGGCACTCAGGAGACTCTCTCCGCTACATCAAACAGCAAGTTAAAAACAATAGTGTCACTGACATTTCCCCAAACTGAGCACAAACAGAATTATTCACACACTGTGAGAGGAGTGCCATCCGATAACGGAGACATAATGACACTTGGTGGAAGGCAGCTTTCTCAAAGCAGTTTAGAGCTGGCACGTCAGAGTTCGGCAGTTAAGCCTGTCATGGAAGTTGAGGAGGTTATCCTGGCATTTTAATCTAGCAGGCTTCTGAAGGAGAAAACGTAGAGGTGATTTCCAGGGCCAGTAATAACAAGGACAGGCCTGCCTCCAAAAAAGAGCTCTCATCACTTTGGATGTGGACAGTGCAATATTATGTGAAGTCGTAGTGAAGGATTGCAGGCCCAGTTTGCCTTGTCCCCTCTCCCCTCATCCATCTCCATAGGCCGGCTTTAATGGATATTCATGTTGCTGAGCCAATCTACTCCTGGGAGAAATAATATCACATCATCTGACTCACATAAAGGAAATGGAGCCTGTCCTCATACACGGGGAGCATATACTACTATGATGTGCTTTGATATGCAGCAGGAGCTCCCCCCACCCCTCTCCCAAAGAAGAGATTGATGTGACTGAATGTTCAGATTCTTGTTCATTCAATACAAGTCTGGGTTAGAAAAATGTACAACGGAACAGGTATAGCAATTAATGTCCATTTTGTGTCTCTTTGAGTAGATCATACACACCACAAATGGAAGTGCCTGCTCGTGCACACACACACACACACACACACACTAAAACAATATTATATGTACATACTTAGACATTAAGGGACAAAAACACTTAAGATCTGAAAGTGTAGAAAACTAATGACCCACTTTAAAATGTTTTTTAAAAAAAATCATTTTACCACATCTCATTTTCTCTATTTTTCATTTCTTTCTTTGTTTTTCTCATTTTCTCTAACTTACTTTTCCAAAAAAGGTGAAACAACTGAGCAGGGATCAGTGTGTATAATACATAAAGCAAGCAATGCTTTCTTAAAAATAATTCTTTACTTAAGTGAAAGTACACAAGTATAATCAGCAAAATGCAGACCTACTTAAAGTATCAAAAGAATTCAGACTGGCACCATACAGTGCTATACTAATCATATATTTTAATGGCATATAATTCTCAAATTTTGGGGTATTTAGATGTAGAACAAGGCTGATTATTTAAATGTAAAATGTTTATCTGAAAAGTAACTAGTAACTACAGCTGTTAAACAAATGCAACGGAGTAGAAGTATAAAGTAACGTACTTTGTCACTTTCCACCACTGCAGTTTATTGCTTTTAAATATTGGCAAGATATCTAAGTAGTGCCTGTGGCGGCGAGTTTGTATGTTCATACAAACAAATGAGACCATCTTTTGTGGTTTTAATTTTTGTGGCTCTATGTGGAGGAAAAGCTTGCACCGGGTCATTAGAAACTAATCTTAAGACACTTCATCAGCTCACAAACTGGCAAATACTGCAAAGAAATAAAGCCTTCATGCAGTGACGAGCGCTTGGGAAACAGTTTTAAGAACTCAGCACCCGGGAATAAGGCCATGTCTTTACTTTGTCAATTCACCTTGTGGAGTAATGTGCATGGGCTCACTCAACACAAGCTCATGTTGTATAGCTGGCAGTGAGATCTGTGTATATCATTCTCTGTGACAATAGATCATCATCTGTCCTTTCTGGATGTTGAACGCACGCATTGTTTTTAGTTTATCATAAAAAGTGAACAGAAAGCAGCTCTGGAAATGGTACTCAGGGCCAGTGTGGAAGAAAAGCTTACACTTTGTTCTTTCCATGTGCCCAGTTTTAGTTGTGTGCGGGCCAGCGCAAGTCTTTGTGTTTAAGAGTGATGTTTATCAGGGGACCGATCCTGCTGGTATAATCATTACGAGGCTGAGTGAAATGTCTTCCAGGGCACGTACACGTGTCTAATGGGAAACGTCAAAGGTGCTCTGTCTTTTCTCACCCTGTTCCAGACAGGACATTTCCATACTCATGGAACATGCCAAGGCAGTCCAAACCAGGATGGGAAGATTATCAGTAGAAAGATGAGAGCTTTCATTCTAACTACAGAGTGACATCAAACAGAAAAGCACAGAATAACTCAAGATAAGCACGGGAAACCACTCGGGAGTAAAGAAACAGATGTCTGAGGTAATGTATCAATTAATTTACCAAACAAATCCGTAACCAGTAGCACATGTGTTGACTTGAAACAACAGGACTTTATGAAAAGTTAATATTCACAACAGCATCTGATCCATGCAGTTATAAATAATATAATCAGCTCTGGTTATTATACAAGAAACAGTGAACAGACATTGGGGAACTGTATATCTGTTTTGACACATTCACATTTTTTAAAGCCGTCAAACTCACTTTTTGTTTCACTAAGTCTGTTGCGCAAAAAAACCAAAAACATTAAGTCATCAGTCATACCAGCAACCTTTCCCTTCATTATGACAAGAGCTAAGTTTCAACACTAGCAGTTTAGTCATCCATTAGTCATGTATCCCATCCAGATGTCTGGTGGAGGAAAGGAGGGGAGGAGGAGATAGCAGCAGGTGTAGATCTCTCTGAGCCCAGCTGAGCTCTAAAAGGCAGTGCTTAGCACCCACAGCTCCGTCATCTGGCCTCTCCCCTGTCTCCGCCAGCCTTTCGACAGCCCATTCCTCATCATTTACCCCTTTTTGGCAAAGCCCAGAGCCCTTCTAATGGGCCGCTCTGAATGCTTCCAGATGTTTGTTTATTTGTTGTGCAGCAACTATAAAACAGTTTACTCTTTAGTTTGGATCTCTTCCCGTTGCTCCATTTTTTGGGGGGCGCTGAGGGAGCTAGGGGGAGTGTAGCAGGAGTTACAGCGCAGATCACCCCGACATGTAATGAAAGTGAACCGCCAAACAACTGTGAGACACCCCATGGGTGTCGTCAGGAAGGAGGGTTTTTTTGTGCTTTGAAGGCTGCTTTCCTCCAGGGACTTTAATAACAGTTGTGCACCATTTAAGACACATACATACAAAGTAGCTGGAAGCAGGCCCAGAACAACAATATTAAAAGGGCCCAGGGCACATACTGTAAGGCGTATTTCAGGCATTTTTCCTTGTCTGTTTACTCTGCTTGTACAAAGATATCCCTTTCATTTACTGCTGTCAACACTGAGGGATGGCCTACTCAAATTTAATCTGATACCTGTAAAAAAAAAAAAAAAAAAAGGAAAAAAAAGCAGTTACTAATGCCTGGTATATTTATTGAAATATACAGCGGAAATGAAAGGTATTTCATTAAAATCTCCTCTGTGCACATGGATATATCAATCAAGTCTGAAGCATCGTTTTTACATATTTCTGTTCTGAACCACAGTTATAATTAGATCTATGAAATAAACTTGTGAATCTCACTTCAAAATGTGTCACCCTAAGAAAATGACAAGCTGCTAATAAATAACCCAGCACATTGTTTTGCGTGTTGAAATGATAAATCATGGTACAGGAACGGAACATAGCATTGGCTGTGGCTTAATAGTATGGTATAGGCCAGTCTTCATGAAGACACACAGTACTTTAGGCTGGGACTCCATTTTGGACTGTTGGATTTAGAGTTGAGTTGACAGTCGGACCAGCACTGGGAGTTAGAGCCAAGGTGACAGTAGTGGAGGATCCTCAGGCCCCTCTGCCAGACTATATACTCCACTCCACTCCACTGGAGCCCCCCCCCCCATCCTCCTTCACTTTGTCTTTTGTCTAGCTCTCTCTCATTTTTAAGTCTTGTCTCGTCCTTCACCATTTAATGTTGGTCCTCTTACAGTATTTCCTTCTTTGCTTTAACTTCCCCTCTTTTTCTGTCTATCTATCTATCTATCTGTCAGATCTGGTGGAGGAAATCCTGATTTAGATTTTACTACTGCAGTAGTACATCTTTCGCTTTCCACCCTCCTCTGCCTCCTGCTCTTCTCCTCGCTGCCATGTTTTGCTCTGTCTCCCCCAGGTTGACTCCTCCACTAAACCAAGACAGGAGCTTATCTTGGAGTTCTGTCCTTGGTTTCCACCCCTTTCTCCCTGGGCAGTGACCTGCCAGCACTGGCCTCCTCTGGGAGCTCCTAGCTTCTGTAATTACCTCTGGCACCCAGGCTCTGGGGCTTTCACACAGGTGACATGGTGGATGGGGGTGGGTGCAGAGGGTTTGAAAGGAGGAAAGGGAGGTTCTTTCTGTACAGCCGACAGGGCGATGTCAGAAGTGCTGCTAATCTGCCTGCTACTGCAGGAGTCAGGATAAAACTATGCAGCCTCCTTTGTACCCCCACTGAAAAAGGCCACTTCATAGTTCCATGCTGTATAATGTGTACTTAGAAACAAAATTCATGGTTTGATTCTACATATCGTGAAATGTCATAATACAATATATTTTCAATACAACAAAGTGCTTTTTATCTCATGTACTGAGTGTGGTTCATCAGAATTATAGCACAAACAAAGCAGTCATTTACAGGACAACAGAAACAAAGAGCTGTGATGAGAAAACAGGATATACAGTATAATTTTGAACAAAACCTGTAGTAAATTGTTTAATTTACCATCTGTATTGAAACGAGTGTTGCGCTGAACTACACAAAATCATGTAGCATATTGTTTCACCACTGTTGTTTATATCCTGAATTTAACTCAGTAAACGCTCCGTTGTTTGGAATTACTGTCTGAAAAATTGTTTTTGTCTGTAGCACCGCTTTGTTCTCTTTGAAACAGGAGTTTCTGTGACCAACATATAAAGACAACTCAAGTATGTTTAAGAAGTATAAATAAAAGCAAAAAACATTACAAAGAGCTGGGGTAGAGGCTGGAGGCAGGGACATGAAGAGGAGGTGAAGGGCGAAGATGAGAGCTGTGTTATCTAAGACTGCAGCGCTGCATCATAAAAATAACAAATGGAGACTGTCACTGCTGCTCAGATCTTAGACGGAGGGGAAAATATTTAATGTGTCAGATCCCCTCACCTTTAAATGGACTGTTCTTAGCCAGGTCTGATTTTGACAAAGCACGGCCTCTTCCTGTCCTTATATCCGGTGAAAGCTGCCACCGCCCAGGCTTTCATGACATAGATCTGTCCTTGGCAACATAAATGGGTGGCGTGGGTTGGGGGGTTATTTTAGGAAAGACCTCGAGAACAGTGTGGCTTATTAAGAAAAGTTTGACTCCAGGTAAACTTGATTCTGGTTTAACCACTCTAAACAGCCAACTAAGGCAGGCAAACTGACGCCTGGCTGTAAAGTGCACATTCAGGATATTAAAACCAACTTGAGATGTCAAACAATTCACAATGGAGATAACACTACTGTACCTAATATTTTTTGTTTTGCAAGAAAGTATGTAAAATGTGAAATTTGGTGACCTGTTTCGTGCCTTTAACACTATGGTAAATAGTTACAACGTTACTTTTACAAAGTGGTGACATCTATGGTGTAACATCTTTATTAGATTCTTAAGATTAGATTCTTAAGATAGTCAAAAAAACAGATGTTGGTAGTTTAAGGACAACATTTGACTAAATGCTATACATGGACATTTGGTGTGTAGCAAATTTATATTATTATTATTATTTTGGTTTGCGTTATTGATTATTGTCCTTTTAAATGCACTACAATAGCAGCTGATGAGAATAAACTTTTCGTTTCTTCTGCGTATGTAAATACCCAAGTGAAATAACAATAAAGTTTATCTATCTATCAATCAATCAAATTGATTTAAAAAAATGCTCACTTATGGGTATTGTATAATAATAAAAAATACTATGTAGCATAATGAAACAGATTGTCAGGATATTTTTTTTTTTTACTAAAGCTGAGGTACAAATGTAGAAGGTGGCTTACACACTTAATTTAGAACATTATATCTTTTTTCATGGATGAAATGCATTCTTACTGAGTGGAGTGTTTGATGTTAAGAAGTTGCTACACAATTACATCAACTGACTACACTGGGTCAATATGAGGCCTAATCAATGTCTAGTAGCAACAGATCAAGGATGCCTCGTCTTGTATATGGGTTGTGTGCTCCCACGCATACATTCAAATCAGAGTTAACCTAGATTACTCAGATTTATTCCCACTATCAACACATCACACAGATCAGATGAAATCAATAAGAATGGATATCAGAACTTCAACTCAGTCTCAAGGTCAATATATTCCCACTCTATGTAGCTGTTAGGGTCATGACTGACATTTACATAATCCATAGGTTTTGATTGAATGTGTGATAATATATTGTGTTGCTTCTTGTTTATTTTGAAGAATAATTGCACAGATGTATGTACAAACCAACTGACTGAAAAGGTTGTGAAGCCCAAAGGTCTTCGTCTTACCTTTGTGGTTCTTGGCATCTCTGGATCCTCGGGGTAGAGGAGTGTAGGGCAGTGGTTGACTCTCAGATCCAGCCTCATTAGTTAGCTAGGAGAAAGGAAACATACAAATAGAATGAATATCTAGAAGAAAAAAGGTTCAACAACTTTAAAAATGTCAAGTATTAGTGTAACTGTATGCGAGTGTCATAAATTCTTTGGTATTGCTACAGGAAATGTTGGAAACACTGCTCCTGTTTTATGACATAATGAGGCAGGTCATGTTTTATTATTTCTCACGTGTTGTGTAGCTACAGTCCTGGCTTTGATGATCTGGTCTACGACCTGGTTAGGGAGGAGAGGTCTTAACCTTCACTCAGCCATGACCTCCTGCAGTGGACAACTAAAGGGTAAACGTCACTCACTCTGGACAGCCAAGTGTAGCAAGCTTATGTGATGGTAGTCTGACAAATGGCATGAAATGACCTCTCTATGTCTAATTTTCATTTTAAATGCAAATCTCTGTTTAACAGGCTATGTTATTTAATGTCATAGAATTGAAATGGGAGTTAAATGCATGTATAAATTCCTGGCTGCGCAGCCAGAATGAGCTATTGATTGTATGCACAGCCAGAGGATCAGGCGAAACAAGTGTGACAAATGCTGCTTAAAGACAAAGAGAAAACAGAGGCCTGATTCTCTGAGCATGTTCCCAAACAGGTCAAGAGTTTCTTGTGTTGTTTCTTTTGTGCACTTTCAAGGTCCAAAACATCCTCTTCCTTCCCATAGCCTTTTAGCTAGCAGAGCAGGCAGTTTATCATGACACAGCGATATCTGATGCCTTTGCAGAAATACTTTCCTTTCCTGCAGGAAGGAATTCACTGGGCCTTTAATCATTGCAAGCGACTCAACTGACAAATACATATTAGAGATGGTTTGGAGCAGCATTTTCCCACTTTTATTGTTGTTCCTCTACATGCCCATGCATAACCTTGAGAAATGGAATGGTCTGCACTGTTAAATGGAACCATATTCTTCATCGGCAAATAGAGCACTGTGAATTTAAAACAATCACATAATGTGCTTTCAGATAGCATCTCTGAAAGGAATTAAGGTCTGGCCAGCATGTGTCTCATATTACACCAAAGAGAAAAATGGCATAATGTGCCTATTTTGAGACCTTACTACATATATGCTGGTGTACCATGCTTTTGAAGGAAACAGCTTGGAATAAAAATATTGTTTTGACAGCAGACCTGCTGCTCTCAGCCTCTGGAGTGGCTGAAACCTGTAAAGAAATATCACAGATCACTCCCTGCTTGTACACTGTATGGAATGTGTAATAAAAGAAGTAAAACAACCTAAAATAAGAACATACTGTACTCAGTAAAAACTGACACATCCCTTTCGAGGAAAAACAATCAGGTATTCATACTTCATATTTTCTTAACTGCAGCACCAGCAAAATGGACACTGGAATGGGCCAATGAGAGATCCTGAACCAAAATGATCACCACCACCCTATCTAGAGAAGTCTCTTCATTGCCATGATTTTGCATTTTGCCATTTGGTTTCGAGGATATAATTGATATTGGCTGTCATAATGAACACCAAAAGAGTCTGTCTATGACAATTACAATGAGCTAACAGAGCAACTCAGGCATTAACACAGGAATTGTGAGCCCTCTCTATTTGATCTACCTCCATGCTCTTCTGAGCCACTGAGTTGTGCCCTGCTTGCTTCATTTCCTGGCCTGCTTGAAAGATCACAGGCCTGGGCCTCTTCTGGCCTGCTTGGCCCCATAGAGCCCCTCCTAATCCTGCTGCTTGCCCACAATTAATCTTCCTAGTTGCCACATTATTAACAGCACCACCCACGACTATGTTAGGGGGGTGTTGGAGGTGAAGAAGGAGAGGGATGACTGTTGGGGTTAGCTAAATGCTGGATAGAGTCTTGAGCTGCCTCCATACCGTAGTTTTGGTCCTATGGGACGTCAGTCACCTTGCTTTCAGTATCACCACCCACCCAGTCCCTGTGCTATGCATGACACCACCACTTCACCTCCTCAGTATCATGCCTGCTGATCAAACACCTGACCCATTCAGCATCTGTGGTTGTCACTTCACGTCTTGTCCAGCACAACCATTTTATCCCACCCACAGAACATCAATCAGCTAGCTATCCCATGTCCTGATCCTCCCTTTTCTCCTCTCAGACCTTCCTTCGTACCTCACCACACTCTTTCACTTTAGTCAATGGCCTGTCCAAAGGATGAGAAAGCAGCAATGCTTATGATGAGAAAGCATGTGGAACAAATGAAGGAGAAATTTCACTCTGGTAAATGCTTTATAAAGGCTGACGGACTGATGGCTTAGATTATTTGAATGCCTGTTTTATTTATTTATTTTTTTTACAAATGGGCTATACAGACGAGCTATTAAACTATTTTTTTTAAAACATTACAACCGTTACTATATACATGGGAAGTTGTTGACACTAAATAGTTGTAATTCAGGTGATACGCAACTGAAATTTTATTTCAAAATAAAACCCAGGGATAAATCAATGACTGACATTGAGCTCTTGTTTTTAAACTACTAGATAATACATTGCTGGGGATGTTGAACAGAAACATGACACTGTATGATTACTCCTAGAAGCTTGATAGGAGCGCCAACAATAAAGTGACACAAGTTCTTCCTTTCCTGCATTTATTGCAGAATTATATGTGCTGAACACAGTGCTTATTCATACAAACGACTAACGTACAAAAATAAAAGCTAGTGATCGTCTCGTTTTCACACATCATATCCCTTTCATGTTTTCAGAACAAGCGCTTCATCCATGCTTCTACCACCTTTTCTGTATTGCTTTCTTTCTCTCCCTGTCTCCCTCTCTTCTTTTCTCTAGTTGTACCTACACTGAACAGAGGGAGGTGCTGCTGTGTTGTCTATTTAAGACGCTCCCGGACCCCCTTTTCTTCTCTCCCTCTCTCTCAGTGTCTCTGCTGTCCAGATTAGTCTGCTCATCAAGCTGAGCATTGTTTTAATTTGCTGGGCCCGGGGCATATGCTGAGTGTTCACATCATTATTGTCTCTATGCAATGTGAGTTATCACCACAGCTTATGATAATGCGGCACAAATTTACAGGCTGGGGAGCACCATGGATTCTGTGATAATAAAGGGTGGACAGAGGGGAGTGGAAAAAGGGAGAGAGAAATGAAGTGTGTGTGTGTGTGCGTGTGTGTATGTGTGTGTGAGTGAGTGAGAGAGAGACAGAGAGAGAGAGAGAGTGAAATGGGTGGTGGCACAGAAAAGAAGCTCTGTTGGATGTCATTATGAAAGATGATTCCCATACTGGATAATACATCACACCAGTGCTGTCTGTCTTCTCCTTTTCTGTGTTGTTATGCGAATAAATGCTGATAAACCCAGAGGCAATAGTGATTATTACTTCCAACGTATCACCATGAGAGAGGGGAGCAGGAAGAGAGAGAGAGACACAGGAGAGGGATGGAAAGACAAGAAAAGCAAAACACAAGAAGAGCCACATAGAGCACATAACCACAGTGGGGTTCCTGAAAATATGAGATACAGAAAGTGAGTCGAATGTTGATAAATATCTAGGTGTTTTTCAGATGTGACTGCAACAAAGTTTACAAAGTTTTGCAAGCTTGGCTATCGATATCAAATCTTGATGGCCGTTATATTACGGTACATTACTTGACTGGAATGTGATTAAGATGTTGGGTGTCAGTGTTATGTACAAAAGTACATAAGGTAACTATTTTTGCACCATGTAATACAACACTGCATTCAACTGGCTCTGAGGTCTCACCCTGAACAGCTCATCCTGACACAGGTGGTTCTTGCCTAGCCTCACCTCACCTCCCTCCTTAATACTGACCAGCAATACAATCTAATTACAGCCGCGCTACAGAGGGAGACCAGTGTAAACACCAGCCCTTTTTATCTCCTTATACATCTGGACAAGTAGACAAAGTGCTAAAAGGAAATAAATGTGGCCTGACAGCCACATCAAAGAGTTCAGCCAGAGGCTTACTGCTACTTAGGGCACAGGAATGTTGTTGCTAAGCATCAGCCCGCAACCTATCAGGGTGCAAAGAGGGCCCTGTCCTGCCTTGGAGAGGGAAAGGGGGAAAAGAGAGAAACGAAGAAGAGAGAGGGAGGGAGGGTGACGGGAGGGGGGCTGACATTGAGGGGTGGCTAGGGACTCAAGGAGATTTTTGTAGCTTAAAGCAATTGTTGGAAGAAACAAGCCTTCTGTTTTGTTTTCTCTTGACACCATTTCTGCTTTTTGTGCTTGCAAAAGACATGTATAAAAATGTCTTTTGATATGTTTTCTCTTTGGGTCTATATCAAAATATTTCTTTTGTGTCTGTGCATGGAACTTTTTTCACGTCTTGTCTCTGTAAACTGGTGCTGCTTTCTGATCATGTTAGAGATCAGAGGAGACAGAACTTGTGAACTTATTTGAGTCAACATTTAATGCTGGCATGACACGTTTATTTCTTCACTCGATAGAATTTTTTATGATTCATGTCTCATACTTGAAGTTAGGGGTTATGAACAATACAGCACTTTTAGAAATAAACAATGAAAAATGAGTAAGTAGCACCAGCTTGCAGCGTCTTACAGCATGTAGTGGCAAAGATGAAATGAGAAATGATCTAATTCACTACCAGAGACTGAATCCACCCCTAACATCTGCACACACAGAACAGGAAAAAACTTGTTTTGGTTGAGGTAAAAACGTTTAAATGCATATTTTACCAGCAACAATCACAACTGGCATGGTGAAAGGTAGAACTATAGTTTATTAATTCAATTGTTGTGTTTTTTATATCTGACCATAATGAATGTGGTTTAGAGAAAAGATTATGATGTGTTTTAAATTGCTGTTGTGTGCATGAACAGTATTAATTCTGTTTTCTTAGGTAATGGCAGGGGGAAGAACATTTGATGTAATGGTGCTTGCACTTGTGGGTAGAACAGCAGTCTTTTGCTCAGCAGGAAGACAGCTGAGCGTGTGTTTAATGATTTACCAGTTCTACTCCAATGAACTTGCTCTGAGTAAATGTATCATATGATCACTGATCACAAGAGCAACTGTTCAGATGTTTCGCTCGGGGCACGAGGCCCACGGAGTGCACCAGCAACAGTGAACATCATCGTTTTGTGTACAGCTAAGCGTCAGACAGGCAAAGGTTGAGCGCTGCTGGACGTTAATCATCCGTAGAGATGACTCATAAATGGTAATACAGCTGTAATTTGTTTTTAGGTTGAAATTTAAAGTCATTTGACCTTTTCTTGGAGTGTCTTGTAGGTGATTTAAAGTGTAGGTGAAACAGGTATGCAGTACAATTAGCTTGAGGCTATTTCTTATTTTGGTTTAGTATGACCTTTCCACTGGTGTGGATTCTAAAGTTACACAGACGAAAATAAAATCACTAAATGTTGTATACATTAGTTCAAACAATGGTTCAATGTCTTATTCAAACTTTTACACAAAACATTACTGATTGTTTCATATATTTTCACAAGTACAAACAATTTCTTTTATCTCTAAAACAGGAGGATAAAAAAAGGGAAATGTGAGTGTTCTGATCTACCTGTGACAAAAATCATTTTTGTCAGAGTTTTGCCTTATTTAACTGGTGTGAAAGGAAATAGTTTCATCTTTCCTACATACGATAAACTACACACACACACACACACACACACACACACAAAACCACAGCAAGTAAGGAGTGTGACATATCATGAGGCTTTCTGTTCTGATTAGGGGCTGTAGCTAATGTCAGAGCTGTTTTCTAGAGTGTAGGATGTTTAATAATTGAAGACTCTAGGAGCGGGCCTGTCACACCGGCTTGTCTAGAATGTTTCCTATGCAATTAGACACCGAGAGACATTTGAAGAGGACCCACAAAAAGAGCCACAAAAAGTGACATGTGAACTTAAAGGAAATTAGCTCTTCACACGAGTGAAATGTGAAGGTTACTTAGCAATGCTTAACTCAGTCTGCGGCTGTGTGAAGTGTGTGTTTGACTCAGCCTCGCTACGAAGGTATGAAGACTGCGATTTTCTTTACTTTGAGCCGTCTTCAGTCAGTAAGATCACAGAGGGAATGAAAACTAATTTTGACTCAAGGCATACGGGAAGAAAAAAGAAACCTGAGATATGTCGAAATAATGAGATCTCTTGATGTTTTCTGGGAAGATATGGGATGATGCAGACAGATGCATCTTCACCCAAGGACACAGGCATACACACGCACATACACACACACACACACACACACACAGAACATTTAACCACAATTTCAAAAACACACAAATATGCATGTGTGTATGCACTCAAAAAGCTCACACACACCCTCTCACAATATTTGAGTGCATGAAACACTAATGCACATGTACTTACATGCCCACTTACATTCATGCACAAACACAAACTGATCAGTTGATTGGTGCAGATGCAGACGTGCATGATGTAAATACAGCACAACCACAGTTATCTAAATGTAAAAACACTGACCTCAACTCAATGCAAAATGTTCAGCGGTATGAAATATATAAAAAATATTTTTTTACACCTAATATTTTTAAGCATGTAAAGATGATATTGGAGCACATACTCGTGATTTTAAATAACAAACCTTTGAACTGGTAACAGCAAATATTTCAAGACAAATAAACAACACTATAAACAGACATAATGATAATTAAGCTATTGGTAAAATTGGATTCCTCTTTATTTCCATTTGGAAATATCACACGACAACCTGTAAACACAGATGATTAATATGCTCCCGCTCCATCTCTCCTCGCCTCCAATCCCTGACAACCTTTCGCTAGAAATTTCCCCCATCCACATCGCAATGATAACACTGTCATCTTCCACACCTATCATAAGTCACAGGCAAACGACCCAGATCCTCCGTCGCGAGACAGAACCCTCTGCGGGCCTGTAAGCTGTATCATTACACCATGTCATCTTTATGGCACAGAGCAAAGCCCAGCTCTCTAATTACACTCTGCCTACTCCATTTACCCAGACAGGGACAGAGCAGCAGGAAAACAATGCATTAAAAATGGAGCGCTTCCCCCTGCTCTGTGGATGCCCGTGTTGTTCTGCCGGTGGCCGTCGTTGTCCCCTGGTTGTTGTTGTTGTTGTGTCTCTAAGCTGTGGAGGAGAGATAGCCCACGCCACTGTGCCTCCCACTCCTCCCTTCCTCGGCTTCTCCACCTCCGCTCTTCTTCAACCCTTCCCTGAGAAGGACTTATGAAGGTGAGTGGCTATGTGACAGGCCAGAAATAAAAGAGACAAACCAGGGATAAAAAATTAAATAAAAAGTAGCTGTCTTAAACAGTAATTGCGCTCCTTTGCTGAGCATGCTTTCAGATATATAAACCTGATTTACTGTCGGCATTGCTGCCACAAATCAGAGGGCCCTCTGAGAAACACTCGTGCTATGAAATTGTTTAATCTCATCAAGTTCTGCTTTCACAGCAGGCCATAAATCACATAGTCTTTGTTATCATAGACCTCCATGAGCGCCTCTGAGGCAGGCAATGGATCGTGGGTATATATAATCTTGACTGCGCAAACAGCAGGGTCTGAGCAGCCTGAAATACTTTCATATTAGCCGAGGTGCAGCTGGCGGAACACAAGCGCCCTGATGGATATCTCATTTCCTGCGCTCTGCATCTATTTTGAGCAAATTATTACTGCATAAATTTCTTGTCAACAGAAACGGCCAATTAATTAAGTTAAAAATGCACTCGTGATCACATCAACACACCAAACAGGAGAGCTGAGGCAATTTTCCACTAAGTGAATTTACCGCAGGGGTCACTGTAATGAATGATTTTAAACTTTGTCATAAAGTCGCAGACGGGCCAATATCTACACAGAAGCTGTGGTGCAGGCTAACCCGCGCCTTATTTGCATAAAGTATATTTATGTGAAAATGCCAGAGGACAACAGCCGGGGTGAAGAAAAAAAGTTTACAACTACAAAACAAAATGTCCGCCAACCTCTGCCTCTCTAGCATTTCATCAAAGACATGCAAGGAGTATTGGATAGAGATCACAGAAGCACCTTTGCCATTTAAGATACAAAATACACACATTTAACAGAGCTCACAATCTGAATGAATTATTCATATGTATGAGGGGTTAGGGTATTTGCGAGGGTGGTGGTAGGGGGTGGTTGTTTATTCAGCTTGGGCCGTTTATCAGACAGAGAGGATCCCACGGCGGGATGAGCTCGGAGATTTATCTGTGTTTGGGCTCCAAAGCAGATAAATCAAGGGGTGTAATCATGCTCTGAGTGGCCCAGCTGTGACCCCGTAGTGAACTAATGACACAGGGATATCTAAGCCCCTTTTCCTGTTCCTGGGTTAGGTCCTTAGGTTAGTCCCCTGTCAGACATGAAGCTAAAGAAAGACACGGCTGCACAGCAAAACCAAGGAGAAACTTAAGGCCCTTCATGTCCCTTTGTCCTGTTTACACAACAGCACTAGCAAGGATTGTTCACCCACTACTAAAAATAACAGTGTCGGAACAAAGTAACAGCAGAAGGCTACTGTATAACAATGTTTGTTCAAACAATAGCAATGAGTATCGATTGCAAGTATACACATAGTGGGTTCACGAGCCGCTATTCACAACAGTCCATGTAAAAAGATACTGCTGTTTGGCTGAGGATGTCTCCCGTTCCCTCCCAGAGCAAAGGCTTTCTCCTGGACTGAGCCTGCTCTGATTTATCATGTCTTCTGCTAGCAGGCTGTCCGCTGATTAAGCCAGTGGAACTTTGTTTCACTCTCCTCTCTCTTTAATCTGTCTCTCAGCGAGATAAATTAGCCAGTGCCGTGCCAGCTCCTGCTCTCTTTACCTCCCTCCCTCTGTCTCTTCCTCTCTCTCTCTCTTTTTCTGTTTATCTTTTCTGTCTGTCACACATTGAGAAGAGAGCAGACACATCTGCTCCTACGCTGCTGCAGGAGATAGGGCTGGGCTACATCCCTGGTCAGATTTAGTTAAGAGTGTCTGTGAGTGAGAACGAGAGAATGAGTGTGTTTTTCCTCTCTTTTTCTCTCCTTGACAACATTCTGTCAAACAATCTCCCTCTCCTTGGCTGGGCTTATGCTCTTTGTTGTTAGCTTATAAATCAGAGAGTATTTATGATCTGCAATTCCTATTCTTAGTCTTTTAATGGCGACACGTTTGTGGGTGAATTAAAGCAGGGTTTTATTCACTAGGCTGTGGGCCAAAGTGAGGCCTGGGTGCTTCTGTCTGTGAATGTTTTCCCTTCTCCACTCTTGCCCGGGTGGTAAATCACACTCATTGTCAGGCAGTGCTAAGTTAGTGTGCGTCATTGGGGAGAGCAGGAAGCACTGGGCATAATTCTGTCCATCAGTTTAATTTATTGTATCGGTAGCTTTGTAATCTGCGCCCCATAAATTATAGGGGCTGACAGACAAGAATTTGGTTTTAAAGGCATACATCAGAATTTTGGCCGGCTATGTTCCTTATTTCTCTCTCAGCTTTCTGCTCTCATATTGAGCCACGAAAGAAATTAAAACCTCTCAGTGTAGGGTAAGGCTTCTGTGCCATTTCCTGTGCAAGTTTTTCAATTAGAATGGAGACATAATATTTTGTCAGGTTATCATTTCTGTGAAAGACTATTAAGAGTGCTTGTTGGAAATGTGAAAATAGTCACAAAAAAAAGAGAAAGAAAGATAGAGAGAGAAAGAGAGAAGAGAGGGTTCGAGGACATGACCTTGTTTGGAGGTTTTATTTCAGGTGAAATATAAAGCCTAGTACAAGGGCACTGCTGCAGCATCTGCTTTGCAGATAGTGCACTTGGCTCCCCTTCCATGCCAGTGAATATAAATCAGGCGAGGCATCTCAATGCTAGGCCTGACTTCTAGAGGCCAACAAATCTTTAACATGAGATTAAGGCCTCAGAGGAGTCATTTATCTTTAGGTGATGGAGGAAAATATCAGAGCACTCTATGAGCAATATGGTTTCACTGAGTTAGGACTGATGTGGACTAGAATGTACAGAATGCCCTGTGTAATGGTCTAACAATTCATTTTTCTCATACACAGTGAATTGCTTTCTACAGCAAGGCTGACTAGATGGTTAAAAACAGAAAAAAGCAACCATTAGCTAAATTATTCTAGAAAACAACTAGAAATTTTATACAATTAAATAAAATAAAAAACTATATTGAAATATAATAAATTTTCTTCACATAAAATGAGGCTAGCACTTCTAGGAATATAATTACCCTCTTCTAATTTCTACAGTAAGTAAGCAGGACAAAAAAAAAAATGAACTGAAGACATGTGTTAAGGGTATTTTAATTTAATTGTAGTAAATGTAAATTATGTCAGCTGCTATGTGTCGACAACAAAGAAAGCAGACCAAAGCAAAGCTGCCAATTATCCTATAAAACATGCATATCTTCCAAAGCATGGGTCTCCTTTGTGGGTTTAACCTACCAAAGGCAACGGAGGTTTACAAGATGCTCGCTCAGTGGATACAATTGTGCTTAGCATAAAAGGGAACATGGACTGTGAAGACCTAACAATGAACCATATTTCCCTGTAGCCTTTTCAGCGCGCTGCATTTACATATCAAGCCACTAGCCTGATATGTAGACACATTCCATCAGATGCCGCCATTGCAGCCAATGAGAGCCATTTCAGTCCTCCTATAGCTCACACACTGTATAGTGTTAGACAAAGGGAAGGAGGCCTGAAAGAGACATCTCATGTCATCACCCAAGAGAGATAATGGAATTGTTATACACCCTTGATCACAGACACTCTCACGGCATCTTGCTCTCTTTTTCAGTCACTCTTTGTCTCAGTGCTCTTAAAGTCTCTCTATCTCTCTCCCTCTCTCACAAATGTACGCGCGCACACACAAACAGCACACAAGTAAAAATTCCAGCACACTTCAGTGCGATAGCTCCTCTTCTCTTTCAGGGTTTCATCTCAATAGCTTTTTTATCTGAGGACTTCAATTTGCAAGCCTAGCTGGAAGGCAGCTCCTCCTGATATGTTAATTGCAGGGTACTTAAGCGCTAAAAGATTAACATAAAACCCTTTGGAAACAAGCTAATAGTTTATGATAATTCGTGCATGGCCTTTGTCTGTCTATCATTACATTGCCTCTAGCGGTAATTTTATCAAGGGGCTGTAAAATATCATTTAAACAAGTTCACTTTCAGATAATTAATAGTAGAAACTGAACTATTCAATTGAGCCACACTGGCACCATTAACAATATGGTAACTAAGCTATAATTAAAGTATTTTATTTTATTAACCTATTCATAACGTTGTGCAAATGATGACACAGAAAGGCTTTTTTTTTTCTTGCCAAAGCACTGTCAGCAGGGCAATTACGGGAACCCAGGGATGTCTTCTCAGTTAGCCGAGCTTTTATATTAGCAGGTGGGTGCATGGCTAGCATACCTCCCACACAGAGGGATGGCACGCACGCAGAAGACTTGTACACCAGGACGAGGAATCTGCTGAGCTGACAGACTGGAATTTGTGCAGTTTGCTTGGGCCGAGAGATGTAGATTGAGACAAAGGTTTTAACCTGGATTTGAACCTGCGCTGGGTAAGATGAAAAGATTCCCAGTGAAGAGAGGGAAAAGATCACAGCGGGATGATCCCACTCAGAAACACTGAGCAGCTCAGAGACTGAAATAATGCCATGCAGTGGGGCTAATCAGGGGTGGGCAGTGACAGCGGGTCTCAAAATCCACCATCATAACCATAATTAATTTGCCAAGCAGCCATTAGTTGAGTATTTCACAAAGCAAAGCAGTGACCTCCCTCGTAGCTTACATCCATATAGTTCATCTAAAAATTTTAAGGAGGACTGTGTAGGGTGTGTGTAACGGTTGATGCAGGCATGCTTGCACAATGCATGTAAACTGCACTTGTGTGTCAATGTACGCGCGCGCGCACACACACACACACACACACACACACACACACACACACACACACACACACACACACGTTCTCTTTCAGACACACCATCCCTCTCATGAATAATACAAAAACTCCTTTCATCAAACAGCTCAAATAGCTATTCATTCATCTGCATACCTGGAGCCTTGCAAAATGATTGGCCCGCCATTACCACTGGAAAAAAGGGGAGAGAAATGTTCCCCAAACAATTTGCTTCAAAATGAGACAGGAATGATTCTGTTCTTTTCAAAAGCACAGACAGGCCCCTGTGCATAATGATGTTAGCGTAATGGGGTGACAGATAGACTGGGAGACCATGACATTAGCATGAGAGATGCACCAGTGAGCAGCCACTCAACTGTGGTCTCAGAGGGCCCTCAGACATACACTCTGAACATCGTTTGTCTCACAGCTCTACAAGCCTGACAAATGAAGACACGCCATGTTTTATGCCAAGCAATATACCATTCCACTTTAGCAAACACATGACTTAATGACAGAGGGAAACCGGTCTCTGCATTACACAAACCCACTATCTCTTGTCTTATTAGTGAAGAATAACCTTATTCAAGGTTGGATGGAGAGCAGGGACATAGTCCCTGCCTTAAGGATTTGAGATGACAATGCTTACAATTAAAAGATACAGAGGTTAGCCGCATTAAATAATGAGAAGCAATAACCAATTAAGCATTATGTCTTTGGGCAGAGCCTTTTCAACAGGAGTAAACTGAAACCACAACTTTACTCAGTAAAGATCTGACCTACAGTAAAAGCTATTTTCAGGCCTAATAAACTTTAGGCAGGCGTGACAGTCAGGTAGAGAACACCACTGCAGGACTTTATATCTTTATCAGGGTGACAAATTCACAACCTCACCTTTAGGAACTAAAATTATAACCACACGTGTTTTACTGAGTGTGAAGACACATGGGAAGACATTGGAAGGCCAATCAGTGGTGCACATTGAGAAGAAAAAAAGAAAAGGCGCTATTTATTTAATCTCAGAGACCGGAACATGCTAACATTTTTTTGCATGGCCTTTACCTTTGCAGCTAACTGTCAGAGTTTGTTAATACTAAGACTATCTTTTTATGAAACTGCAGAAGTATTTCAAAGCTAGGGAAATGTAATCATATGTTTATAAAAAAGTGATCGGTAACATATAACATGCTGTCAAAAGCCAGATGCCGCAAACATGAGCCACAGCCTGAAAATGGTAAAGCTCTGACAGCCCTGCCGTCCGCAGCACGGCACTGTCGAAGGGTGAATGCTTCCTGTAAACATTTATCTTCCCGGTGAGTGTGCGTCTGTGTGTGGTGCGGCCTGGCGACAGGAGCTTCTCTGAGGCTTTATCTGCGGCATGTCAAGACAACCTGTAATATACGAGCATCTGGAGCTCCTCTTCAAACACAGCCTTATCTCACGCCAAACATTCCCCGAGGCCAGAGCAGAGCAAGAGTGGCCCAGACCAGACCAGACAAGACCTCACACCGTCTCACCATATCCCACCCAACCCGTGAGCCAAGTCCCGGGCGCACAAGCTGGGAAAAGTCTATCAAAGTGCATGTGTGTGTGTTTACAGTGTGTTCTATGAGCGCAGCCTCGGCAGCTGAGAACAACAGTGTGACATTACAGTGACGGAAATCATCTGCTCAGAGTTTTTCTTCCATCCTGCTAATCGGGCTAGAGGTTAATGGTGTTGCACTCAACACAAATGGACACGATCCCTCTTCATCCACTGACTTAAACATAATTGTTGAGACTAGAACTAAACACCCATCACACATGTTTCTGTTTGGTAGAATTTATTTTACATCAATCTTAAGATAAATAGTAAAGGCCATTACAGATCTTTCCGAGGGCAACTTGAATGAGTTGCGGGCTATCACTTTCAAAGTGACTGATAGCAGCGTTCAGAGGTTGTTAGAAAATCTTTAAAAGAACTTCATCAAGACCACTGGGTTGTTATACAACTGCTCAAAATCACACAGAACTGCTCTCACAAATTGTATCTCACATCCTTAAAACAGTGCAGACATTAAATCAAGTATGGTGAGTTTCATTGCCCTAAGCAGTCTTTCTCAGAACAAAATCACTCTGGTGTGAGTGAAGAAAGTGTGTGAAGAGAAAGCAGCTCAGTTAGGAAGCTCCATTCTTTTCTCTGTGTTGTGTGCTCCGCTCGGACTGCTGCCTTCAACCAGCCTATGGGGGGGATTCAAACATGCCCCTCTCTAGGGCTTGTACATAAGGCCTGTGCCTCACTTCAAAGAGAGGGCATGAGGGCAGGGTACTCCCCCCAACTCAGATCCATTCGGCTCACAGCTGATTCCTGTATGTGTGCGTGAATGTTTATGTGTGTCTCACTTTGACTCTCTCTAGGCCCCTCTAGCTTTCATTTCAGACCGCTTTCTATCCTCTTTCTGAAAGACGGATAAAGGAAGACATGGAAGTACAACCCATAGCCTGTGTGTGGGTGAGTGCATTTGTGTGTGTTTCTTTGATGTCTGATAATGAAGGGCAATACTGTGCAATCTCTAAACATGCTGTCACACAAGCCCTCACCGTGATTCACGGCTACAAAGTACCCACAATGCTACGATACACTGCTGGACAGGAGCGTTCACCAAAAATCACAGCAAAGGGCTGACCTCCACATACCTTGTGACCAATGAAAAATGACGTGTGAAGACAAAAAGCAACATAGCGAGGAAGAAGAGAGAAAGAGAGGAAGTGCATTTGAAAAGGAGAGTGAATAAAAAAGAGAGGAGCTGAGCTCAGTGGCTGTGGCGCATGGAGGTCTGGCCTTTACAAATCCCTTCTTTTTTGATCTCTTCATCCAGATGAAAGAACAGCGACAGGGAGGATTATGTGGGACAATTGCGCTTTCTCCCCAAAACCCTGACTTGATCGGCTTTTACGAGAGCCCTAATCATTTTCAATTAAGCATATTTTCTGACATCCTGTAATAGCCACAGTGCTGGTCTTAAACTCTCCAGCCGGCAGAGCGCTCCCCCGCAGCCCCCTTCTTGCTAAGCCTCTCATTCTCAGACAGCGTGCCTGTAGCGTCTGCTGACAATCTGAATGGGCCTGAACTGCAACTTGTTGTTAAGGTGCCAAATAACCCATTTACCAGATGCTTGACAAGGATGTTATTTGGTTTGCTTTGACTGAATGTGCTTTTGTGTCTTTGAGGCATTGAATTAGTGCTGTTTGTTTGTGGAAGCCCCTGTGATCCACCCCAGTGTCAGTGTTATTTTTGTGTTTTTCCTCCTTTTTGGAGGGGGTTCCTTTTGGTATGATAATCAATATCTAATCCAAATTGTATAAGGCACACAAGGAACTATTGAATAGTAACTTCATTTTCACAAATCCACTGGTTCGCAAAATGATTAATCCCGACATTCATCCTGGTAAGAGTGCATGCCAACATCTTCAAATACAGCCTCTTAAGGCGTAAAACTGTATTTTTAATGTCACAATGATTTCATCCATGACAGCTTAAGTTGCCCTCTGTTCATTCACCAGGTGCTTAATTCCAGTTGAACTTTGAAGCTTGGTGTCTCTTGAGGTCTCAAGGACTTGACTGAGACAGACAGCACCATTAGCAGGCCCTGGACCAGTCCCAACCCTGACAACCACTCACAGCTGGCAATGGCAGGCCGAGGAATGGGTCTCCTTTTCTTCAGTTTAGCCAGAGAGAAGTGAAACAAATGTCCATCACTCACTCACTCAGTGCCCAGCAGGACGGCTGGCTTTTTTCTGAG
Organism: Micropterus dolomieu; assembly: GCF_021292245.1. NCBI lineage: Eukaryota > Metazoa > Chordata > Actinopteri > Centrarchiformes > Centrarchidae > Micropterus > Micropterus dolomieu. The sequence goes on from NC_060164.1 coordinate 15,908,700, forward strand.
GAGGAACAAGTAGGGATGGAGGGACAGAAGAAAAATGGTATTCAGTACAAAGTGAAATGAGCTCGATTTGACAGTATGGAAGCTGGTAGCTTCCACTCAAAGATATAATAGGATCATATGAAAAGGTAAGAGACTTGATGATGCATGAGTTCAGATAAAAGATAAAATAGGCAAACCCAAAGTAATCTGGTTAAAAATAGAGTTAGATTACAGTTTTTCTTGTATTAGATGTACACTCTCACTAATACAAAATCCATGCCCAATTCCACACTGCATACTATTTGGATATGGTAGTTCTAGTATCTTTGTTTTTTTCTAGCAGAATGTTCAAAAGTACTTTACTGTTTTGTACTAAGAGGAAATGAGGAAATTAAAGTACACAGTATGTAGTAGTAATCTTTATAGTATATTGTTTTTATAATAATAAAATCAAAAAACTTGTCAGTGTACTAACCAAGGACTACAAAGAGAAAGCAACATGTTTTTACAAACATTTTAAACAAATATTTTGCTTTTCTAGAGTTCTAAAATGTTTTAATACTTTATTACCATCGACCACAATTAATTCATTTCCTACTGTGAGCAGATTCTTGATATTGTTTGACATTGCACGTTTGGAACAACAGTGTCCATCACACAGAAAAATCAAGCAGATTTAGCCTGCATACTGATACCTTTTAGAGTGGGTTCACAACCTTTAGGTAGTTTGATGTACTGTTGAACAATTCTTTTACCTTGACATGACACTGCTCAACAGATCGCTGGAATTCATTCTCCTTCATTTTATAAGTGAATATTTTGAATTCCTCATTGTTCTTATGCACCTTCACTGGTAACTGAAAAACATTATCTTTAGCCCAAATATTCAAGAGGCATCGCACTTGGTCGGGAGTCAAGGTTTTCCCCTGCTGTTCGGCATTTTGGTAGCAGACGTGCATCTAGTAGCATGTCTGCTACCAAAATGCCAAACAGCAGGGGACCAGTCACTAGTCACTAAAACAGGATGAGAAATCCAATGAATGAAACCAATATAATTGGCTTTCCTTTACTGTTGACAAGCAAGTTAATTCAAAGACATTATATAGTGCTTTGTATAAAAGCCATTTACATTTGTAGCCAATCTCCCTCTCACTTTCTTACACACACATTGATCTACCATAGTTTTGAGTCACGTCTGCCTGCCAGTAGTTGTCAGTCATTATCAGCTTTGATAATGCCTAATCATGTCTCCAATAGAAAAGAGTTTGTTTCCCCAGCACTCTTCAGCTCATTGGCTGGAGTCTCCACTTCTAATCACCTTTCATTACAACCTTCTGATCCCCAGCTTTCCTTTGTACACCGTACTTCATCGTCTTTATCTTCCGCTGTAATTGCATGTGAAAGATGCCCCCTTTGATTTTGCCTGCATGCCAAAGTGCTATCAGGAAAGAGAGTGTCGAAAAGTGTCACATGTGTCTGTCTACTTGGAGGATGAGGGAGCGGCATATTTACCTGCTGAGGACAAACCCGTTTCTCCCTGAGATATGACGTATCTATCACCAACTCAGAGGATATCAGTGCTGTCTGTCAACATAATAGCAAAGAGTAAGGGGTAACAGGAACGAAGAGGGGAGGGGTTAAAGGAAAAGCACGGAGATGGATGCTTTGAATTGTGCACTTCTACAAAGCACTCAGTTGTGTGTGTGTGTGTGTGTGTGTGTGTGTGTGTGTGTGTGTGTGTGTGTGTGTTTATTTTCCGAGCAACGTGACGCACCAGCCTCTTCAAGTGCGGTTTGCTTATACCCAGTCGATTTAGATTCTTGCCTAAAATTAAAATAATAATATAAAAAATATTCACTTTTCTCCCGTACCTTTTCTTTCTCATTTTTTTCAAATGCCATCATTTGTTGCTGTTCAGTGGAGGTTGTGTACCCACCATGTTAGGGTTGTTCACTGTCAGTGTTTAACCTTTTCAATGTGATGTCTCAAAGACCTTTGGTGGCCACTGTACGGTTATAGAAAGGCTTACTGCGTGCAGGTTTTATATCCTGGTTCCTCTGCAAGAACTCGTTAAATGCATGACCCCCTCAGGGCCGGAATATATTCCGCACATGAAGCACAATTAGATAATTTTGTAGTTCACCCTTTGAAGAGGTATCACTCTAACAAGGGTCTTATTTTGGTAACAAATTCATGGAAGGGCTCTTGAGTGGCCTGATATCTGTTCATTGTTAAGCTAGTGTTCCAGGACAGGGAGACTGGAGCAGGAGAGACCCAGAAAGACCTCACTCTGACAGAATCTAATCAAGAGTTGTCCTAACATATTACAACTGACTTTAGCTCTATCTTTTCTCCCAGTTAAGTCTCACTCACTCAGAATCAAAATAACCAGGGAGACACAGACAAGGAGAGAAAGCGAGACAGAGGGGGAAGATTAGGAGATGGTGGGGAACAAACCACACATCCCTTTCTGACTGAAATGGAAGACTACTTCCGGCTCCAATTTCGGCATATGCCAGGGCAAGCTGCAGAAAGATAAATGAGCTCTCCAGTACCAAGAGGAAACTGATTCTTTATCTGGCATGGCACTATTTACTGACATTAAGAATGATAATATCAATCAGCAAGCTGTCAGCAACCCAAGTGGGCTGCAAGCAGAACAAAGGTGCCACTGTCTCTCTTTTGATACGTTTACAAAGAGATGTTGATGTACCTGCCATTCAGGTGCAAATAATGTCATCACCACACACCTGGATCAGTGCCTGCTGCTCCACCTTAGTGATGACTAAAACTGCCCAGGGCCCTTTCCCAAAGCTAGCGTTCATAGCTATGAAAAATAAACCTGAATGGTTAATGAGCTAGCAATCAACACAACAAGAGCAGAAGAGCAGTAGAGCACCAACATTTCTGCACTCCTCTTCTCCCTGTGAAATATAGCTGTGGGAGATTTTTTTTTCTACCTTTAGTGGTGATGAGCGGAAGAAAACACATGGCAACAACATCAGGGACGCGTCTGTGTAATTACTTTTGGCCATCTTTCAAACCTTTCTCTCTCAGGAGAGAGATGTGTGACAACATATGACAAGAAAGCCAACAGGCTTTCCATACAGAATAATGGAATCCATCATCACTGAGGCAGACACACCTGTCTGGCTTTGAGAACAATGCCACACTGCCTATTTATTAGGTGCCAGAAAAGTTTATGTTTGTTCGGTGACAGTGACAGCAACTTGATCCTTTTCATTTTTGGAAGGGGGATCTCAAGCTTTGGGGAAAGGAGGGGAAAGTCTGACTCACATATTTTCTTCTCTCGGTGGTGCACAGTGAGTTCTTTTTCTTCCTGATAGCTGTCTGCTAAGAAGTCAGAAGACAAATAACAAAGACTGTCATTCTCCAGGAGGCTTTCACTAATTCTTTTTTCCCCCTGCCACAAAAAGATACATATCATATCCTTTTGACACTTCCAGTCCAGCGCCATCTCAATCTTTGTTGAATTTGCAAGATATGGAATTGCGTAGCAAAGCAGGGAGTGATTTAATTATTCATGCTAGTCCGATAAACGATGAACATAACTGATTAATACTTAGAAAACAGACATCCTGACTGGCAGCCTCTGCCAGAACCTTTCCATACAAAATTAGAAAACAACGCCAATGAAATGTTGAGGCAACTCAAGAAATTTTACAGTTTACTGCAAACATTTCATGGTTGTTTTGAGACAAATATACTTGATAAATAAAAAGGTGCGAGTTCATGCATACTGAAGACATAGTTTGATATGTCCATGTTTTTTCATGAGGAAAATTTCCTTCAACTGGTTAGGATTTATTTAAGTATAAAAACTCAAAAAAAGGACCAACTTTAATTCAATGTGTCAAAATATACTTTTAAGATTAAGAAAATTAGATTGAACTGTATAGTGTGAGGTTGGTCCATGGCTGCTCAGTGGGCTATCACTTCAGTCTGACTGTCAGCCAGCCGTGTTGACGGAACAGTGCTGGCTGTCATCCTAACAGTTAATAATTAGGCTTCCTCCTGCCACAAAACCGAGTGCCACGGTGACAAAAGCCAATGGCAACCGAGGTGGCGGCTTGGCTGCTGCATTATAAATAGTCTGACCGGATGATTAATGAGAGGGGCCACCGAGCTAAAGCAGCAATCTCGCACACAGACAAAGGCTGCCTGCACAGCTGCCTGCACACAAAAAAAATTTAACAAAACACAACAAGACAAGCCCTGTCCCCGGATAGAAACAAGAATTGAAGCAGAGTGGCAGGGAAAGTGGAAACATGCCAAGTAAATAAATTATTGAATTTCGACCGACAGCTTATGAAGACTTAATTTAACCTCTAAGCGCTTTTGGGGGTATCCTCATTAACATTTTGACACGCTCAGTTGAATGGTGGGGTCAGGCAGGTTCCAAATGCAGGGGAAGTTCAGGAGACATGGGCGAATTCTTTTGTGAAGATCGTGAAACAGACATGAGAGACAAAAATTGAAAAAGAGCACAACAGAGAGCCTTCGATAATTCAATCATTTGAGAAGCTGGAATTTTTGCCTGTGAAAGCACGCCACAACCTATTTTTTAGAAGATATATTTAGTTGCCAAACAAAGGTTCACCAAGGGTTTCAATGGCACCACAGGGGCCTCTCTACAGAGTCCTCAGATCCACACAGAAATCCTGGGAAGAGGCTACTTGTTTTCTACAGCATCCTTTAAAAATCCCAAACACTGCACATATTATTTGAACGGAAATAAGACACTGTTCAGAATAAATGCATGATATATTATAGGAAAAGTTTAATGTTGTTTGCCTAACTCATAATTAAAGTTTATAATGTTCCAAACATTATATTTATATTAATTCCCATATAGTAAAACCATCTATCTGTTTAAATAATGAAATTTTGTTTGCTTGTTTCCCTTCAACATTTCAGTGCTGAGTTTTAACTGTGAGTCATATTTTCCTCCCTGTTTCCATCACCTACCTTTATGTCACTCCACAGTAATAAGGGCTGAGCACTTCTACTGTTAATGTTACCCCTTACCATTTTCAAATTATACTCATCATGGCAGACACACCAAATCAATCAAAGGCTGACAGGGAATGGATAACAACAGTGTCAGTACTGACAAATATCCATTTTTCTCTTGAGGGAAAGTTCCACAAACAAACATAGATGCTCTATTCCACTACCGGTCAACAATTATCTTGAATATTTCGATGTACGGTTGCTCCAAGCACGTTTTTCCATTTGATGGACCTTATTCTTCCCCTCCACTTTGCTGTACTCAGCTGGCAGGGCTCTCAGTCGTCACAACATCTCCTTTTAATGCCCCTGACAGGGGGTTATTTGCTCCCATATATGTTTTCTCTCCAATTACACCATGGCAGGCTGGAGGCTGCCAAGCCCCGCAGCTGAGATGCTGATGGTCACCTCTTTGACTAGTCCTTCCTGTCTCCTGCACTATATTTTTCATCTTTTTAGATTCTATTAGAGAGGAGGACTCTCTCACTTGTCTGTCCTTGGTCCAAAGTGTTGTTTAACACCTGACAAGCATCAGCACCACAATGCCAACCACTATTTGGTGAGAAAGGTAATGTTGGACTTCTATTCTCAATTTTTCCTTGTTTATGTCTGGTAGGAATACGGTATGGACATTTTAAAATAACAGTATAGAAATATTTTCAAGAAAAAGATTCCGTGTGTGCGTAATATTGAAAAATAGTATTTCATGTACAAATAACTGTCCAAACAGACAAAGCAGCTGCAGTAGCCTGAGCAGTCATGATGATTTGAATTACCACATGCACTTTCTTAATTACGTCAAAGCTCAAGTATCAATTGAATATTTAATGCAAGGCACAATGCTAATCTCTACCAAAACACATTAATTAGAATAATTTGCTTGATTCTTTGTGGCTGTTTACAGCAATCAGGCTGATCAAAGACAAAGTAAAATGATACCAAGGGACTGATATCTCAAATATACAAGATGCAAACCCTCTGAATCAATAGAGCAAAACAGACAGCATTTGTGAGTATAGCTTTAAGCTAAGTGGGATGCCAAATGCAAAGGCTGCCATTGATACCACAATGAAAAATGCATGATTTCAGAGAGAGCGCTCTTTTATCTACAAGGCAAGATCAATAGTGGGAAGGGGTTATGGAATCAAAGTTGTTTTGCTGATGCAGTAGTTAACTGACACTCTTAAAAACATCTGAACACAATTTGAAAGAACAAAGCGTACTAAAAGACAATTGGAGGAGAGTAAGGTGAAGTTCTGTGGGTTGATAAACTTTCTTTTCACATTCAGGAAGTCAATATCAAACACAGAGTGTACAGGGCAACAGAAGTCAGATTAATTTACCACTGACAAGCTCTATGCAGGATCAGCGATACATTTCTTTGTTTCTTGGCTTGAACTACAGTTATTACCACAAATTTGACACGATGCTGCATTTGTTTTTATCAGAAAGACACTGTGCTGTTTTGTCTGTTTTTTCTGAAACACAGACCCTCTATCATCCATTAAGTTAGACTATTGTAGTGCCGACAAAGAAATTTTCTTTTTTCAATATATAAAACACACATATTCAAAAGCAAACTTGCCTGTACTGTACTAAAAAAAATCCTCTGGCCCACCCTCACACAACATCTGATTGTTGATTTCAACATGATGCTGACGGAGCTAATTATTCTGTAACTCAAGCCTTGCCTCTCTCCTGACCTTCGCCCTGTGAGTAGACTGAGGAAGAGCCAGCACCTTTCAGCAGAGGCTTGGGCCTGCCTGGCCTGAGTATGTGACAGGAGATAGACAGAGAAGAGGGAGACAGAGAGAGAAAGAAAGGGTCACAGAATGGAAAAGCAGAGACACAAGAGAGTGAGACAGAGGAGAGGAAATGAGACACAAAGAAAGAGGGAAACATTAAAGAGAGAGACAGAGAGAGAGAGGCAATGACAGTAGTAGTAGTAGTAGTAGTGAGTAGTGAGAATGACTGACAGACAGAGAATTTGTCACAAGCAAAGACTGAAGGCTCTGGCCACAGAGGGACCTGGTGAGAAAGCTAACAGATAGCAATCTGAGTTATCACTCTGTGCCACGGCTAACAGCTAGCAGCTACCCTGTCACCGCTGCCTAAACAAGCCCAGTGTTTTCATCTCCATATACACAACGCGGCACTCTGTCTTTTCTTCTGATGGAGATAAGATGTATAAATTATGAGCAGCTGACAAAGTCTACTCCAGCGCCCCCGGCGTCTCATCAATCACTAGCCTGTGTGTCAGCAGGTAACTGACGTGGCCCCCGGAGGCACAGCCCCCTCTTTAGGTGTGTGAGTGTTTTTTGTGTGCAAAAATGTGTGTTTGTGCAATTGGGGTTTTATACATGTCTGAATATTGTGTCTGTGTGTGTGTTATGTGAGAAGGTTGCGTGAACAGCTGATTCAGTCTCAACTCCATGCCGTAAGAGACAAAAAAGAAAAAGAAATGCACACAACCTGCACACACCACCCAGAGAAAAACAACTCCTGAGTACATGTGTGTGAACTCAAGGTTTTACTCTTATACCTTGGGGTTATCTGCTGTGCTGATATATTCCAAAGAGAAACCTAAATGCTAGAAAGAAAGAGGAGCGTGAAGGACAGAAATAGGATACAAAACCGGGAGCTGGCTTGCTTGGTGGAGTCCTGCAGGCTTTAGAAGGCCAGTGGTAGACCACCCAGTACATTATTGGTATTAACAACTTTCCATGAACCTCAGTTTCCCCTGCCTACAAACGAAAACATAGTCTGGCCCTATGGTTGTGAGGGTAGCCATGACAGAAATACATGCAAAAAAACCACTGCATTTTCAGTGCACTAAATTCCTGTTTCATTCACAGACATTGTAAATGGCAACACTTGAGTGTGTAACACATCATTGCTAAAGTAAGCAACATAATTACACTGTGTGTCAGCAAAACAGCATAATTACAAGCTACAAGTTGTCAGTGTCTGATTTCACATCGTTCCCATTTACAGGCCAATCATAGTCTTTTCACCACTCATGTTTAACAGAATTAAGGCCTAATTTCATTGCAATGATTACAGCTTGTAGTGTCCAAACAGTGCAGATTACATGGTTATTACACAGTGTTAATGAAAATGATAGCAAATAAAATACACAAAATCAGTGGTTCATAATTTTATATTTTGTACCACTGATTTGCTTTTACTGCGGTTTGTAAATTGTTGCCCCTAGCACCCAATAATATTTCCAAAAAAGCCTGCTTAAGTTAATACTGAATTTCCATTCAAGGACAGTTTATGGGTGGAAAAAAAATTGGAGTAACTGCATTCAATGAAACATTCATCCCTCCTGGACTGAATTGGTATATAACCTCGAACTGCTTCACTGCAAAATTACACAATGTTTGTGTACACGGCCCAAAGCAGGTAGCGTTTGCTCGCGCACACAGTATCGATCTGCTGTCTTGAAGTGAAGTTCAAGAAGGAGAGAGTGAAGCAGAAAATTTTGACTCCCCGTGGGGACAGGAGTAACAGCTCATCTCAGCACCAAAGAGAAGGAGGGCTGTCATGTTCTGTGTGATGAGCTGAAAGACTAGAGGAGGCCTGGAGCAGCGGGGTATTCCTTCCCCCTATAAACAAACCTCCAAAAACAAACAGTTCCACCCCACAGAGAAGGAGATGGGACAGTGAGACAAGAGGGAAGGGCAGACAGGTGTCAGGAAAGAATGACATCTGTGACAGAGGCCACTAAGAGAGAAGCTGAATGAGATGAGAGGATGAGCTGAAGACAGGGGTGTTTTCATGAAAGAAGCATCGGACTTGTTGTCTCCGTCTTTCTGGCCTGCTGGTTCGGTTTGGATTCTAGACTAGGACTTCATATTTTGATCACCCTGATATCTCATGAATTATGTACCATCCACCATTAGCATTAGTTAGAGCCATGGCATTACAATGATACTATTGTTTTGATGGGGGGTCAAGTCCTGAGACACGTTATCTTTGAAAACCCTTCTAGAGAGAAAGAAGATGGCTGGAATCCAGCTGACAAAAGCACTCATGTCGTCCTGAAATCTGATGAGTCTGACAGGATGTGATCCCATCTGATCCACTGTCTCAATATTCCCTTACAGTGGGGGGTGGGGGGTGGGGGGGAGATAGGACGGACAGACTGCTCCTCACCGCGCTTTTAGCACAGGTGTAATGAAAGTCAGAGCCGCCGCAGCTCAGCCCACCTCTCGGATTACCCCGAACACGTCTGGTGACGGACATTGCCAGTTGGCAGGCAAAATGCTGGGAAGTGATGCCCGTTGTGCCCTATACCCATCTGCCTGCTGCATGGAAACAGCATATCAGGTGATCCCGGGGGATACTTATTATCATATCATATTAAATGTCTGGGCTATGGGTTACAGTTGTAGGTCTTAACAAAATAAAAGATAGATCTTACAGAATGGGACACAATGGGTTGCTGTTACAAGGTCAATGCTGCCAGGCTGACTGGACATCTCTGGCACCTTTGGGAGCTTTAGATCACCACGAGGTAAAAGTGAACAGGGAAGACAGACAAACGGTAAGAGAAATAGAGATCATTGTCTGTCAGAATGGTTTTGGTTGCCACCTACTAACACAGCACAGTACTTCCTGTATTCACTTAATCAGACTTGATGAAATGACACACCTTTGTTCCCCCTTGCCTGGAGAAGTTATCCTTGAAATAAAATATGTGTTACTAATTATGACTTACAGTGCATCTCACAGGATATCTTATTACAGACCTTTACAGCTCACTGGCGCTGATTCAGTGACTTAAGTGTGGTACAGTGCATAGAAGTCAGAACTATTCTGGGAAGTGGCATTACAAATCTGTCAGCTCACAACTGAACGCCAACTGCAAATAGAAACCAAATGAAACTGTCAGAGGTTATAACGCCTTTGATAACTGCTGAATGATGCACTTAATTTGACAACGAAAATTCAAAAATATAAAATGCCATGTGGATAATAATTATGACCTTAATACTATTTGTTTTAGCATGTAAAGGATTTGGATATTGTACTTTCATCACATGTTTCAGAAGACGGACGCTTGTACCTTCACTGAGCTCTTATAACAACAACAACCAAGATGACACATTCTGTGCAGATTGGTGACATTGAAGCATTGTGGCATTAAGGATCTTGACCCACTTCGCTGCCCATCTGTGCCCTCTAGCCCTATGCCAATCTTTCACAGCCCTCTCCAACACGCCCATGAATGACAGAAGAATGCTGTTTGAGTGTCACTTGACCCCTCTGCCCCTGCAATGACCTCCAGTGCACCCTCACTCTTTCACATCTTTCCACTGCTAAAGAATGTCCTCCTCTCCGCCTCTGTCCCAACTTAATGTTCTCTTTACCGCTGTCCACTTCTCCCAACGCCCTGTTCATCACCCTGCTTCTCTCTTTCCCCTTTTTTCTCCGTCTATTCAAAACTTGAGAAGGGGAAAAAAGAGAGAAAAACGCCTCTCCACTGGTGGAAAACACAGGGATGATTGGGCTATTCAGAGAATGATTGTTGGGAAAAGGGGGCTGCTGTGTTTGTGAAATGCAGAGTGGGGATTTTGGACAGATGAACATGTGAGGTGTATGGGCACACTTTAAACTTATATACTGACAAAACAGTCCTTTAAAAAGTAATGTGAGAGGCAGTACACCACAAAGCGTGAGAGTGAATTCACCTCCTGTTATGCAAACTTTTGACTAGTTGAATTGGGCACTGGCCCAGATGCAATGAAGCCTTTACTTAATTGCCTTTGCACACGTTCTTTAAAATGAACATCTCACTCATCAACCATCCCTGAAGAATTTATCTCGTAACATAAAGTGTCTTCTTTAGACCAAATGCGTGTGGTGCTGATATTATTGAAACTGTATGTTCCCTCTCTGTCACTCAAATATTATACTCCTGACAGGCTAAGCCCTTAATGCACCAGATTTGACTGGTTAATCCTGTGAAAAACCATCCTTTTTGTCTCTCAGGTGGAAAGGTCGCACAGCGAGGCCTGTCTTCCTTCAACCTACAGTATTCCTCCCGACTTAGCCTCCAACCTAAACACACTCTAGCCCTCATCATTGGCCTCTCTCACCTCTCCTCAGCCGTCTACCCACCCGCATGCATAAGCTACAAAGCTAGAGGTGTCAAGACTACCTGTCTCAACAGCACCCCCCCTGCCTGACCTGCGGATAGCCCTCGGGGACATTAATTATAGAGTAGTCTGACTTGTTGAGAGGAAAGAGACAGACAGACAGAAGGGGAGAGGGAGGGTGGGGGAGAGAGAGAGAGAGAGAGAGAGAGAGAGAGAGAGAGAGAGCAGAAAAAGATAAATGCAGAGATGTTGTTACAGAAGCTGTCACCTCCTAATCATGTCATCCTGCTGAACAGAGGTGATGCTGAGGCTTTACTCGATCAGGTTTCCCATTCATCACCAGGGCTGGTGGTGTTGGAGGATGTGGAAGGCCAATGTAGAATGATAACACTCACTTTCCCACAGAGTTCAAATCTTAAACCAGTTATGTCCATACCTTTAAGTTAACTGGCCCAAAAATCATTAACATTCTAGTCAAAAGATCACAATTATGTTATTCTGTCCTGATTGTTCAGCTCAGACTATCCCTGTCATCCAAAATTTAACCATTAACTATTCCTTTCACATGCCAGTGTTGAATCATGATGTGTACATGCAGGGGACCTGGTTGTATGAGAGATAACATATTGCATAGCTAGTGTTTCTGTTCCACTTAAATGGAACACACAACATAAAACCGCTGCATCCATTTCTGAGTATTCAGTACTGTGCTTGCGGGCAAAAAAAAAAGCATGGCTCTCTGATAAAATGACATTTCAGTATGTGTTTTGAAGATATTGTTTGGACAGCAATGTCGAATCCGCAAGTGTGGATAGACACTGAACTGCCACTGTGTGATCAGAGCAATCTGTCCAAACAAATGGAAGCTTCTTTTGCGCATTACCGTGTTAGATTAGACGACTCTCGGCCATTTGATTCCTTACCATCTCGACAGCTCCTGTTCCTAATGGAGCGAGTGGGATTTCACAAACCGCAAAATAGGGAGAGGTCAACGTGTTTGAAGGTTACCCCTGTCGGGAGAATCAAAATAAATAACGTTCAGGTTGTGCTATTCTCTGTCAAGTGAGTGTCTTAATGATGCCAACTTAACACATACTAAATAACAGTGTCTCCCTACGCACTGACAGCCTCAGAAATAATTGACCAGCGTGCTCCAAACTGAGACGCAGTATGCAGAGAATTCAATCCTGCAGCTGACAGAACCCATTGAGCATGTCACTAGATTTTGCATTATACACAAAGCAATGTCAGGTCAGGGATGCGGCCTCCTGCTAGTTATTTGCGATTGCATCTCTGAGGGTAAATTACCTGGCTTTTCCATAATATCTAGTCTAGTTAACTAATTTCCTGACAGCACACTGTCTCATAAAAAGTCTCAGATTTACTGCCTGTCAAAAACATGATGGACTGTTTTTTCCCCCCTTTTCTTTTCTTTCTCTCTGTTTGGCAGCCTCTCAACTAAGACCTCATATTCAATATCCTCTCTCGGTGTACCGAGGACATCTCTAATTCCAGACAAAGACGTACGGCTGAAAATGAACAAAAAAAGAAACATAACCTTATTATGTTTGAAGGCTACCAGCAGTGTGTCATTTCATCCACAAGTTCCCATGCAAAAAAATTACTGCTAGGGGGGTTGTAAAGCGATGTAACATAGTTCTAAACCTCTTAGTAAGGAAACAGGGAAATCCATTATCCATTGTCCTGCTGACCTCTGCCCACAGACAAGTATAGACATACAGTATATGGTGTCCTGTCATTTTGTTGTTATACATGTGTAAATCATTCACTTTGTCAGAAAAGATGGTTTGACAACAACAAAACCTCACCTCACCAACGGGGTCACGGGGAAACCGAATCCCACTGCAGACAAAGCATAGTTTTACCTGCGAGAGCACGGCCTGCCACTGATAGCGACACTGATGACAATAGCTCAGTGATGGTGTGAAGACTGCCTTTAAGCTATACTGTGCAGGGGGAACAATGCAGACTCCCAGAATACACAGAGCTCAACAGTGTCTCTTTTAAAGTTCACAATGCAGCACCAAGGTCTGCCTACCCTTTATTTTCTCTTCGTCTCTTTCTGTATGTGTTCCCATTCAGCTGGACGGTGTGGCCTATCATCGTCTCCACAATGACAGTAGGTGGAAACGCTAGCTTTCATTACACAAAGTATAAATAGTGTAATCTATCAGTCCTGTCAATCAGGATGATTGATTATGGGCTGTCAGGGAGGAGAGTGACACATTAGAAAAGTTTGGTTAACAATGCCTGTAGCTGGTGCAGAGCTGCTGCCACCCAGCCCAGTGATTAATGTGTTGTCAGCCTGTAATCCCACACCCACGCTTAATGAGGCAAGAATTTATCATCTCGGCTGAGTGGCAGATGTCAGGCAGAAAGGAATCCAAGTGGCTGGAAACAATATACTTTTTCTAGCCTGCGCTTGACATGTCTGACAAGCTCTAAAAACCACAAAGAAGGTCTGTGTAAGCACAAACTTCAGTGGAGGGACTTTCAGCTCTGGCTCTGTCCTCTGTTGCATGCTCCTGAAAGTCGCTGCTGAAAGAAGACTCCATCTCCATTAACACTGTACTGAGGAACAGACACAGCTCATATAATGGATTAAAGCTCAAATGATCCAGCAAACTGAGGGAGGGAAAGGTCCAATGTCACCATGTTTTTGCATATTTAAGGAGAACAACATTTGCAGTTTTACACAAATTAACTTAAACTCTGGTCCCTATGTTGAATCATAAACAAGTGACACTTCCGTAAAGACTGTATCCACCTCATCTTGTACAGACTCAAAGCTCTAATGCTCATTAACTTTTTTTGTAATAGCACATGAACATCTACATGTCATAAACAGCAACAACTTAACTTGAATTATCTGATAAAAATCTGAATGTGAATTAAAGCAAAGCCGCCTCGAGAGGGTGCACATGACAATCAACTTCAAAGTGAACTATAAATGTGAGTGCGGAAATAGTGATTAATGTGTACTGTCAACACCAACTAAAAGAGAGAGGCAAAGAAATAACTGATCTCTTTGAGAGATTTAAAGTTTGGCACATTTCTGTGGAAAACCCCCGGTGGGGTAGGGGGTAAGAAAGAAAGATGGATTATTCTTTTTAGTGTACAGAAAACACTAAGCCAGCTGTCTCTCATTAGGCTAGCAGCATCTTCCTGTCACCAAAGAGACCAACAGGGAAGGATTAGCTCTGATTGGACTGATAGGCCAACTCACTGGGATGTTATAGCTAAAAGCAGCATTTGATAAGACGTGTAATTGAAGAGGTGCCTTAGTGGCTATGATGTTGTTACTTCAGTACATGTACAGGGATTGTGAAGTTTTGCAGCCCCTTGGCATGCAGAGAAAGAAGGCTCAGTTTTATAGAGGAATATAATGACTGAGACGTAGGGCTGTGTGTGCAGAATTTGCTTAACATATGTCTGATAAATAATAATAGTTCAATGATACTGCAAGGAGGAAGTGTGCAAATTCCCTGTAGTTTTCTGTGTCTAAAAGGAACTTTGAAAACAGCAAAATTACAATAAAAACTTGGCCCCTCCCAAAAGCATATAAAGAATCTGGTTGGAACAATATGTGTTAAAAGCAAAGGCATTGAAACTTGCCAATCCCAGGCACTCAAGATTATTACACTAATAAAAAAGTAACAAAGACTCATATTTTACAGATAAAAAAAACAAAACAGAGAAAAGTTACATGAACGATGGCATGATTTGTCAGAGTTTATGAAAACTTTATATCAAAATGGGAGAGGGAGACATCTCATTATTGCTGGCCAGCCTTGGCGTGTTTTCTGACAGGCCTCAAACTCCACCGCTAAACACAAGAGACGTCGAGACAACAAATGCTTCACCACAGAGGCGTTCTTTCTCTGTACTGGATGCCAGCAGAAGGAGAGGAAAATCAGTTAATGCAACGCAGCCACTTCAGTGTCTCATAAAAGCCCTTACAAAAACACATGTTTGTTTTTATTCGCTGTGTTTAGCCAAAAATGAATAATACCATCTATCATTTTTGCTTGCGAGAGTGACATGACACTCAGGTCACGCACCCATGTCTCCAGGCTTTGAAAGAGGCAATAAATCAATCTTGGCCCTATTACTTACTATTAATTGTGCTTTAAAGTTTTACAGTGTGTTTATGATATTCAGGACTTGGATGATTTATGTGGACAGTGTGAGTCACTCCCTCTAATTGCTGTTGTTTTCCCAGCTTATAACCCCTGCATGACCTCTCAGCTTAAGCTGCCAGAGTGCTCAGAACAGGGCCTGCCGCACTGGTCCAAACAACGGACAGCTTCTACTTCAGCAGTCAGAAAACAGTTGCAGAGAAATACACACATGGAGGCACACAACACTCAAAGATACTGACACACAAATACACATACCTGAGAGCATGAACACGTGGCTTCCTGGAAATATCTGACACAAACACGCAGCGTGTTTCATCTATCATACAAACTAAACATGTCAAAACAATTATAAACAGCTGTTTTAACATTTAGAATATGTTGTCATTAAAAGATGGGGAACAGCAGTGTCTCAAGTGATGTAATTAACAGATAACAAGACATTATGTAAGATGGGGCAAAGAACATAATTTGAAAACAAGCAGATCACAATATGTCGGTGAGTTTATTTGTCGGAACATAAAGCAGACAGACACTCAGTATGGTTACATTTAGCCAACAACTCCAACTCAATCCACAGTGCTGTCCTTATTTGACCTACTGTATACATATTGATTCAGGAATGTGCCATAAAACTAAGGTGACAAATCAGGGTTCTGTATGTATAATAGCTGGTGCAAATACAGAATCTAGCAGAGAGCCAAGAGTGGTAATAAACTTGCTTCCACAGCAATCTGTTGGGTTATATTTCCTTCCCCTGTTGAGAACCGTATTCTTTGAGTTTTCTCTCAGGACACATTTGTTCAGTAAAATGATTCAGCATACCCACTGAAGGCACATTCACAAAGCGCTATATTGCATGCTGTTTGTTATGTTTGAGAGCTTCGGGGAACTCATAACTCTCAAGCACATAGATGAACGTGGCAACATACTTTACAGGGTACATTTGAGAAAACAACCAACCTATAGGCAAAATGCCTCCTCTTTTTCCAGAGTTGCACTGCAAAAAAAAACAAGAAAACACAATCATGCTTCACATAATGCACAATCATGGGTCTGAAACCATGCAGCTTAGATTTGGACTGCTCCTTTCAGCGCGAACTTAAAATGAACCGCTGTCTACTGCAGAGTAAAACAGGTTAGTGTCTGGGGAAGAAAAAACAGAACTGAAAAGATCCACTTGAGGACTTTCCTGGCTCTGTCACTGTCAATTCCCTTGAAGAACCGTTACCCTGTGTGCAGAGACTCATGGGACCCGGGAGCTGGCTCAAGCCACCCTGCAATGCAGTCTGCTTTACATTATACGCAGAAGGATGTGGGGGGAAAAAAAGCGTGTGTTCATGCTAGGAAATCAAGTCAAATTCTATGTCCAGGCAAAATCTAAGTGACATCCGAGGAACATTTATACCCGCTGACGTAGCTACCAAGCTGTGCTTAGTGAGGGGAACCATGGAGTTACTTCATTCACTGTGAAACACTCTTAAACATGTGGCAAGGAGTAAATGTTATTCTACTAGTTAAATTTGCTACGCACGTTTTTTTTAGCAGTGCTTGGGATCCGAAAACAGAATGTGCTGTCACAGTGTTTTGATAGACATGGCCAGTTTAACCCCAAGGGTTCAACAACATAATGTGGGCTCCGTGGCAGAGTGGAGGGAGGTGGAGGAACCGAGCCAAAAAGTACCACATGTATTTTCCAAAAGCAGCCCAACACAGTCCAAATGGCTCTACGTGGTTTAACGCCATTTCACTCCATGACCTCTAAGTCCTCAAAGAGAATTATCACATTATAGCATTCCAACACGCCCAATTTCCCAAAATACAGCTCAAGGCTTTTCTACTCTGACTCTGCTTAGTGTTGTGGTTTTGGGAAAACATTTAATCGTCCACACTGTTTGTTTTTTTTGTTTACTTCAGGTATTTATATATATTTCTCTCTCCCCCTCTCTTGTTTTTGTTACTTTGCATTTGTTTCTGTCCCACTACTTGTCTTTTCCACTCAGAAAAGCAGTGTAGCAAAAACGCAAAGGAAAAAAAGCCAAATAGCAAAACATACAGACAAACCAGGGACAGCTCCTTGTCACCCACTTTCAGTATCATGCCACAAGTGCATGAAGACACACAATAGCAATTAAAGAAAGAATCCACAAAATGACACTCAGTGTATTAACATGGGTATCTTAATTGACCACAATTCTTTGTCATGTTTTTCTTTGCAGTAATGGTTCGACTCTGTGACACAAAGATATACATTTTTCTAATGGCTACAATTGTTTTGTTAATACTGCATTTACAAATCTCATCACAGTTTTATGTGTGCATGCGTGCGTGTGTGCCTTTTCCTGCAAACAACCGGCCATTGGCTGTCTGGTTGTGATTTAGGCAACATGGAAAACACTGGGAATGTATAAAATGTTATGGTGTTCAGATTGTGCTAAAGACCATAACTGCTTTATCAGAACCATGTGGCTTCGCTCAGCGCCATGCCATAATGGCATGATTGAAAAGGAGTTAGAACTGTGCTCACAATCCACTCCGATATGACTCAAGAGGAGTCTCGAAAGTTCATCACTGTCTCTTTCATAGCGAGTCCATTAACTATTCCAAAACGTATTTCGTGCACTGGGAATGATCTGATAGAGAAGGGGCTCTTACTTCAGATTTATGCTGTCATGAATGGGCATGTATCGCTGTAACCCTGCTGCAGAACTGCTGCTGCTATTTCTATGGTTTCAATTTATCTCCTGTAAACAGTAGGAAGGAGATTTGTCACATAAAGTCTTGGAGTAAAAAGAATTTTGCGCAGAGCAAAAAAACTTTAAAAAGATACACCCAAAGTCAAATAATTTCAGAAAATAAACCTTTTAAATCACGTCTGCACTGCTGTATTTTTTCCCTCCAATACTTGCGCTAATTGAGACTCAAATGGTAGTGCAAGCGACAGCAAGACAGCTAATTACCATCCTTTGTAACGAAGCAAATGGCAGGCACTGTATCATGAGCCAATGTTATGAGCAACACCCTGCTGTACAGACATATAAGCAAACACAAATATCTTATTATGCCATTATCTCTCCTCGCTTTCCTGTTCTGCTGCAGACGTTTCATTAATTGGTGGCCTGCACTATTGGTCAGCTTACAAACACTCTGATGATGTCGACAATTAGAGCCGGGAGGTACTCACGGCTCATCAAGTCTGATATAGTTGACACATCACATCTCATCTAACTCAAAACAAATGTTATGGAAATGCTGCTGTGACGTCTCAGGGCCGGGACACGGGACATGTCCAGGCAGAAAATTCTCTACATTGTGTAGACTCAGTCAAACACTGCTAATAAGGAACATTGAATAGGACAGCAGGAGTATGTTTAGGCACACAAAATACTGTGTGCAATGGGGGGTAGACGTGTTTTCATCAAAGCTGTAACCTTTTACTTTGCATAGGGAATAAATAATCATATACAGCAGGTTCAAAGACACAAAGACATAAAAACACACACATCATGTCAGCTAGAATCAGTGATTATCTCTTCTTTCATCTAAGGCTGTGGCGACAAAGGCAAACATTTCTTTTTCACTGACAAGCTATGTAAATAATATCTTATAAAGTGACTTTACCCTGCCAAAAAGCATTGTAGAGGTCCTTAGTTTCTTTTTATATAAAGTGGATGAACAGTGTTTTCATTCCACTTTTCTCCATCTACCAAACATGCCAGACTGAGGTTAAATTATTTCAGTGTTTTGCTTTCTCGCTTGCCACTTGCATGAAGAATCAAGAACAAAGCATAGCATGAACTAAGAGAGTACACCATCTTAGCTGATTGTCTGAAACAATAAATATTTTGTTTTACTTGTGCACTTTTAAACCCGACATCGACTCACATGCTCCTGATTTGTCATTCGATGCCATCGCTCTTGCTACTCTGGATCCATTTTTACCTCCCAGGCTCACTGTCAGAACCCCAGAGACCATGAAACGACAAAGCTTAGCGGATCCAAACTGTAAATATTTCATGACCTTACAATTACATGAAATCAAATCTAGGAAAAAGCCGTTCATTTATATTGCATTCTCAAAGGGGGGGGGGGGGGGGGGGGGGGGTATATATGTATGAGCCTCCCCAGCTCTAATTAGTCTGTGTGGCCCAAAACAAGACAGGGAGGAATAAGTGCAGGGGCTTGGGATAATTAAGCGATTGTGAGCGTAATGTACGTGAGCTGTCACTCCAATCGCCAGCCATGTCACACTTGGCAACACATCCGCAACCGGACAGCTGCCCGTCGTCTTTGATCTGGGCTCATGCATACAGAATCAGGTCAGGCCGCGGTCACACACACTTACACACACATGCACTCACACGCAACACACACATGCACACTTGAAGCAATAGTAAAGACAGAATCTTTTCAAAGGGCCACAGTGCCAGGACCTTAAGGGGGACTGACATTCTAGCATGCACAATAAGAATGGAGGGATAAAGGAAAAGAATAGAAAAAGGGGAGAAAGGGATGAACGTGACAAATCCAAATAAGACTGCAGAGGGACTACTGCTTAAAACAGTGTTAAAAAAAGAGCTTAACTTACAGCTTCCGACTTAGGTTTGACCACTTTCATCAATGCTCCTCTTTCCTGCGCCTCTATCACTTCTTTCATGGTTACTTTCCTGGTGTCCAGAAACTTCAGCTGGGGCAACTTATGCAGAACAAAGTACCTGTGAGAAAAACAACAATTTGATTGAAATTGTACCATACTGCTTTCTTAGTGGGTAATTTTGGCATTTTTAAACCTGGGCCCTATTTTCACATATTTTGTCGAAATGACTAGTAGGAACAAAAAGTTTTGGAATACATGCAGTGGATGGCCACGATCTGGCTGCAGTTGCTGCAACGTATTCCTTTGGGGCCAATGTGCTCGTCAAAATTTCGTCCACAAAAATTGCTTCTTTTTGCCACTGACAGGCATAGACTGGTATACGAGGTGTCTAACAATGGAGTAACTTCCTCCATGTACACAACAAACTCCTCCCACTCTGACTCACGTTTTCACCGGCATCTTCCTGCAGCATCTCACCTCTCATGAGATTTCAGAGCGAGAACTGTATGTTAAATACGTTGCAGCTAGTTTACAGCTGCTGGCAGGAGTTTTGTACTGTACAGACATTTTAACTTCTTTTTAAACTTTAACAAGCCATTTTGACCCCAAAATATGTGAAAATAGGGCCCGGGTTTAAAAATGCAGAAATTACCCTTTAAAAGGTATCCTTGTAGGCCAGTTCTTGACAAAGAGACAGAGAATCTAAAGAAATGTGTAAACCGTGATATACTAATCAAACTGACACACTTTCTAATATGTAAATGCACGCATCAACAAAACTTGAAAAGAAGCCGTGTTTACTGAGACTTAATGGTGATGCAGATTTAATGGTGAGTTTTCCTTGTATGTAATAACCTTCATAGCTGATAAGAATAAGTACGACATAAATAGCACGAAAGGAGATACAACCTGTCTGCCAGAGCTGTCATTCTTGCAGCATCACAGATATCTCCCTAAGCTTTCAGACACACTCTGTCTTTCATTGGGAGGGAGAGAAACGTCAAAAGATAATGGCTGGAATACATAGATGACAACAGATCCTTTCACAGGCAGGCAGGGATAGAGGAACCAGTATGTCAGAGCTGAGCTGGTAGCCAAAAAGGACATGCATGCAGCACCTAAGTGGAGGGTGAGAAAGGACGGGGAACATGGGCAGAGACAAGACCTGCGCGCAAAGAGCCGTGACAAATTGATGATGGCGATGGCGATGAGGGGAGATGGCAAAGCCCGTGTCAAGTTTTCAACACCTGAGGATTATAAGGAGGGGATGCAGGGATCACGTTTAGACTGACATGGAACAGAAAATATATCTATGCAAAATGAAAGAAGAAAAACATAGAACAGAAATACTTCTTATCAGCAATCAGGAATAAATGGTTAAAACACTAAATATAAACACATGGCCCAAAATTATTTCTTAAAGGAATATTATTTGAGGGTACAATGACCTGCCCCTAACCCTAATAAGAGCTCCTTTTCCGATGAGAGCACCAGCACTCAAATCCAAGAGGCCCCAATCCCATCCTGTATCTCCCTCCCTGTAAAAAGGACTTTGTTCAGGGCATTTCCATGATGAAATGTGACGATGCCCTTGGGAAACGTGCAGAGAGGTCATTCTCCATAGGTAACCTACCATCACAGGGTCAGAGCAGATGACAAGGCTCTGTCAGCCAGTAGGGATATTAATGATTCAACCCAACCAAAGAATGAGGATAAGAGAGCACAGGAGGGTAGGGGTGGGAGAGAAGACTTTATTTAGCAATACCAAACATGTGTCGACAACAATACGATGTTTGCTGCGCCTTGGACATGGTTGTTGTAAACTTTGAAAAACTATGGATTCCATAATTTCCTGATACTTTCCTAAAACATTATCTTTTTACCATAAAGAACACCATGTTGAATTGTGCTGTATTTTCCAACTACACTGTTAAGCTGACCTGCTCTGCGTGTACTCTGATAAAAGAAGGTTACGCTAATAGTTAACCAAAATTATTTGAAAGTAATTAACACCATTTACAGTTTCCTTGTAATTAGTACCCACTTAGTTTGTTCTAGGTACATTCCCACGACATTATAGTTATATATCAGTTCCTTTCTAGGAAGATATTAAGAAACTATGTGACCCATAAAATAAAGTGTCACCTAACAATCATTATACAGCTATGGAAGATAACATAAAAACCTTTAAAACAGCGGCTGAGGCAACTCAGGCTGAAGCTCTTTGATCTGCCACAAAAGGAGATCGTACAAACTGATAACTTTCCTCAAGATAACAGGTTAAAATGTCACGTAAAAACACGTTAATATTTATACATCGCAAAGGCTATCTATTGTCACAATAATTCCAGGTTTCTCAAGCAGACAGTTTTCTGAGGAGACCGTGTGCTATACGCACAATGCTACATAATCAGTAACCATTGTGAACATATAATCTTACAGCTTTTAACTGTTGTTATTGTAGTACTGCAAATGGCCACTGAGCGTATGATGGTCTGCTAAGAAGAGGTCAACGTTTAACCTCCCCACAGACTACACAATACTGTGTGAAGAAATACTATGTTTCTATGTCATTGCACTAATTGGGGCACCGATGCAACGCACCAGGGTATTTCACTTGAGAGACCAAGAGCTCCCAAGGCACTGGGCTGGGTATTTATTGCCCAAGGCCAGTGCTGTCACGACCTGCATACAGCCTAACCTTGTCAGACATGAAATCTGCATCACGCTCAAACTGATGTTTTACTATATGACACATTATGAATATTACATTACAGGACACTAGACGTTGTCAGTCAAAACAGAGCAGCTTTCCTCACCAGTAAGAAAAGCATGTGGGGAGAGGGGAATGGGGAAGAAGGGAGAGTGAGAGAGAGAGGGGGGGGGGGGGGGGGGGGGGGGGGGGGGGGGGGGTGAAAGGGAGACAAAAAGAGAGAAGAAAGATTATCCAAGAAAGACATGGGTGGTAAATGATTAATAGGAAACACAGAGTCAGAAACAAGCACTTAGGGCTAAAACAGACAAAAGAGAGTATGCTTTTCGCCTTTTATCGCATTTCATGTAAAGGACCCTGACAAATGGTGGTCATATTGCATGGCTTGAGGCCTAGCTTGATGTTTAATGCATCATCTGCTCTGGTAAGGCAGGGTAGTAAACACTCATTTGTGGTGGTGACTAGTCACACATGAAATCCATTTTGCAAACTGGAGTGTAGAGGGGCCGGTTGACAAAGCTTTTAGAGTGATGTGGTTGACACAGTCACTTGTGAAATGCTGGAAGCTGGATGTTAAAAAAGGCAACATCTCCAAATCCATTACTTACAAAAAGCTATCACTCTAAATAGTTCAGTATCAAATCTGTCAGACTGAAAATATAAACACATACACAGAACATGATCTATCTATCCATCTGTACGTCTGTGTGTCAGGGTAATATCGATCCCTTATTTATGTATGACCTAATTTACAGTTCATGTAGTTACAGACCTGTATCTCTGGTAGTCGTCCTCATCCTTATCCGGGCTGACCAGCTGGTTGGGGCAGGCCTCATTTCCCAGCAGGCTTAGGTACTCCAGTGACGGGGTCACATCAGCCAAGTGTTCCAGCAGTGCCTCGATATCAGTCAGGTGTCAAAGGGCGGATGTCAAGGACCTAGAGCTGTTAATTACATTAGCATTTACTACCCGGACAGCCCCTCCCGGGCCTGTCGGCACTAAAACACGTCACTGTCAAATTTACCGAGGTGCTCAAAGGGGCTAGTCACTGGCTTTGTAAGACTGGGCAGACAGAGGGGCAATTTAAGGTGCAGGCTTTGGCATATAGTAGTGACACAATTTGGCTGCCGCTCTCTCTCCCTTTCTCTCGATCTCTTTCATTTCCTAGGTGGCCGGGTGCAGAACAGTGACAAAATGATGGATGCCCTGTGGTTCAAACAGTCCGTGCTTCCCAGAGCCGTGCTGTGGAAAACTTTTGCAAAACGTGGAAAAAACAAACAGCCCCTAAGCAGGCACATTCATCACTAATACATTCACTTGGAAAATTGAGCCCCGAAGTGTCAAAATACAACTGCACTAATGCAGTGCTCGAGCGTTAAAATGGCACTGTGCCACGACAGGATGTACATAATTGGCCTATTAGCATGTGCCGACCACTTCACAACCAAACTCAGCACAGTCCCAGACGCACACTTCAAGGAGCCCCAGTTTTAATGTTGACTCTGGAAGTGCGTGTGTGTGAATGTGTGAGAGAGAGTGAGCATCGTTACCCGGTAGGATCTGCATAACCAGAGGAAAACAGGACACATTGCTAAACCTGTTCTGAAGCTTAGAGGGGAAGTTCACACATTTCTGACTGATCATAAACAGCCTCGCAATGTGTCTATGTCTTGAATGTAGGGTGGCTGTGCAGAGCTCTGGTTTTAACGTGTTTACTTTGGGTGGTAGGGCACACAGGGCCATTATAATCAGTGAGCCAAAATGTGTGTTTAATGACAAATTAAATAACTGATTCATTTCATTTCAGTGAGGTAAATCAGTGTAATAAAGTATAATGCAACTGATTCAAATGTGGAAAATCCTGATAATTTAAAATAATTGATATTACCAAACAGCAATTACATTACACTATATTATGCCTCATTCTTGGTATGCACTTTTAATCCAACCCTTTTTTATTCTCTTTGAAAATAAAAACACATCTGTTATGTTGAGTCTAAAATCTGATTCCACTAGAGGTCCCTGTGGTTCAAAAACTAGTCCTGTGTGTAGCTCTATGACAGCCAAGTTCTTCTACTCTCTTTTGCAACACACAGTGCTCACTGCAAAACCATGACATTAAAAACTGGTTCTTTGAGACAAAAGGCAGGTTGTATTGACATACAAATGTAAGCTAAGTAAACTGTTGAATCTGATACAGATGCCTGCCTCATCTCGGTCTGCATAGTAGACTGCAAATCAACATGAGAAAGGGATTAGTTTGAAAGGATATTTGGTTCTTATTGAGTGTTAGGGTGTGAAGGTTGGGTAACCTGGGCAACCGGAGGTCATTTCCAAGCAGATTGTTGTCAACGACCAGTTCTTCTAGCTCAGTGAACATTTTGAGGCCTGCCAGTGACCTGCAATGATAAGGCAACAGGAAAACTGTTATGGCTCTGAATCTGGTCAGCCGTTATTGTGCAGAAATAAATATTTCAGCCTCCCTCTTTCATACGCTGTGAGAGTATGGGTCTGGGCCCGTCAGGGGAGTGAATGACAAGAATTAGTGGTGCTGAGCTCCCCTGGCATGGTGAGGCATCCTTCAGCGGCTGGCAGGATGAGGGATGGGGGTCACTTGTGAGTAGCCAGGATTCAAAACAAAAGGCTTCAGAAATGCGGCGGGCAGGATGAATTTGTCAATGTCTTGTGCCTTGAGGCGCCCAGTTTCGCCTGACCCTAACCCTCCATTCCCAAGACAAATCACTCTGTCACAGTTCACCTTCACTCCCCAGACACAAATTTAACTTGTCATCCATCATTTTCACAGAGGAACCGGAATACACTCGCAATCAGAGATGGAATGGAAGGGAAACTTTTTTTGCAACTGTGCCGGGACAGGGGTTAGTGTTGGGATTTCAACATCAAAGGATTTTTTTTTTTTTTTTTTTTTTTTTTTTTTTTAAAGGAGGAATTCTGCCTTTCTGCTTCTTTATGATGCATTGCAAAGCGAGGTGAAGGGTCATCTCAACTCTTTCCTTCTCTGTCTCTCTCTCACACACATACACATTCATATAGGCATAAAAATGATGGAGGGTGGTGTTAGAAGTAATGTTAGGGCCCTGCAAAGTTCAAGTCATGGAGGGTGCACAAAGGCAATGTGTGTGTTGTCTAATCCCCCACACTGTCAACATGCCATGTTAAAGTATCCTGGGTGACTTCATTGAGATTTAAAACTGCGAGAACTTGATGCAGACAGTACTTACTTCTCCAGATATGTTTCTCACAGTGTACACAACAGGTATTTTGAATTTAATACAGATCTGTTGATATATTTGACTAAACAAATGATTTACCATAAGATCCAAATTTTATAATAATATAATTCTATATTATAAGTATTGTACAGTATGCTTCTGGTTTTAAAACATAAATTCCATTTAACAGTGTCACGATGCAACACGACATACTCAAGATACAGTGAGGTCTAAACAGCTGCAGCTTGGAGCTATTGCTCCTCCCTGGATCTGCCTTGTGTCAATGGCTGCCATGATACACACCAACTTCAAGCTATGTAAATATAACACCTTTATCATGACAATCTGCAAATGGGTGGTAAGGAGCAGTAAGCAGCGTGGGGGCAGGTCAAAATGTACAGTCACATTCATTATGGAAAAGTAACTAGGGCAGGGCAGAAGAATGCGTTTTAACAAAGATGATGAGTACTTGCAATATAATGTAGTTTTCAGAAATACACTTGGATCTATAAAGATGTATAAAGATTGGTTGATGTTGTCCAACAAATTGGTCAGTGAGTAGCAATCCATGCACTTTTATTACACACTTTTAGTTTGTCAGACCAACTGTTAACTTGCTCTACATGCCGTTTCTTGTGTGCTTTTTCTGGCCAGTCAGCTTGGATTAGATGCAGTCCGTGATCCAAAAACACACATAGATGCACAGAGTGGACATACTTTGAACTACAAAGCAAAAAGTAGAAACAATCATCTCGGCTGGAAAACGACAAATCAGCAAGTCACTGATGACTTGCGAGTGATGCGGACTGAGTCGGCTCATTTCAAAAGACATCAAGATTTTGCAAACACACACACACACGCACACACACACACACACACACACACACACTTACACACACACACACACACACTTGATACCCACAACAACAGCTGACAGCACCTAGCCAGTGTGCTGGCAAAGCTGCTAGCTGACAACCTCTTATCAGGTCTGATTAATGCATTGGCAAGATGGATGAATAAGAGATGTGCCAGTTTTATGAAATCCTACTCTGCTATTTTTCTTCCCATGGAGCTTTTTCATTTACAGAAACAAAAAGGCCAATTAACTTACTTTATCTATAGAGCTGGGAAAAATGATTAATTTCAGATATACTAACAAATTACATTTTTGCTTTTCGGTATTATATATATTTGGTCAATTGACTGTTTGTCTTGGATTTTTTTAAAAATCAGCTAGATAAAGTCCTGAAAAAATTTGTCCTCTGTCTGGCTCAGCTTTGTGAAAATGACAAATTACGAAACTATACGTAGACTAGAAGTTGAAGTAAGGTAGCATACATATGACTGGGCTGTTGGCCCAAACTAGCTATAAGAAAACAAAACGTATATTTTTCAGCACAGTTACTGTGTTGTTAATTACTGACAGGAAATCTGGTACAACATGTAATTAATGTGATGAGTATAATCTTTGTAAATGTGCAGTTACACAACTATGTACCGCATTGGATAACATTATTGCATTTGCTAACAAAGGTTGCTAACTAACTATTGCCACCTGTAAGTGTGCGTGTGTGTCTATGATGGGCTGCAGTCCTGTGGGTTATGTTATTAGCTGCTCGGTTAAAGGGAGCCTCGTGGCACAGGAGGGAGCCTTATTAATTGTTGTTTTCATGTCACCACTGCTGCGTGCACTGGCTGATTTAATCAGTTAAATTCACAGCCAGGGGAGAGCCACTGAGTCCCATCCAGCATTAACTACAGTGCACGGATTGAACTTCTAATACTCTCCAGCTTTCTATGCTCCCTCTGCAGATTTCCATAGCTGGTTTCATTACTTTTTATAAGCTTTCTTGTTTTAATGTGCGGCTTGGAAAACTAACAAAGTTTAAGCACTGCAGTAAAAGTACTTCACTTCAGAAAAAAAAGGGAAAAAAAGCAGCATTTGCTTTTAACAAAACTAATGAACATAATTGACTTGAGCCCCAATACTATAGAGATTTGGTAAATGGCAAACAGGCAAAACACACACACACACACACACACAGTTTGTAGTAAAGATACATAAAATGTGTTGTCTAATGTTATTATTTTATGTAATTAACTTCCTTTAAAAAATACTGTGATGAAATTATTCAGTAATGTATCTTGTGTTTCACAAATGTAAATGTTGTAATTTCACAGATTTACTGCTACTTCTACTGTCATTTTGCCATGTTTTATACATCTGCTAATGTGATTTTCACAGATTAAACTGTTAGTCACTTACGTTCATGTATATCATTAGCTATTAGTATGCACTTTCATCAAAAAAGGACTAAGAATAGGTTACAAATACTATTTGAAAAATAATGTACTCTCATATCATACCGCATCGACTCATTGTATACATATTTAGTAACATGTAATTTCTATAGCAACGTCAGATCAAATGTGTTTTCTTAAACCTCTAACCAGCAAAAGAGAGAGAGAGAGAGAGAGAGAGAGAGAGAGAGAGAGAGAGAGAGAGAGCTTTAACGAGGTAAGGCGATGAATCCTCTCCTTGTTAAGATAATTATGATCAGCCTCATTGTCAGAGCTAATACTTTACACGGGCTGTCTTTACGCTTTGACTACCACTTAGCCTGTGTAAGCTCACCATCATACATCATACAGCCCTGTGTGCATAAGTGTGTGTGCCCTTGAGCTTACATAAGTAGTGCATGTATGTTGAAATCACCATTATTTGCAAAGATCCTGTCTACTCAACACGCAGCGTACATAACATTTAGCCGGAGCAGAAAGTCAGCACAGGAAGCAAGGGAGGATGTGAGAAACCAGACAAGGACACTGGAGATGAGACACTGACCCAGAGAGCAGCCCTGCCAGATCAATACACTAATACTAATGCAGACATAGTGATTGATAAACCACCGCTGACAACAGAGGGAAGAAAACTCTCCACCATTATTGGCTGAAATGTCAGTCACTCCTGCCAATGGTGTGCGCTAGTGTCATGTCAGATATCCTCAGGTACAACACATGAAAAATGGGGAATGGCAGACTTGGCTCTTTTACATGTGTTACACAGTCTCCCGTAATATGTGTGCTGCTTTCAAAACTGTCACCTAAATGAATCATAGTTGGCCATTTTTAGAAACTCTTAAGACGATAGGTCAAATGTGGAATTTAAAGAGCTATAATGTAAAACAACCTCAAAACCTTCTCTATCTCTGGAATGGTGATAGCGATCACAGAGGCAAGATCCCTGCAGCCAGCACTGCAATCGCGAAAAAGTTCCTGAGTCTAATGTTTATTTAAAAACACACACAAACACTTTGAAAAGCTTGATAGCCCTCACAGCTGCAGTCCACAGTCAAAGGGCTGATGAACTCTCAAGGATCGCAGTGGTGCAGAAAAGCAATGCACTGTTATTCTAAACGGAGGGCCAGAGCTGCAGAGTGACAGGCATAATGACGTCCTGTTCAGAAGGCAACAGATAAAAGTTTGATGAATTGACCAATACTGGGGCCTTGATGGCCTTCATATGTGCATAATGGACTATTCAGTGCACACTTCAGATTGCCTGCCAGGATAAGGCACTGTAATGAATGGGCAAAGGAACTGGACCTGGGAAACCCAGTATGTGGACTGGCTTTAATAAACTTAATAAGAAAGGCGAATGGAGGAGGCCTGGTTAGAGAGGGAGGAAGGAGGCTGGAGAGCCGTTCGGCCTAAATAGTCAAGAAATATTCTGAAGGATCGTCACTCTGTAGCCTATATTGCAAAATATCTTGCAAAAAATCATCAAATCTAGTTGTCCTAAAATAATCAAATTAATCTCCTACTGAGATAATATTGTCAAACAGTTTTCATAACAAATCAATTATTTTCAGAATCAAGTCTAAATAACCTTGACATGCAACTGTGCAAGGATATGCCAACGTCATTTGTCCTGTTTGCTGACACTCTTTAATAAAGAAATTAGTTTAAACTATGATAACAGTCATTCAGTTTAGTGACAGCAATGGACAAGCTGGGGATAAAAACCTATTAATACACCAGGTCTCCATTAGCTCAACACAGCTGTATTTCATCACTCAAAATCACTCGAAAACCCACAACAAAAACATCAAAAAATACAGCATCAAAATACTATCAGGATTAGCTCATGGTAAATAAGATGGCATTATCTGTAAAGCAAATTAATTCCCTGCAACCCCTCAAGCCCGCAAGATCCCTCCTACCACCTCCACACAGCACTGATCAGGTCTGTTCCAGCACTCTTCCCTCCAGCTACAGTTTATGGCCTATAAGCGTCTCTGTACATGCATCTCTGACGGCGATGGTGAATTAGACTGTCATTATCTGTCTCTATCTCCCCCACAGGTCTCCCTTTCTCACCCCCTGTCTCCCTCACAGTCAGTGCTCAGTGTGGAACTCCTCTCTCTCTATTGCCAGGCCTCAGGTGGCAGTCATTTAAAGATCACACGTCCAGGACACACGTAGTCCTCCCTGAATGCATGTCAATTCACACATGGGAAGGGGATTACACGTCTCCTCCTAGGCAGCTGCAAATTACTATTAATGGCGATGCAAATCATTAGTACGTTTGGTGCCGCCAGCAAATCTCTTCTTTATGTGGGTTCACTCTTAATCTGTTTTGAATATTGCGCTCTGCTTGCTCCTGACAGCCTATGTGTAAAAGCATCACTAGCTACAAAGCTGTCAATTGGAGGTGGCATGCCAGATTGAACTTTACACAGGGTTACATCAGTTGCAAAACAAAAATATCTTTTTAGAGAGCATAAACAAATTCAGGCAAGAAGAAATCTGTGAAATATAATTAGCAAAGTTCTTTGTTGATGAAGAAGTTAAATATCACCGCTCATTACTTCATGCTACATGAGGTTATTATGTCAGAAGTGCAAATTAAATTGTTGAAAATGTCTACACCATGGTGCGTCTGTCGAACATTTAAATCTTCTGTGTGTTTCAATGATAATTCCACTGTGGATCCTGCAGTGTGAGTTATAGACTACCCCTGTGGATATTCCTGCTGAGTGTGTGAGGTTAATATTCTCTCACAATGTCATTAACGCTGGCAGAGGGGCTGAGAGCACTGTGAATCAGACAGGGGCTGATCCTGTCAATTCACACACTGCCACACACACACTGCCACACACACACACACACACACACAGAACCAGACCAAATCAAAGCCCCAATACTTAGGTCAGCATCACCTGGTCTCACTCTTCTGCTTGCATCACCAATCCCTGTCTGATTAATGACCCTGGCCAAGGGGATAAGGACTTGCCAGACATTCCTGTCAGGTCCAAGCTCATAAGCCTTGCTTGACCCCGGTTTGGCCCGGGATGACGTCTGAGCTCCAGCAATGACCCGACAGAGTTTTCCTCTCTCCCAGTGAAGAAAGAAATGGAGAGATCACTGCAGAAAGGTGGACGTCTCTTTTAAAATTTCAGCAGGTGAGGTCTGGTGCATGGCCAGACAGAATGACATCTGCTTTCCATGTACAACACTGAAATGCACACTCTGAAATATATCATCAGACAAGGGAGGCAAGCAGTATGTTGGCGAGGGCAAGCTCCTTCAGAGCCCACACAACGTTTCTCTCCTCATAGTGCCTGGCCTCTGCTACGGCCATGCGTCTTGTGAATGTTTGTATTGAAAGATTAGTTGTCTATCCACATGACAAACACCCTCCTTCCTCAGCGAGCAGGAGCTGGAAATCAATTCACTGATGGCATCTGAGTCAGTGAGGACAACAATGCGGCACAAACAAGCACACGCGAGCGCTCATGCATGCTACATGGGCTCACATATCTTTTAGTGTATATAATACAGTACAATTACAGTGACAGGGTCAATCAGTCAAGGCATATTGCAATCATGCTTCATATTTAACAATGAGTTTTTCATGAATGAAATAATGCACACGTATATACAATGTATACAAAATATGTAACAGGAAAAAACGCATGTACTCCTGCAATAAAATAAAGGAACCATTAAATAATAGATGCCGCAATCTGTGAGGAAGAATCTCAGTGCCCTGTCTGCCTGTACGCTCTGTCATTACAGTGTTCAGGCTCAGTGCTTGTCAACATTTCCCTGAGAGGGGGAGCCATCCCGCATTACGTTTGAGTGAGTTCAACTGTCAACTGCCAGCCATTTGTATGCCTCAGCATCCACCTAATAGCAAATAATCACTACCCCGCGCTCTCTTCATGGCAAATGATCGATGTTGTCTTGAAGTCTGATGGATGACCCTGCCACAGTGATGTCCAGGCATGCATTAAAAACCACCTCTATGAAATGCCTGTCAGTCTGATGAAGCGGCGCGCACAAAATCACACGCGTGTGCACATACTGACACTGAGCAATGCATGCACACGGATAAAGGAGAAAATGAACAAAGTGAGAGAGAGCCATGATTCAATCCCAACAATAAAAAAATAATAAAAACACAAATGTTAATTTCTTTATATTAGTGGAAGATTTTATAATGTGACAGGACCTGTGGTGTGATTGGTAGACAGCATTACTAGAGGTAGACTGCTCAAGTACCACCTGGGATGCTCCTTTTCCTCCTTTCACCCTCTCTCCCTCCTTCCATCCCTCTAACACACAAACAGCTCCCTATTACCCCTCAGTGTTCAGATTAAAATGCACAGCACCACAATCTTTGATCTCCCACTTGCTGACACAAATCCTTTCAAGCCTCAACATTTTCCTGCAAAGGTAATTAGTGCTAATTAAAAAGTTTCGAAAGCAGTCTACGGCGGCTGTTGATGCTGCCGCAGCTGGTGCTCGAGTGCGCCCTCCGTCAGATCACCCATCAACCCCCTCCGCAGGTCCTGCGTATGTGTGTGTCAGCTGTGTTCCTGCCTCTTTTCTGCAAAGGATCCCGTAACTAGATGACGGCAGTCAGCCTAAAATGTTTGTAGAATGAGAATGAAATCTGGAAGCCCGGTAAGGGGTCTAACTGTTGGTTCTTCCCCCCTGACAAACCTGTGCTCTGCAGGAGAACATGTAATGACACGTGTAACAAATACAAACCCCACAAATACAACAGGTGTCGTCTTTAATTGGGATATCCTAGCTTGGGGGGGGGGGTCTTGTTCACATGGAGTAATTAACTTGATAAGGGATTCAATTTGCTGAAAATATCATTGCAGAGAAACATATAATTTAGCATGAGCTGTGATTTGCATAATGACAATAAATACAAAGACTCCAAAATTCTTGGCATAATGAATAAACACACTAGTAATTAAAGAACTTCCTGTTTAGTGTGATTCCAATCATTTGAGATAAAGATATAACTTGAGCTGTCTAACCGTGCTATCATTCATTCACCGGCCTGCCTTATTGCTTTCATCGAGCCATTATTATGATATAATTAGCTGCCTTTCTAGCATATTATTAAGTGGCTTGCTGAGTGTCAGGTACAGAGGCGTCTCAGAAATGACACACACAAAAAAAGCTATATCGTTCCACAATGTTTCAAAAAGATAATTACATAATCTCAGCATGGAGAGCAAGCAGAAAAGTGATAATTAGACAAGTATCCTGCCAATTAAAGTACCATGCCTTGTATTTTTCCCCATGTGATATACGGCAGAGCTCGTTGTACTTCCATGTAGGACATAATACGATTATATTTCTCACGTCAAATCATCATAAAGAAATCAATGTAACGGTATAACATTATATCAACATTCACCTATCCACCAGCTTGCAACACTTTCTACTAGAAGCTGGAAAGTTTTAAGGGCCTTCAGCTGGTAAAGCAAGGAGTATGTTTAGTTTTTCCATGATGACAATAAAAGCCAAGAGTATGCTTTAGCTCTAACAAGCCTATTAATAGGCTTAATGATTGACATGTAGGTGTTGCCAACAAGAAAAAGGAGAGAAACAACAAAGTTATTGATTTGACCTTTGGGATAGTTCCTTCGTTTGTCGTTGTTGTTTTTGCCTTGTCTTACACCTCGGAAGGAGATAATAAAACATGTCACTGCACAAGGCAGTTTGAAATTGAATGCCATCATTTTAATTTAAATGTTACATTTTCTGTGACATCGCTGTCAATGCATAATTGGCACTGAATCCCAGTTTGGATGTACATATTTATCATTCAGCGTGAGACACTCAAACACAGCGACAGATATGTTGCTTTGATGAGATGACAGTGGGGGGGAAAAAATAGAACTGCAAATCAACTGTCGCGCTGTCAGTTAAGCTTTTTGTCACAAACTTGCACATAAACATGCATGATTAGAAATAGCAAACAAGCTCCAGGCTGGAATCAGTGTCCTTGCTCCAGAAGTGTGTAAATAAGCTTATTTGATCCAAGTAGAGAGAAAAATATTCAGAAGACAGACTTAGAAGAAAATCATATTTAATCATTATGACAAACTTCACAGTGTTAAAGTGCAATTATTTATCATAATACAGAATATTTGAAAGCAAGGTACACACTTTCTAAGAGTAACTTATATGTAGGTACACCTGTCATATTGCAGAAACAAGTAAGATTTTTATTTTAAAAGTCTATCAGATAGAAATAAAGCTATAACATAAGATGTTGTGATCCATATGCACGCAGGTTTGAAGACACACCATTGTCAGTGGAGATCTGACAACTTTGTTGCACTAGCAGTTTCTGTTTCCTGACATGACAGCTGAAAGGAAGGCATGTGATAGCCTATCAGCCCAGTGTAAACCACGGGCAGCACTGCAGCTCCCTGAGAGAAAAAAAAAGAATAACTCCCTCCCACTCTCTCTCACTTTCTCCCCTCCCTGCTTCTCTCTGTCTTACCGCTGGCCCATTACCTTTACAGAATGAGGCTCATTAAAGAAGGCAAGTTGAGTCAAATCTTTCTGTAATTCAGCAGAGGTGAATTGCTGTCAACATCATTAACCGTCATTTCTCCAACTCACTTCAGTACTTATGAAGTGTTCTTTATTGTGTAATGATCCAAATCTCTTCTCTAAATCGCCCCTCTTCAAAGGCCCTGGAGGACATACCACCCATGCAGCCGCCTGACATGCTAGGAGGCCAGATTAAACGTGGCTCCATCATTACGTTCCTCTTTGTGCTTAAACAGATCCAGCATTTTGTCTTGCGCTTCGGCTAGCAGGTACCGTCCCTCAGAAGGAGCAGAGTGGAAGAAAGATAAGTAGATCCAAAGGGTTAATTGGAGATGGATATTGGTTTTCAAACATGGCTGGCGTATGTTGCATCACAAGACCTCATTTCAGCCAATAACCTTATTATCTCTTTTTCTGTTTTTTAATACTGTTTACTGATAGTTCATTGATCTCATAAGGCCATTGGTCAGGCTGGCTCCATGGCTAATTACAGTGAGAGCTGCCCTGCTTGTCATGCTAGATGTCCTCTGAGTCCTGTCTTAAGAGAAGCCTCTTTTGTGCCTCCGCCATTGTGTGTCCTCTAGTGCTCAGTATCATGCTATGAGATGTCCTCCAGGCCTTGTGTTGGGGGGAGCCTCCTTTGTGCAGGCACCATTGTGTGTCCCCAGTGCTGAACCCCCTGCTAGGTAGGAACACAGACAAAGTGCAGCAAGGGGATGCTTCTCAAGGCCCTAAGACCTACAGTAAATCTTCAAACAATTTAGACAAACAAAAACGGCTGCTGTGCTGCGGTGAGAGTAGACACTGAAAAGCAGATGAATAAGCAACATCAATTACTGGGGCTTTGACCTGCAAGCCCCCACACCATGGCACACATTTCACACCAAATCGCCCCAGATTGAAGTTGACACTGCTGGAGTGGAAACACTGACCCCTCACAAGGCTAGTGCTTCAAACTTAAGAGCAGAGAAAGGCAGGGGGACTGACAAACTACATAGACCAAGGCCAATGTGGAAGGGAGACAAGGAGGAGGGGTATGAATAAAAAAAAAAAATAACACACGCATAATAGGTCCTAGTTTGTTTCAAAGTGAAACAAAATGGCTCAATTTGAGCACTTAGGCCATCGAATTGGCCCAGCTGAGGTACAAGAGGAACATACGAGGGGACAACCGCATCAGGCCACTGATAAGCAGCCTATAACAGGAACAAAGCCGGATGTCCAACAGACTTACCAGTGAACCTGAGTGGGACTGGACCCTCTTTAAAGCTTGTTTTAGACTCCCAGCATTACCCCCAAAAAAGTGCCGCTTCCTGTGAAGCCTTTTTTTACTCAGGCAAATAGAGCCTCCCTCTACTTTGTAATCTTGGACAAAGGCAAAACAAACACATGGGTCACATTTGTTCAACGCATAGTACACTGCTCCAATAAAAAGACCACGTTAACTGATATCTCTTACTTTCCAATTGTGTACTTAAAAAAAGGAGTTTTTTTCCATTATCACTTTGATTGAAAAACCAAGAAAAAGAGCAACTCAAAAGGTGAGAAAATACCATGCAACCCTATCACAGTTTGTCAATACAGTGTTAATTAATCTAATAACAAACTGTTCTGTAAAACATGCCCCAAACTGAATGAATAGAAGACATGTAGTGTAGCAGCAGCATAGCAGCACACTGACACATTTGGGGGCATCAGGCTGCGGATATAGACAGTCCTAACAATCTCCCAATTAACGAGGGGGAAGGTAGAAAAATATGTCTTAGGTCTGCGGAGCAGCTGTGAAACTTAATAATATGACATGGCATACAAAAACAGAGCATGTCTTCTTATAGCCACATGTGAAAATAAAGCAAAAATAAGAGAACAAGAAGGAAAAAGGTGTTTGTCTTCTAACTGGCTTTAAGGATTCTTTCTTTTCCATAGTGGATTTCCATGATGTGATAAATGTGACAGACACACTGAAAACTAATAAAAAACACGAAAGAAGCAGATGCAACAATTATTTAAAAAAAAAACGGTAAGGGGACAAGCTAGCTTTTATTATCAGGATGAATGTGGGAACAATAACTGAAATGAGCTTCAAGTCTTTTAAATGTTTGTAAGGATTCATTTGCAATCCTACATACGTGTACATCTATATGAAAATACCTTGTTCTGTATCAGATAATTTTGAGATCTAATTATTAGACCAAAATGCATTCTACTCTGCTCATACATGTATGATACAAACCAAAAAAGTAATTTCTTAATGCAGAATACTGCAGAATTGGCAGTACCCAAAGGTTAAAATGTACATTCCCACTCTTGGTAATTTCCAGATTTAATAATATGAACATTATGGAGGTCATTAGCAAATTTAATGAAAGCCTAAAACCAATTTTGCCTCCATGAAAGCGTGACACACTGACAGACAGACAAGGCTGAATGTCAGGTGGAGGAAAGCAGTATTCACAAAGAATATGAAATCCTAACATTACAAACTATTTAACCCATCTAAAAGCTCCACATGCTCAACTAATGTATAGGATTTAAGTGACTTAAGTGAGCACCTGTTTCAAACAATGGAGCCATTTGCTTCCCCCCCGATCACAGACATTCAAACAGAATGATAATGGAGACTATGCCAGTCAGTCAGCCAGCCAGCCGTCTTTGCAAATGGAAATCCAGAGAAAGGTGGGAATCATTTTATCTAGTTGACACACATTACAACGGCAAATTTCAAAAGAGTAAGATGGAAGCTCTCAGGTCAATTATGGTGTCAAGGCTGTCAACTTGCAATGAAATATATACCTTTGAAGAACACTTTACTCGAGGGATGGGGTAAAAAGGATGGGAAGACGTACTGTTTAACCCAGAGACCATATAAGAATATCAGAGATGATGGAGTAAAACGTGGCATGATAATGGACCATTTTCACTGATCACACTTTGTCAAGAGGGACAGACTACACCCACTTTTTGAAGGGTAGTATCAAGGAGTATTATTTTGGTGATCGAAGCTGATTAATGGCATCAGCTGAAACAAGATACTTGGTCATTAACAAAGTCATTACGATAATGGGGAAAGGTGATTTACAACATGTATTTTAAGTTACACTGCAGTTCAACCAGACACCATTCATTTTTTGATGATTTTAGTAGCTAGAAAATTAAGCTAGCTAAATAACCAAACTAAGCTACTGAAACCCCCTTTAAATAAGGGAAAATACACAGTAACACACACGCAAAAAACTTTGTGTGTCTTCAGTCCCTTTTTTATTCTAGCCTCCAAATGTAAATGTCCCCATCCTCTGTTCAAGATATAAAATACTAACCTTGAGACAGTGAATGACAGAGGGAATTATGGGTAATTGTAGTGTCAGAAAGGGAGACAGCTGTATGATGAGATTCTGTGTCATTTAGACAATCAGAAACTTAAGAGGCAGTGTGACACATTTCTCCCCCTCCATCCGACAGGGCTCCTGACATGGCTGGTGATAATTTTCAGGAGAGAGAAAAAGAGAGACAGACTAAGAGTGAGTGGAGAGAGCACAAATGAAAATGGAAGTCACAGAAAGAAAGGTGTGACTTCTCCTCTTCCGTATGCAGCGTGGGCCAAGTGATAGCCTGTGTGCTGCATTCATTGCTGGAATCAAGACGAAATATCCCCTTACACGTCAAACTGCCAGCCAGATAAGAGGTGTCTGAAGCTCTGTATGAGATTAATACTTCCAAGCTAGAAATGACACAGGATGTGAAGGGGGACTTTTGATCTATGTGTGGTGAAGCCACTTCAACAACAGTACTAGACTCTCCACTGAAGATACATCCTTCCTACTGAGGTCAGACGTGTGGACCAGCGGTGACACAAAAAAACCATGCCTTATAGTATATCTAAACCACAAATGGAGAATAACAACACTAAGCTTAGTTGTCAGTTTACACACGTTCACTCAGGCCATAACGAGTAGGAGATAAATGAAAGGATGAAGTGCCTGTCAACATAATGAATTCAATAAAAGCAACATTGTCTGCTTTGTCACATTTCAAAAGTGGTGACATGTAATTACTGTTATTTGTAGAAATAGCCTTCATTATAGTCAGTGAGGGCCCATCCGTTCAAACCACTGGGAAGAAGCTCAACAACCTTCTAATGAGAATATGCTATGATATTGTAGTCTTGAGGAGGAAGTAAAATTTTTAGGTCTTGTTATGTAGAATTATATTAAATTATATAAATTGTTAAAGAATACAAAGAAATTGTAGCTCTATTTAGCAAAATATTAAATAGGAATAGCGTCACATGATTAAGTTCAAGTTTTTAAGCATGCATTCATCCATATGTAAGGTGGATGTCTTTGAAGGGTCTGAATGGTAAACAAAGCAGTTGGCGAAGTACATGCTAAGTAGAGCTGTTTCTTTCTTGTGCTAATACATTTTGATTTTCCCTCCAGAATGGATTTCCTAATTGTTTGTTAGGCTACAGTACCACAAGCAATTAGAACAGCTACATCTTGAAACTGAAACCAGCATAACTGAAGCAAGCAGCATTTATCCCATGCCAATGTCTTTGTTGAATTCTTAATATACATTTGGTTCCTTGCACAGGGAAACGACAGCAATACCCATATTTAAAAAACAATCACAAAAGAAGTTCTACTAAGTAACAACAAAATACAGAAAGATCATCAAAAGTCCTGTATTCAACTACAACTAATGAATGGGAT
The DNA here is from genome assembly GCF_021292245.1 of Micropterus dolomieu. Taxonomy (NCBI): domain Eukaryota; kingdom Metazoa; phylum Chordata; class Actinopteri; order Centrarchiformes; family Centrarchidae; genus Micropterus; species Micropterus dolomieu. The sequence goes on from NC_060164.1 coordinate 15,948,103, forward strand.
GATGAACTACGAGAAATAACTAGTAATCCTAAACTGATTGAAACAGAGCTCAACAGTCTATTAATACTTGGTAGCTATGTTTAGGTTCATGGAGAACCACCTTATCAACTAACCGGATTTTAGGATACACATGTAAACATCATAACTTGATTACACTAAGATCCTAGTCCGATTATGAGACACTCAGTTAAGAGTCTTGGCTTAAGCCAGATTTAGGCATCTCCATCTGGGTGATACACAGGCTACATAAGAGGGCACCATAATTATATTTACAGTACAGTCATAACTCATCCAGTCATCCAGGGGTTTTGGAGATATTGTGTGAGACAAGTGATTTGGTCAACTTGAGGTGCTTGCATTTCATTATTGTTGAAAGTGGAAACAACAAGGAGAATGTCTATAATATATGATATGTAAGATAAGTTTTTGTACATAGAAAAATATTTTGCAAAGCAAATTCTGTGCAATCACCCTCTATTATAAAGTGTGTAAAGAATGTAAACATGATATTTTCAGGTACGTAATAATTGCACAACTCAGTAGTTTACTTTACAACAGCTACGTTAGTGGTATGTGGATAAACTTGCTAACGACGCAATTTCCAGATCAAACTTTCTGTTTCCCTCTACGAAAAAGTCAAGGAAAGACTTAACATGATTACTTCAGAATAATGGACTAATAGTGTGCAACATATTCATCTACTGTAGCAGTTGTGCTATGACAATCAACTGGTCACATCCTACGCTGAAATATAAATTCCTATGTCAAAGGCATCAACAGAGACCCACCAGAACACCCCTACAAAACTATAAATTTGCTTTGATCCATATGAGACTATTTGGCTTCAGATGGCCCCAGTAGCCTTTCAGGCACACACATATTCCATCTTCTTTGCACAGATAGTCAGACCCAATCCCCAACCACAGCCAGAACCGAATACTGGAAAGTGGAGCTAGTTGGGAGACTGTGCACAGCCAAAGTTCCCTGTAACACCAGTGACAATTTTAACATCTCATTTCTTTAATTTTTTGTTTGCTCTACGCACAATTCACAGGTACATTTAAATTTTTCAACAGGTCTTATACCAATGATGGACAGGAATACTAATCAAAAGGTATCAAATGTGCATATGAAAAGTAAGTAACCAACCTTAACAAGAATGTAATCATGTTGCAATTACTCTGTGCATGCAAACATACACTAAGAAAACCTGAATAATGATTAGAAAGAGAAAAGTAAACACTATGGTTGGGAGATAACTGTTTAGGGAAACATGCAGGTCAAAGTGGTACATCATTTTAAAATCTGTTTGTAATTATATAATTATGTAATCTGTTTGTATTATGTGTAATTATTTGCACTAATGTGTAATAATAAGCAGTTATAACTAAGCCATTAACATGCAACTGATCCTACAATGGCATCTGTCCATTTCAGTATAAAATAGCAGTATCAAGACCATACAAAGGGATACAAAATACAATGTGATCTATTATGAGATAGTGGTTAGCTCCCTTCAATGTTATAAATCACCATTGTTATTAAAATGATCAAATAATCTTTAAAAAAAAAAAAAAAAGGGTCAACTTCAGTGTCCCAAAACCCCAAATGTCTGAAGCCCAACATAAAGAACTGCTGTGGTGAGAAGACAAACAATGCTCTGAGATGAGAGAAAGAAGGAAAGGGAGGGATTGGGGGGGGGAGTGTCCTTCTCTCTTTTCTCCCTGTTTCATTCCCTCCTATTTTTTCTTCCCTCCGTTCTGCAGTTGTGTGTCCTGACCTTGCAGCTTCTATGGCCCATCCATCTTGGGCTGCTTAGCCATTTCGCTGGCTTCATACTGCGCAGATTAACACAATTCATCACCACAATCATCCTCCATTCATCACCCTTTCCAATGAATGTTTTGACATCCAGTTAATTTTCTGCTGATGATTTATCAAATTATAATTACCATGCTCTGAAGGACTCATTTATTATGTTGATACATGATAATGATGCCAAAGTGGATTGAATTTTAAGTAAGTTCTCCCTGCGATTATAACATATGCGTTATTGTGAATAATGCTGTGCGATTTGATTCTTTACAGCCTGGAAATTCCTGAGACAGTCCTGATGTTACAAAAATCAATGCAAAAAAAAAAGAGACAAAGTGAGACTGTTAATTCAATCTTTTTACAGAACAAATTGTTTGGTTGGGGTGCAGCAAGCATGAAAAAGTTCAATTAGATTCAGAGCTCCCATCCTGGATGCTCAGTAATTAAAGAGTGCACTAATTCAATCAGGGGGTAGGACTCGGGTAGAGGGAGTTAGGCTGTTTCTTAATAGGTTATAGGTTATTTCTCACATACTGCCCTCATAGGCACTTCATTAGCCTTCTGCCTTACTATTCACTCAGCTTTTCAGCCTCATTATTATCCGGGTTTATTAAAATCCAATGGCTGCCTATCTGTTTCTATTACTGAGGAGCTGACCGGCCTAATGCACTGGGTTACTGTTAAGGGCAAACACACCAACTGCTGTTTTTGAGCAGTGAAAGATTTAGAAAATGTGGTTTTTCCTCTATCAGTATTAGCAAACACTGGTGGGAGCATTACTAGGCTAGTGCGACCTTAGAAAAGCTCAAACGCATATCCAGTTGCCCTCAACAATAACCTTTCTCCAAATGATAGATGATTAAATCTTTTCAACAGAGCAGTGAATTCAACAGGGCAACTAGGATTTCATTTGGCCAGATTTTTTTCCCTGTTTGTCACTGCTACTGGCTTTTTAAATTTTATTTTTTTTTTTTTTACAAGTTTTGCACAGGCACTGGCATTTGATCCTTCGACCCATGCTTAGACACTAAGCTAAATCACTGGTCAAAAGATGGAGGCGGTTTGTGCGGAGCTGCAGTGCATTCTGGGGCACAGGCAACCAGCTCAGGGGGATGAGGGCTTAGGAGGTGTTAAAGGTTATTGAATGCTAGAGAAGTCTCCTGGCGGCGGAAGCACTGTTTACAGCTATCTATTTTTTTGACTCTTTGCCCTTGGGCTGGGGCCCATAAACAGAGCTGCTATCCCCCACACCCCGGCTAGTGGAGAGTGAAGAGCATAATTGTGAGTCCCCCTTGGATGTCCCAAAAGTGAAAGATGTGTCTGGTAAGTGAGAGAGGTCAAACACGAGCATGGATATTTATTACATGCACTGCAACCAGATGGAGGCGGCCCATCCATCAAGCAGAGCTGTCACGCTGGTCACAAACGTTTCCCATAAAGACACCCCCACCACCACCACCACCCTCTCTCTGCCTCTCACTCTACATAAGCAGGAGGTCCATCCGCTTGGGAGGAAAGAGAGACAAGATAGTATGAAAGAGAAAGGAGACTTGTTCTGCACAGTTATGAACTTTAAGACCAGCACACCACATCCCCATTGGCTTCACAATTTTCCTCTCATTAGTGCTTTCTCTCGGTTTCTCTCAACTGGACCTGGCCTATTTTTAGCAATAACTTTTATCAATACTGCTGTGACTGGCTGTGTGGATGGTCAGAAAGGGCAGGATAGGAAGGCATGCAGTCAGGCAGCTTAGAGAGATATTAAAGGAGTAGAAGGGGGAGCAGTGGAAGGGCGTTTCTGACACTTGCTCCCTCATTCATCAGGCCCTCATAGGCCCGTCGGTGACAATGAAAAGATTTCACAATACAGCCACGGCAGAAACTCATTCTGGGCCTCATCCATCATGCTCAGCCCGCTAGCCGTTCCACTGACCTAATCTGTGATGCCTCGCTGCCTGCACCCCGTTCCTTATAGGCAGGCTTCATTACTGTGAGGGAGAGCAGGAGATAGAGGCCTGGGGGCAAAGGGCCTGGAGAAAAGGGCCGTGGTAGTCATATACAAAAAGACTTACAGTACATAAAACACTGAGACAGCCAACTGTCACAATCCCCAACTTCCTACAGCAAAAGAAACTGCAGTGCACATTGCCATATGTGATAGAGGCCCTTGGAGAAAAAATATAAATATAGCAGAGAAGTAGGGAGGAACTGACGGTCACTTTAGTCTGATTAACTTTGAAAACACAATCTCACTGTCATGGAAATATCCATCTAACAGCCTTCCTCCCGTCCATCAATCAAGTGATTAGGCAGCTTGTTACTGTCACAAACAATATCCAAGTGGATAACTGATAGAACTACAATCAGATATGCCAAACACACAGAGGCAGTTAAGCAGAGTTTGCTTGAGATGCAATTGCTGCGCCATCCTGATGTTAAAACAGATAGCTCTTTTTCTTTTCTACCGTAACCCTTGTTCGCCCTCCCGCCATACCCTACATCCACAATCTGCTGCGCTCCCTGCTCTGGACTGCCAAATGTTACTTAACCAAAAAGGGGTTGGACAGGGGGAGGCTGTCTACCTGACCCTGCACCAGCTATTATGGAACTTTATTCCCCAAACCCCTGCTCTGGGTCTGAAGGCAGACTACACTGGCAGCTCCCCCTCTTATCTCTCTAACTGGTTTGTCCCCAGACCCTGTTGCCCGCTGCCTAATGGAGCCTGTCTCTGTACCGAGGGACAAATTCAATCAAGCCCCTCACTAAACATCTTCAAATAACATTGCTTCAGCTCTTTGGGAAAGTGAACATTGTTGCAATTGAAATCAAGTCAGTTAATATGCTATTACTGCTTGGCCAGCACCAGACATGGAGCAAGACTCCTTGGTCTTTGAAACAGCATGAACGAATTGTAGCTTTCACAGATATTTCTCCACCATAACATGGTACCTATTTAAAGACATACAATTCAATGCTCAGCTAGTTTAAAGCAGTAAGAATAAAACAATTAAACAAATCAATTAAATATGAACACATCAATTTGACATATTTTAAAACTCAATGCCTCTCTATGTTTTCCTTTTTCAACAACATAGCTGCAAGTCCAATAATAATAATAAAACTTCTATCTTGTCTAAAGCAATGCTTTTAAACAGAAACCCAATAATATGTCTCTTTGTTGATTTGTTGGCTCTTTTTTGGTATGCTGCTATAATGGCATGTTTCTTTCAAAGTACCAAACCATAACAATAATCGTCATGAACAAATCTGAAAAGCAAATGTGTTTTATGATGCCAACCACGTGTCTATCCAAGCTAGTTTAGCTCTGTCACCAGAGAAACATTGAAAAGCTGTATTGTGGATGCTAAGTTTATGTTTTCCAGCTCTGAAAAAATAATCTCCAACCCCTTTCAGAAATTGCTATCAACGTTCACTTAATGATCATTTTACCACCAGATCACTTATTGCACCACACATCCTCCCGTGTTGGGGGCTGGAGATTAGAGAGACAGTTAATTGACAGGAAAGGCTGCCCAGGAAACACCAACAAGACAGATCAAACTGATGGGAAATGTTTACAAGCCTTACATCAGCACTGATAACATCTGAGGAAGGGATTTTCTTTAAAGCTCCCATAAATCACAAACATATCAAAATGTATACCATTGTGTATTTTTCTTAAACAAATCCAAACAAAGTTGCATTATGTTGTAAGTGTTTACAATGTATCGAAAAATCCGAACTATGTATTCTATAACTGCCTGATGCAATATTAAATCCTCTAGTATCTACATTAAGAATGTACTCCATGTTAGCCTTTTACTATTAGTTTCCTTTCAGTACATACCCTTTGTAATGTTATTGTTGTTATCAAGTCTAATGCTTTGGCTAACTGTAACTGTATTTTGATTGCATCCTTTTGCATTTTCTGTTATTCTGTATTAGTATATCTGCAGTTAGGATCATATTAGCATCCCAATAGAGCCTGTCCAACCAGATGCAGAACAAGAAGTCAATAAAGAGCAATGTATTCAGTCAGGATGGGAGCAAGATGCTTTTATAGAAAGCTGTAAGGAAGAGCAGAGTCCTCAAGTGATTTTTTGACAATTTAACTGGTTCTCCTGACACAGTAAATGACTATGCTGACAACTTAACTGCACTGCCAATCAATATTTGCTTTTACTCTCATTGTCAGAGAGAAAATAAAAATATGATGTTAAGGTCAACCCAGGAGTGACAAGGCATTAAAGCCTTATCAGTGCTGCTTTAATAAGCAGCACTGATAGCCATTAAAAAATAGAGAAGATGTATGCCCAATGATGCAAATTCAAGGATTTTCTAAATGATATCAACAAAGATTAAAACTCTGAGATAAAGATACAACAAATTTAGATAGCTATGGGCTAGAAGCTAACTAGTGACTGTGTTTTCCTGTCCAAAGCACTGTGAACTTGCCTCGCAAACGAGAAACAATGTTAAATGCAACAATCCCATCCTAAGTAAGCTGCTTCACTCCAACTCCACCCACAGCATTACAACCCAACAGATTCCACATCAATGTGAGAAGGAGAAGACAATTAACCAAGGGTTTAACCTGCCAATCATGTCCTGTCAACCTAACACACTTGCACTCGCAGGTACGCCTCCTACTTAACTCCCTCTGTGATATGCTGCTGGCAGTTTGGATGGCTTGACTGACGGCAGTCCTGATCCTTGTACTGGGAGGCGCCTCTGTGGATGTCTCGGACATGAAAGAGGGAGATTGGGGCGGACGTGTGGGGGAAGTGGATGGACCTAAAGGATAGAGGGAGTGCCTGAAATTTGCTGTTCTGTCTGAATTAGATGTGCAAACTAGCATAGGGGCTCTTCAGCCACTGTAATGACAAGAGTGAGGGGAGGGCTGGGATAGCTTCACCCTCCTATTATCGAGGGTGAAAGTGCACAGACTTTGTCACAAGTGCACTAAGTTCAGTTTTTACATCAGCCAAGCACTGCATTTAACAAAACCAATCATACACAATAAACAAAATATGCAAGATCAAGCCAAGATATCCATACAAAAATAATCTCACAGCATCTCCTGCTACTCAGTCTAAACATGTTTGCAAAATGCAACTCTTCACAAATATTATATAAGCTTGTTCAGATGTCTAAATAAAACGTCACTGGTTTCCAATAGTCAACTTTTATTCTAACTCTAACAAGACTATTAAAAATCTTTAACTGCAGTTTAGAGAGAAAGGGTAAAGGGAGAGAGTGCAAGTTAGATTGGGTGCATGTAGGCAGAAATATGGGCTGAACCCGTTGGCTGTGTATCCCATTACTTTGCTCTCTGCTTCCAACCCTTTGGATTCCATACCGTTCTGTTAACCATCAGCAATTATCTCCCTGTCAGAGCTAAAGGTAACAAATTTCCCCCCATCCAAGCCAGCCGCTATCATCCTCTGGACACCAGCATCAACTGACAGCAGCTAAATCACGCCAGCCAGCCAAGACTCCTGACAGACAAATGCACTACCTTGGAAAACCTGGGCCCATCACTCTAAGAGGGGAGGGGTGGAGGAGAGGAGGGGCAGATAGAAGAGACAGTCTCTCCCCGCTGACCTTATACTTCTTCCTTTTTTCTCTACAGTCCCCCCTCCCCTTCTCGCTGTAAGAGATGGACTGCCCTGTATTCTGTAAGCACAGGGCCCTGTTCCCAAGTAAGAGAATTATTAATGGAGCTTCCTTGGTGCTGGTTTATCTTGTACCATCACACCAGGACCAGGTTTCCCACTTTTACAGATGGACACAGAGAGCCGGGGCTATGCGTTATCCACACAGCAACCAACAACAACAAAAGGTTCTAACTACAAACACCATATTTCTGCTACTTGGGAAACTTTCAAACACCTGTTTTTCAGAAGGAGGAGTGGTGGAAATTTATGTTATGTAGCCCCTGAATCATCAGCATTTATATTTACACAGCCATGCGGATCACCTCGGACTCAACCGTCAGGAGATTTATTGAAGAAAAACAAAAACAAAACACAGTCTAAGCATAGACTAATAACTCATCTCATTCATCTAAACTTTGCGAATTTTTAATTTAAGTAAATTTCTCCTCAGTTTTAAACTGTAGAAAACGTTTTAAACTGCTGGTGAGACAAAACAAGACATTTAAAGACATCACACTAGGCTTTGGGAAACTGTGATGGCCATTTTTCACAACTTTCTCACAATTTATTGACCAAACAATAACTGATCATGAAAACAACTGTTAGCTGTAGCCTTATAAGAAATGCTCATTAACAGTTTGTAACTGTAACTGATGCTGGTGAGTAGGGCAGTCGCGATAACCGCAAAATTCAAATACCGCGCTATTGGTCAAGCACACTGCGGAGGATGGCAAGCCCCGCAACAACCGCAATGTTCATACTTTAGACTTCAGTGCATGTTAAATTAATAAATTAGTGCTTCAAAAGTTCCATAACCGTAATGAGCTCTGTAACGGTTCAAAGACGGATCGCCATGGGCTGTATGTTACCTGATTTCAAACTTGAAAGCTGTAAGTGTTGCTGTGTTTTGTGTTGTTGTACTGTTTGTTTTAAAGGTTAGCTAATTTGGCGTTAGCATATTGCGCGGCTAATGTGGCTAGCAGGCTGGTGAAGCTGTGATACTGAAGGACAGTTGAGAGAAACTGAACAGTAAGCATCATTTAAAGCTCACTAACTAATGAGCGTAGGGTGTTGGATGCCTGCAGCTGTTTTTCAAATTGTTTCCTGTGGAAATTTAGTTATAACGTTACTGCAGCGCAGTGGTTAGTTGTGGACTGCCCATTCTGGTCCGCACCGGGGTGTGTGTGTGTGTGCGTTGCAGCGGTATGTAAATTGACAATGATAGACATGCCCTGAAGGTAACAATATAGCTAACGTTACACGTGAAAAAGACACGGTCAAACTACAAAAATGAGTTTGCTTGGCAATGTTGTTGACTAGTACCCAGCAGCTAGCTTGCTCTGAACATAAAGCTACTGTTAGCAGCTCACTGTGCAGTGAGGTGAGATCCACAGACACTCTTACTATGCTATATGGCACCAAATTACTTCATTGTTGAAAAATGCGATAATACCACATACTTGTTGAGCCCCAACATATTACCGTGGGGGAAATTACTTCAACGCAACAGCCCTACTGGTGAGTATATCTGATACTAAGCACACAAAATCAACACAACAAAAGCAATACTATGCATATTTGAGCGGATTAGTGTGATTAATGTAAGACTGACAGGGGAGGTTAGGGTGACAAGTTGATGCCTATTCTATATGACGTGACCTTTTTTGTGAGTCAAACATATTCATTATAAAAGTCACTGGCACATCACTACTGCTCAGCCTATCACCTTTTCCATCCCTGTGTCCATTCATTTAGCTTTCTATAGTTTCAATTTTCTATTTTTAATTTGGCACTTCGAATTGAACTGTACGAGCAAGCAACTGCGCAAACAAGGTAAAATAACATAGGCTAGTAGGTGTAAATCAAGTTTTCTTTGCATTACTGTAAGTGGTTCACAGCTTTAACAGCTCTTCCCATCAGATCACATTAGCATACTCATGCAGGTAGATATCTGTGTGTGACACTCTGTATCAGTAGGGGTGAGAGAGGAGGGGAGCTGTACCTGACAGTGACCTGTCAAGCCAGATAGGATGTGTTTAACGATAAGCTGTCTGCCTGGATCCCCCCCCGACACACACACACACACACACACACCACACACACACACAAGTCCGCCACCTGGCTTAAGTAGAGCTCAATGACATTTGAAAACCTCAAAGGTTACATGTAAGAAGCGGAGCGCATGTGATCTGATTCCTGTTTTCTAAATATCAACTGTCATTACTTACAATACATAATTTGATTAAGTATCTCACAATTTATTGACCAAACAAGCATCACAAAAATATAACAACAATACTGGCATTTCATTATTTTGAAACGGTTTGGAGCTGCAACTAATGATTGTCTTGCTAAAATAATCTGTCCATAATGTCTATAAAATATTGAAAAGTTCCCAGAGCCCACAATGACACTGACGATCAAATTGCTTGTTTTGTCTGACCAGCCATCCAAAAACCCAAAAATATTGAATTTATAATGATATAAAACTGAAAAATGCAGAAAATCCTCCCATTTGAGATGCTTGAACCCGCGAATATCTTTCCTTGATAAATATCTTATATATAATAAATATCATATTTATTATCCAAACTGATGGTGAACAGTTTTCCATAGACTAATCGATGAATTGATTTATTAATTCGCCACTAAAATGGCTTTTTATAATTATTAATAGTGACAGAAGTTATAGAAGTAGTAGTAGCAGAAGTATGGCAACATAAATTGTATTTTCATGCAACGTATTTATCCAGTCGATGTGCCAATATTCATGAATAATGCAACAACTGAATCCAACATTCATTCACAGTCATTGAGTTACCCTGCAGTTACTTTTCAGCCAGAACACTCAAAGTCAAAAACTACCAACAACATAGCTGGTGAGGCAGCGACAATTTCGCTCCAAAACAAGCGCAGCAGTTTAACAACAGGGGCCAAATCTAAGGTAACAACAAGGATACAATTGTACTGTAGAACAAGCCTACCAGGGTGTACTGGTTTGACTATAGTAATTGGAGGTTTACACACACACAATCACACACAGCAGGCCCCTAGGCAGGATCAATATTTGTTGGGTTTGCACCTTGTTCCAACAATGTAAGATTTACGGCAGGCGTGGGGGATTTACACTTTGTCTTCGAAGCAACTCATCAGTGCAACCCAATTACTAACCCCAGACAGACAGCATTAACATGGGCCCCGCCGCTGCTTTATGGCCCCTCAGCCCGTCTCATTCCAGCCTCTTCAGGTGCTGCCACCATAACGGATACTACACTTAAAATGTGCTCACAGGAATGAATTCTCAGTCTTTCATTACTCCTACCTTGATTTACTTCATATCATTTTGCAGCTATAGACAAAGATAACACATTGTAAATTACCCCCATCCTGTCTGCTTGTTTCAGCACTAGGGGAGAGTGGCGGGAGGGGAACAGAGCGAAAACAGGGTGGGCGGGGTATGGGGCAGTGGCAGCAAGAGGAGGCTCAGGTGTGCATCTGCCCTGACAGAGATACATCTATGTCACAGAAAATTGTTTTGTCCTCGTCTAACTTGTTCCATGCACTAAATTGTACAGTGACTAATATATACAGCAGTATGAAAACATTCCACAAGTTAGTGTAATTTAAATGTTATCCAACTTAAATAATTAGAACTACTGAGTGACAGTTGCCCATTGTAAGAAAAAAAAAAACAGTAACAGTGGCATTATATAGTAACAGCAACCATCACAAAACTGTTGTTTTGTAGAGCAGGTGTCATTTCTAGCCCTCAAGCCATTGGCAGAGACTTGCAAGTGCCTAACACTCCTTCTGTCGCTACTGTGTTAGTTTAGGAGAGACCATGCCACTGCCCCACAATTCCCCCTTAAACACACACAGTCACAGCCACTGGGGCATAATTTCTACCAAAAGCACTTTACAGCCTGTCAATCACTGTGGACTGCATGAAAAACTGCTGCATGATACATTTTCACAACACACTACATTAATGACAAATGAAGGGTTCCTCTCCAAAATATAAATTTTTCACAAAACCTCCCCCCTAAAAACTCTTACTCGGTGTTTTCCCATCATTTAAAGTCTGTTATATTTGCTTTACCTTCAGGCCAGTAATTATTGGGCCAGAATGGGTACAATAGATTGTAAATACCATCATATCATTTAAAATGATCTACAATTACAACCAAACATTTTTCTTGAGGTTTACCATGGAAAAAAAAAAATTAATTATGTAAGCATTCAAATAACATCTGATGACAACAAATGTTAGAACTCCATCTGTTTTTCAGTAACATACATCTGTGTGTGGTGTCACTGAGAATAAAACGCTGATGTGGGCTGTAGGAAACCCCCCTTGTCCTCCCTGTAATTTCCTTCACCCTCCATCCTATTTCAGTGGTTGATAACTAAGAACATTAGTTTTATGCCACTTGCCAAGCTCAAATGAAAAGAGAGCTAACTTTAATGACACCGCAATTAATCGGCCCAATAGACAGACAGCAAAAAGACGAGATATTGACTTCATTAAGGATAATGTATTATGTCATTAAGTCAGTAGGGTCACCTTGTGTATCATACAAGCCAGTTAATATATTGGCATTTCCCATGAATAAGATAAATTCAGATGTGAGAGATAAAGCTGATTAGAAAATGTTTCACCCAGGGGATGTCTGCTAGTCAGCGCTGGTGTTGGAGACAAGGAGACCTCCAGAGGAAAAGACAAGGGATAATGTGCTACCAATCATACTTTATCAGAACCCAGATTGACTGGTTGCGGCAATTTAATCATTATTGTTTAGCTCTAATCTACAAAGAGGAACACTCCAGGCATGAATGTCTTTATAGGGGAATGTCATCAGTCTCATTCATTTTCAAGTATTACTGTTTTTTCAAGGCATCAAAAAAACACATTATAGGGATTAATATTAATGTTTACTTATTGACCTTGCAATGCATCAAAATCACTACTGATATTTCCACATATCACTATCCAGTCTTTTAATATTAAACTATGCTAACTTTGTAATATTTAAGTATTTAGGCCTAATATTTACATGTGTTCATTAAAGACACTCTATAGCTTTCTATTTATGTCACTGTCCAATACAATGATACTACAGTCTCCCTTGCAGTTGTATCTGTCTCTTTTCCTAGGACATCTCTCTCTGGAGTATTGAGAGGTATCCGAGTTCCACTGCTCTCTACTGCGACCTTGCTAGTTTCTTTTTTGAGGGTCTGTGTGATTATCGGCAGTTTCTCATCTGGCGAAGCTCCGCTCATTTGTCATGATTATTGCTGAGTTCTGGCCTGTCATTGGCTGCAAGAGATCAATGGCTTTGGACTCTCCCTCTGTTGTATGGGCAGGCCAAACAGCCTTTTCTTCGCTAAATGAGGCTTTCCCTCTATCTATCCATCCATTCTATCCATGCAGCCCTCTTTCTCTCTTTGAGTTCCCTCCTGAGTCAGTTCATCAGTTCTGTAGTCTATATATCTCTTTTCCCCCCAATCAGCGCTGACATAGTGTCTCTGTTTCAGGTATTGAAAATAGCAAACTGTGGAGTCACAGTTACCAATTCTTGATTTGTAAAGGAGCTTTACTTCCTTTTTCAACTTGACATACCTATCCTTAATGTAATACATTCTCATCAAGAAAAAAAACTTAAACGCTAGTAAACAGACTTTGTTCCGAATTGACTTGGTGAGAGGCAACTGTAGGCTCCTCCCATCTTTTCTAACCCAAATAGAAAGTGTTGTAAATCTTCTTTTGTATATTTGGAAAGATTTGTGATCCAATCAAGTTGAAATGCATGTACGCAAGTATGAGCAGTGACAATTAACATTAATTTCCTACCGAAAGGTCCTCTAAAACATAAAAAATAAGTTCACTTTTTGTAAAGTTATAAGTTCACTTTCTTGCTGAGAGTTGGATGAGAAGATGACATCAGATGAGATTGATACCAATCTCATGTCTGGAAAGAAAATATGGAGCTAAAGCCAGGAGCTGGTTAGCTTAGCTTTGCATAAAAAAATGGAAACAGGAGAAACAGCTAATCTAGTCTTGAGCTCACCGTGCGGTCACTATACTCTGGCTTTTAACAACACATTTACTAAATGAGCACTCATTCTTCTTACTTTCTTTATGGGCTGGATGAGACATTTTTTTTATGTATTGCCAAAGATTTCCAGCCATCAAAAATAAATAATAATAATAATAATAAAATAAATAAATAATAATAAATACTAACTTTTTATTCAAACTCTTTTCGGTGAATGTAGCTTCTAAATAAAACAAAATGATACCAGTGTTGCTGGACAAACTTTATGTGCAGTGAAACATTTTTCCAGGCCAGAAGCCCTGGCAAAATCCATTTCTCATAAACCCAAGCCTTAACTTAAGATGAACGTCACATGCCCCTGGTAATAACTTCAAACTCTGGTAGATATTTAACCAGTACAAACAAGATTCTAACACCCTCATTAAAATCCATACACAGTCTCTCAATCAATTGCTACTTCTGTATGCTGCATGGGCCTGACAGAGTATAAAGTTCACAAGTGAACGTATTATTATATCATGAGCTGTAATGATAAGTTCTCAGAATAACTGTTTTTTTGATTATATGAGTCATTGGTTAGTGGCCCTTTAAATATCACGGTTTATATTTGTAGAAAATGAGAGTGTAATTTAATGTTCAAAGAAGCTACAGAGAACTTTAATTATATGCCCTTAATGACGAATAAATTATGGCAAGACTAATTGCTTATGAATGTGAAGACACAGATCATGGCTCCTGCTGTACCAAACATACTGCAGCTACAGCAAAACGAGGGGCTGATTTTACTATGTGGTTCCCACTGTAGATTATGTGTGTACTGCTTTGTTGCCCAGTGTGCATTTGCTAATCATTATCTACGCTTATAAAATACAGCCCCCAGTGTATGTATAAATAAATGCACACCATGAAAATGTCATTAAAATTGGTGTTTATAAAGTGGGCCGAAACCAGAATGCAACACCAAGAACATGTCAGAAGAGTGACACTGTCATTATTGAATCTTGACATGTTGTATCAATCAAGCACCGTATCAGCATAACATACATGACGCCCTATCACAGAGGAAAAGCAATTGCTCCAGTGTGAAAAGCCATTGAGCATACATTCATGTCAGCAATCAACACACGGGCCTCTCAGCTTCTCCTCATGGGTCACAGAATTAAAGTGCCTTTCACACAAGGTCAAGACAGAGCAGACGAGCCTTATTAAATATATTCACCACCACCACTTCATGCAAATGGAAAAGGACGATCCATGACAGTAATTATCAATCTGCCTTTGTCTTTCTTCCACTCACATCAGTGGAACAAGATCATACAATAACTTTATTTTTTGGTATGTCCCTTTGCCTATGTAGTTGGTGGATATAGGGAGATCTAAATGGATGACGAAGAAGTAGTCATGCAGGGAGTCTAAAACACAGTAGGAGATGTGGTATAGTGTCATACTGACTACAGTTATACGCAGAAGTAGCTCTGCAGATTGTTAACGGCAGCACAGAGCTAGTCCAGTGCCACCTGGAGAGTGAGTAGGAGAGCTGATGAGTTTTATCACCTCGCCAAAGCCTTCCTCAGGAACTTCTAATTGACGGCTGGGCCCTGTTCCTCTGTCCCACACAATTTCCCGTCATGCCTCTCCTGCTGCCACACAGCTCTCACTACCCCGGTTCTCCACCTCCCTCCTCCTTCAGTCTATCCCTCACTCTTTCCCTCTCTAGCTTTGTTTTCACCCATATCCGTTCCCCATCTCCTCTCCCTTCTCCCGTTCCTGCCGAGCTTTGGCTTGGCTGAGCAGGCCTGACAGGCGGATTCCTTTGCTTTTCGCCGTATTAAAGCCACTTTCTTGCTCTGACAGCCTGCTCTCTCCTGCCACCTCATAGCTTTGGCTTCACACTTCTCTGGGCAGCCACTGCCTCTTGACAGACCACTGTCACTTCCCATCATGCTCTCTGCTGATCGCGCCTCCCTCCTCTGCCACTCTGACACCCCCCATACCCACCCAACCCCTCCTCGGCAAGCATGCGCGAGCCCACTTCCATACCAGTGCAATTATTTTTTTGACAAGCCATCCATCAGCCTTAACTTTAAAAGCACTCTCCACTGATATCCATTGTTAAGCCCCCCTTTGCAGCTCCTGGCTTCTCCCTCCAGATAGAGCTTGCATGAGAGAGTATGATATCAGACATCACCAAACCTACCAAACCATGTAAATTTACTTTGTTCTCGGCTATGTTTCCAATTTCACGTCCAATTTTTCGGTACATTATGCGTAGTTGTTGTGCCTAATACAATGTTGTCAAAATCCATTAGAGTTTGCTCCCTTAGTCGCCTCTGAAAACAGGTTACAATTGGTATTCTATATGTGTAAGGCACCATCTGCAGTTGAATCTTATTAAAATTATCTGTTCAATTCTCACATTCTTCGGTCAGCGCAATTTGCAGGCATTAGCAAAGACACATATGAAAATGTCAGCATGTCAACTAATAACAACGAAAGCAAGGGGAGTGCATCGCTGCAAGTCAATAACGCTGCCTTACTGGTGACACAAATTTGATGGTAATCTAAGAAAATGAATAAGGAGGAAAAGCTCTGCGCTGGTTGAATGGGAATCTTAGGTTGAATCATTTGGCGCTCTTCCACTTGGCCTACATCTTAGCCTTGCAGTAGAAAAAGGGGGGCATGACAACAAAGTGCTCTCCCATCACTGCTGTCTGGTGCGCTCAAACAGCACACATTACATGTGCATGATGAATTGGCTGCATTATGCACAGCTCAAATGTCTGTTCTCTTCATCTGACCAATGCTTCAATTTGAACAATACGATGCTGCAAGTATGTTGAATATGGCTTTTGAAGCCCCAAAGCACAATTAAAAACACTCTCAGCAGCTTCCTGTGATGAATATTCCAACGTATGAACTGCGTATTCTACATACACTAACATTCACATACAGCTAGCTAATCTTCTATATTTACAGAATCTCTAATGTGGCAGACATGAAAATAATAATCAATATGTTGTGTAATTAATTTAGCAACCTATTAGCTTTCGAAGCTCATTAGACAGAAGAGGCAAGCATGGTGAAAAAGGACAAAAAGTCAATGATGTCAGTGAGTTGAACACTTTGTGACATAATACGAGTTATCCACTACAAACTAAAGTAAAAGGTGTTTGGGCCAGAGAACTGTGCAATTTCAGTAGCAGTTCATAAAGAATATTGAAGACAGGCAAATAAAAAGTGACAAAATTGCTACAGCAGCACAATGGAGCTTGGCTGCCACACCACAGAATCAGTCAGCCAAGTGAGTTTGTAAACTTTAGGCCAATTGCATTCAAAAGCCACCCTTCAACAAAAAGGAAATACAATTAACAAGCTGATACCAGCATGTGTCTGGCTGACTTAATGAATATCAAATTATACACAAACACTAATAAATCATCATTATCCCCCAAATCTTAATTGATCCCACAATTAAACATGACAAATGCTACGTATGGCAAGACTTGACTTTATTCTTTCCCTATAAGGGACTATTTATCTTTCTCTTTTCCAAGTGCGTCATAGCTAATTTCACATTGCGCGTGCTGCTAATTAACAGGGACAGACGGACAATTTTAGTGCAAGGTAATTTCTTTTGTTTACAGCAGGGAGCCTTCTGTTTCGAATAATTTCCAAGGCTCTTAGGAACTCTGTTTTGCTCCTAATAGCATTTATTCCAGCCTTCCCTTAGGTTTTAGACTGACAATTTCAAACCTGGAAAGGGAATCCACGTCTGATATAAATATGAAGAGATGCTCTTTTAACAGTAACGAAATTCAGTGACCATACCTTCAAATTGAATATTCCAAGTCTGAAAACAATTAATTACATGCTTGCATGAATGCAGACACGCGTTTGATTGTCCACGCATCTGTGTGTACCAGTGTGTGTGCGCAGTGACATGTTTATTTGAGCTGTGTTGTGTTTACACCTTGTGCAGATGCTGAGTCTAATGCACCGCAGACACCTGCCACTGTTGGTGGTCCTGACAGCTCTGGTCCCAGCAAAGCGAAGCAAGGCACCAGCATATGGTTATCAATGATCCAGATGGCTCTTGCTTGTCTCCAGACTGACAACTTTGCTCCTCCATTATCAAACACTAGTAATTAACCATAATCAAGTAGGTGTTAATTAGACATAATGAAACAATTTCTGTTTAGTCAGAGCCTACTATTTGGCAATTACTTGTAATTATATGCACTAAGCACTTTAGTGTAATCTCTGCCAGTCAAGCAGCAGGGCTGTGTCTGTTTGCTAGACTGAAGAGCCTTTTGTTTTGTCTAAAAATTTGGCAGATGTAAACCTGCAGCCCTCTGATTGGCCAGGCTGTCATTGCTGCCTGAGGGGGGAACAAAGGGAGCGTCATACTTCTTGGTGACAGCACCAGGAAAGTTTGTCATTCCTGGGAGAGGATGGCTGTTAATCAGAGTGACCCTTGACCCTAACCCACGGGTCCCAGCACCACTGCTGGTGGCACACACAAGTGGAAAGCGACGCATGTTTTTGGGGAAATTAAAGCTGTAAATTTGCTTAGTGGTGATCAGAGAAGAGATACAGCTGAGAGAGGAGTCGTCACAAGCTAAAAAAAAGATAAAAGCTGGGAAGAAGGGAGGAAAAGGAGACAACATTTGAGTAATTCAGACCGAGACGGAGATAGCAGTGGCAAAGTCCCCATCGATGAGTAGTGAGGCAGAAAGGATGGAAGGTATGTTGTATGACACTGGGAAAATAATATTTCTGTATTGTTTTGGAGCAGAGTTTATGATTATGAGCAGCGTCAAAGCCTGTTATACCCAAAAAACTCATCTACTGAAGTTGTTCCGTGCTGGTGTGTGAACTGTGTAGGATGGGCCATCGTTGGACATGTTTAAAAACGGGTGTAATTTTTGGCACCTATAGACCATATACCTAATAAACTACTGAGGATCATGACATTTTTCAATTACATCAGAGTTTAATTTTGTCTTAACACATGTTAGGACTAAAACTCTGAGAAAGATGCATAGTCACTTGCAATTAAAACACAATAGTAGTTGTTAATACTTTACCCATTGCATCCAATCTAGCTAGATATAAACAATAAATAACTGAAATCCCCAGTGCATGTTAGTGTAGAGTCAGTGTTGACATAAAATGCATGAGAAGATGTTTTTCCGTCTTTCTTTAGCAAAGATGTGTGGTAGCTTCATCAAAAGATGATACAATACAAGGGCACCAAGGTTATTATTCAAACTGATGACAAAAACAGAGGGAGACAAAGCCTGCCATGACACTATTGGACATGGCCATGTAATTCAATATCAGATCAAATCCTTTATGAAGACAGGATATGACATTCCTGTTATTATTTGCCTGATAGAGGAATAGGTTTTCAACTTTTTCCCCCTCAGATGGGGGAATAATTGCTTTTCTCCCAAGGCTAGCATTGGATTGATATATGTGCTTTCACAGCAGAGTCAAAATGCTGAGCTGGATAGATACAAGACAAATTACAAAGTAATAGTAATGCAAATGTATTAATAATATGATTAATGATAATGTGTGAAATAGTTCTTAAGTCCAATGCAGGGTGTAAGTTCAATGCAGGGTGCCATGAAAACAATGTGAGTTTTAAAAGTCAAGACAACAAGTTTCTAAACTCAGATATCATTTAAAAAGACACAAACGTAGACAATTGCGTGTGTAAGATATTACCTTAACTAACAAAAGATTTACCTTGGAACAGGGATTTTAATTATAAGCTATCCATGTGGGAGATTTTAAGATAAAACAATAAGACTTGGCACTATAAAAGCTTCTCTTTAACAAAAGCAACCCTTTAAAATCTAGCGATATTTACGGTAAAACAACCTCTGTACTGTGCAGTCACCTTTTTTTTTAACTAATCAGTCATCTGTGCTGTCTAAATCAAATTCCACACAACTCCACTGTAAATCTGAGTGTCACCAAATTCATTCTAATTAAAGAGGGCCATAGCTGTAAAAGAGCCCGTTTGTGTGCAGAGTTAGTCATTTCTTAAGAGGTAACACCACTGTAAATAAGTCATTTACAGTGGGACGGTAATCACGGAGGCCATAACCAAGGACCAGCCCTTTCCCATAATTACTGCAGTCCAGCGTAATCAACAGCACATCATCTGCTACGAGCTGGAAAACTACGCACACTTACTCCACCCTGCAACACAACACTGTCTGCCAGGCCTAAGAATACAGAAATGCAGTGTGTGCATAAATATATCAATGTGTTCATTTCAGAGTAAAGGGGCTATACTTAGACACCCAAATCCATCTAACGTAACGTTGGCAATAACTAATAATAAACGCTTTGACATGACTAGAACTATACTGTAGTCTATCCTAGGTTACAGAAACAAATCTGCCCTTGCATGGATTTGTGTTATAAATGTGTTAAGTTAGGTTGCACACTTTTATACATTATCACTCCTAACTATAGCCTTAATTCATGCATGTTTGCTCAAAACTTATTTCATGAAAACAGACAGCTAATGTGTAGCATCCAAATAAGTTTGATCTTATGTTGAGAAGTTTTTTCATCAAGCTGCTGTTTCTGAGGAAGCACCTTCAAGCTCATCCTTTTTCTCAACTTCTTCTGCCGGGTATATTTAAGGAAGAAAATGGCATTCACCTAGCAACAAACTATAATGCATAGCATTCCTCAATGTTATCAGCAACAGTACAAATTTCTACATTTAGGTGACACTGATGTTTAAGATGTGCAAGACTTTTAAATTGTAATTGAAAATTGGTCATTTCTGTCTTTCTAGAAAACTGTTGCGTGACCACAAATAATGTACCTACTTCCCCACAAATCTCATCATATACTTGTACTTTAGTTTGGGTTTTCTTATGTTTACCAGAATTACATTTACCCAAAAAGGACCATAGGTACCATGGATGAACTTGTTTTCTGGTCTCTCATCAAAAATTTGTTTCTACCTCAGATGGATTTGTCCCTCTATATCGCTGAACAACTTAATCAATTCTGAGTGTCTGGCATTAGACTTAAGTTAAGTTAAGTTGCTGTATATTAACTTTAAGGCATCAAAACCTTAGGCACAAATAGATAATAACATATCTTGCAATATCTGAGAAATGAAGTCAACCTAAATTCTTACTTGGGGCCGAAGCCTCTTCTCTGCTCCTCCTTTGTAATGACATAGAGTCATGAGGTGGAGTGGATGGAGGGTTGCTGAGGTGCCGAGGCCTGAACTGCTTGTCAGTGGCATGACTGATCACCGAGGCCAACTCTAAAAGGATTGCTGGTGGAAATAAAGACACCAGCATGTCAGCTGTAAGCTCCTCAGAAGGACCCATCAGACAAGTGGATGCGTATTGACAGGCCAGAGACAGAAAGAGAGAGACATGGAGAGATGATGGGGACGACAGGGAGAGAGAAGTCTCCTGAAGTCGCTCACCTTGGCACAGGCTGCAATGTCAGCCGACCCGGTGGCCATCACTCTCCGGCCCTGTCCAGGGTATTATTTAAAGCCAAACAAATATCAGGGGCTGAATGTCACCACAAGGGCACCCGGGCCTCATCTCCACCAATCAGTGTCCAGGGTTTCAAATCACCCTTTCTCCTTCCCTCGCTGACAAATCCATCTTCCTCATTCCTATACCCTGCTTCACACCCCCATTCGACCCCTGACTACCACATTGAGGGGCGGCACTGTGCAGATTTACGATCCCCCCCATTTCAGGCTGAGCACGATTTATTGACATTAGTTGTCAGCTTTCTTTTTGAGAAATTGCACATAGAATTAATTTTAACTACGTCTTAATGTTAAATATCCTGGAAACACTAAATTTCATGGTAGGTGATGCTCAGAGTCGCATAAGCATATATCAAGTTCTTGGGCTTCACTGAAAGACCCTTTTTTTTTTTTAGACTTTAATTTAATAAGAAGCAGCTCATAACCGCTTCATCTCAGCTGTTAATTACACATCCTTTATGCTGAGGAATGATCTCAGGACACTATTTAATGCATCAAAAGTTTAAGTAATTTAATTTAATTGTTTTTATTACTTAATCATGTCCAAGGCCACATAACTTGACGGAGAACAACCTGAACAAGGTATCTCAGTGTCATCCTGAAAGAAGAAAAAAAATGGACTGCTGTTAAACAATGTTGCCCTTCAGACTATATGAAAAAAAAAAATCTTTGAAATTATAACAGCTCAGTGATCAAGTTGTGATGTGGAAGATACTTTATTACCAGAATAATGCAAACAGCCAAATGAGACTCAATCAATCTGTTGGCCAAATAAATTAAGGAAAAAAAACAACATATAATCGCACACATAGCTATATTTTGTTTCTCCACTCAACACAATTCAAAATATAGGCCTATTTTTTCCAGTGTTTACAAACATTACTTACATTATGTTGTACAGCATCAGAAAATACTACCGACCCATATTTAGATGCTGTCTAGCAGGATTCTGTTTACATTTTTGGTGAGCTGACCATCTTGTTTACATTTGGATTATGAATTGTGCCTTTAAAACAGAAGTAGCAAGCTTCACATTATAAACATAATGTAAAGCTTATGTTCTTGTACAACATAACTTCTCATTTTTGCCTACACAATACATTAATAAATAGACAACACGAAAAGACAGAGTAATATATAGGTTTTATGAAAATATTTGCGTCAGGATTCTTGGTGTTTTTGACAACTCACTGAAAAGCAGCTCAACCCAAACAAGAAAACACAGTAAAATAAATCACAATCTGGGCAATAAACATGTAAATCTTGATCGATATGTACTTGCCTTCTTCTCTTTTTCAATAACAGCTGCCGTAAAGGCCTGCTGAGCACAAGCGGCCATAAAAGTATGTAAAATAAATTAGGAGAGCATAATGAGAGGCTCCAGCAATTTCCCCATAAATATAACATAACGACCACAACTAAAATGTCAGGGAATCCAGTAAATCAATTTCTCAGGGACAGGCCGGCCTTTATGTGCAGAGCACACAGTCATATTTATAATTCTTCCCCCCCCCATCAATGGATCTCATTTTTTGGAGAGAGGGCAGCCAGGGAAAGGGTGCAGCTCAACACAGGTCTCTCTCACATGAGGAAGGTTTAATATGTGTTCTATGTGATTCATCACCATGACACGGACACCTGAGGCCTGGGCCCGCTCCATTTCTACTGCCTAAATGGTTTCTTGGGGACTTTCCTACGCACGCACGCACGCACGCACACACACGCACACGCACACACACACACACACACACACACACACACACACACACACACAGCTGTGAGAGACAGAGAGGGACAGAAACAGAGATGGGTAATGGATTGACAGAGAAGGCCTCATTTAAAAAGAGAGAGCTATTTTGTCCTAGCCATGTAATAGATTGTGAGCCCACAGTTGTCCAGTGTCAACGGTGCAGGAAGTAACTCACTCACGATGTAAAGAGACTGGGAAAATCCAGGGGAAAATGAGATGATTGAGATTACAAGCCCATTTCAGATAACCAACACACTAAGAGAGGAGTATTCATAGAGGCACAGGGGTTACGGACCCATTACACCTTGTGAGAGTTACTTCAAACTAAATAACCCTATTATTCACCCAGCCGACTCTTCTGTTTCAAAACTTTACAAGTCCACAGTGAGCGTAAATACACCCAGTAGTTCAGCCTGGTGACATCAAAGCAAAATATCTGCGCCCTAGAAACACTATACAATCTTGTCCTATTGTAGCACTGGGCCATTACATCACTGACATCTCCACAGAGACATTTACAGGCAGCAGCACAAGTTGTTGTTTGACCTCATAAGAGCTCTTTGTTGTAAAAACAAATAAATCTTGCAGAAGCACCAACTGCATAGGAATGCAATTATTCTAATAGCATACCCAGCAAAATAAGTCCAGTCAGTTATAGACAACCCTAATAAGGAGTGTGTGATTGATGGTGGGATCACGGAGCCTTTCTAGAGGAGCATGCACGCATACATACACCCGTGCCTCTGTATCCAATGGGAAGAACCAGTGCTCCACACTCACAACTCCAAGAAATGTGATATTTTTGAAGGCCTGACTTGATGTCAAAGGTAACACTGTGGTACAGATGTAAAAAAGCTAATTGAATCAGTTAGGTAAATGGCAAAAAAGACATCTCGAGAACAAAATATGTTGCTGTGAACTTGAGATTCTCTTTGAATGTGCTACAATTGATTACATTGATATTACACACCATACATACACATTATATGAATATATAATGTGAGTAGTAGATTCAAGATCAGTTCATGAGTCAAAGTCTAACATAGGCCAAACAAGGCCAAAATGCAAGAATGGAAAAAATGTTTTACATAATGTTCAGAGTTTGAATCTAAGTTGTAACCAGCAAGCTCATTTAAGCTTCTCATGGGGAGTTAAATTCTACTGAAAATCTTTGGAAACATCCAATGTGAAACATACTGTAGCATCATCAGACAATATTTGGGGTGCTCTGAAAAAGTGCTGGAATAATTCGGACACACAAATTCTACAAGAATGTGCAGTGTTTCTGCAAGACAGAAGGCACACTATGATGAAAGTACCAAGAAACTTTGGTCTTCTGACAAACTTTCTAACAAACGCTTTTTAATCTGTATAAGAGAAGCATTATGTAATCTTGTCTGAAAGACAATAACTTGTGTTGGAACAACAATGATGAAACTGCAGAGTTCTTGTTGTGGACTATAATAAACTGTGCAAACAATATACAGTGCAACCTTCTCCCACATTTTCCATTCTGTTCTTAAACTCTGTCCATCAGCCTCAGCCTCTAGAGGTGGCTTGTTTAAGAAACAATTAGGGGGTATACAGAGCCATTTGCAGTCAGCAGGCCTTGCTGGGCAGGCCAGCCGGCTGGAGTACCTTTCACAACTGATTTATAACACTGTCGTCTTGGCAAGGCAACATAATTAATAGGAGCATGGACTTCTAATTCCAATGACTTCCACACCAAGTGGTTTTCATTTGATTTATGATGGCCAGCAACTTTGCATTTTATCAGTTCATTCAGTCATTATTTATGCTGATGATCAATTTCAATGGGTCTCTATCGTCTAACTTGCCACTAATCAAAGAGAATTAGGGTTCACTGCATTATTTAGAAGCTGCTAATTTATCTTTGACCAGGCAAGAGGAATAGTTGTGGGGGCACTCGCTGCAATACTCCACAGTGATTTTAAAGACACATTCAGCGATCATTGCACTGTGAATGAATGTGTTCATGACCATATGGAAACATAGATAGTACAGAGGTTTTAGTTGAGGGGTGAGTCAGAGGAATGACATTCTCATTGTATGAATTGTTGGCATTTGGATGCAAATATAAGAATGGTCTTGACGCAGATCAAAAAAGGACGACTGAGATTAAATGAAAGCATAATGCATGTGGGCAGAATCTTGACTGATGCCAGCATTTTTGGGACACTAGGCTATTCATTAAGTTCAGTAAATGACTGACTGTGCTCGTAAAATGCATTAACGTAGCAACAACGTTTGCAAAAGAGGCTGTTAAGGGCAGCACATTAAAGAAATCCTGGCCCACTAACAACACCGAGCCAACCTTGGCCTTTGCAAAATAGCGGGTCAATCTGTTGGTTATCTATTAAGCTTGACTTGTCTACATACTCAAAAGTAAATTGGGGTGGAGTAGTGAAATGGCGAATTCACAAAATCCACCTCCTCGGCATGTGCTGTAATTGCACTTCAAAGGTGACACATTCCCAATTTATGATTGATGAATCTAAAGCAGGCTCAATTTTTGGGAATCAGTGGGCATCATGTTGACCTGCCTCAGCCCAAAGGCATAGATGGACATATCAAAGCAAGACGTCTCTCAAAGTGTCAATATCTGTGCTCATCATACCAACACACTCCCAATCTTGGTTAAGATGATGCACAGCATTCTTGATGACTGTCCGCTCGCTGACTGATAAAATTGATATACATGAGATTGGTTGATTTATAAGTATATTTTCCTTCACTTCAAAGCCAGTTAATATAATTCAGTAGGCAAGCATGAAATATGCAACATGTAATTCATATCAGGCTGACTGATGCAGCTTAGGTCTGAGGGTCAAGCTACACAGAGAGAATACTTTAAAAGGTATAAGTCTTCTTTTAAAAGGAACAAGTTAGCACAAAATGACGTGATACGATTATAGCTATACTCATGGCTAATACATAAAATGGTTTTAATTTCACACACACTTTCGTATAATCAAACAGACCAAATTCTGTAAATACCCTATTATATAACAATCTGTATGGGAATTGTAGCACAGCACAATATACAGCATTTCATATAAGAAAGAAAAAGAAAAAGAACAGGTTACTAAATCCAATAAGCAGGGAATCTACTAGTCCCTTTGAAACAAACACACAACCAAGTGCAATTTACTGTACAGAAAATGAAAAATGCACTCTTCAGCTATTTGACAACAGGTCCAACGCAAATGATCAGACTCCATTTGTTAGCCCATTCCCTTCCCCTGATTCCCTGAGTGATAAATTGCATTTAGCAAACCGCAGGAGGCTAAGCATTCTTGACATGTTTTATTGATTTGCATGAGCTATATGCATGTAATCCTGTTTGTGGGTAAATCATGGCATGGGCAAATTCAAGTCACTGTGGGTTTACTTTGGGGGAGAGAAAATGGGAGACTCCACATGGGAGGTGGAATAGACCTGGGCAGGGCGGGAAAGAGATGTGGCCGCCCATTGGAATCTGGGAACCTCTATTAAGATTTATAGGTGTTGGGATTCTACGGACCTGAGGCATTATTCATGGTAAAGCTTCTCTGCCTGGGCCAGTTTATAAGATGAGACAAGGCTGACAAAGATGGAGGCCCTCTACAACAGGGCCAAGCTGCTTGAACATGGGGCTCAGTCACCTGACATACCCATGGCATCAGCTCCCACCATTCAGCATCTCACAGAAAAACACACAGGCCAGCTAAAGATTGACACAGTATTGTACAACACCAAGCTCAATTGTCAGTTTCTATCACCAGTTCCATGTTCTCAGTGTTGGATGTGCATTTCAACTATATGCACCTTCACTTAAAAAAACAAAATACACCCAAAAATATTACCTTTCCCTTTAAATTTGTCATGGTATAACCTCAGCTTTTTTCTCCTGAAATGGACTCACTACTTCAGAAGCATGCGCAGACTAACACTTCACACCTAACTACATTGTCATGTAGCCAAGACTTACTTGCAGAGCACCTTGGGTCCTTGTTTAAGAAGCCATGGCTATATTCCGTTTATTCAGCAATTTCCTAAGAATCCTGCGATACTTTATTTGGTTAGATGAAAACACAAGGATCACCTTCAACTTTATTAATGATGGTACTCTGGATGAAAGATGCTGGTGAAAATCTGCAACATCTGTTTGCTGCATTCACTTCTCAGCAGGCTCCACCTATTCCTCATGCCTAATGATGCTGATCCACACTGCAAGTTTTACGGACAAATGTGTATTTGGCTACATTCATCATCCTGAATGAGTGTTCCTGATGAGCCATCCCCTGGCCTGTTTCACTCTTTCTACCATACGTTAACAAATGACAACTCCTGCCACATGTTTTCCATTTGGGAGATGCAGGGAGAGGCAGGAGAAAAGGGTCGAGGGATTCTGAGGGCTAAAAGATGGGCAGCTTCAAGGGAAAAGAGTCAATGATGCCTACTCTTAACAGAATCACCCTCCATGTGCCATCAACTAACCACAGTACCATGAAAATACATCAATTATGTAATGCCTTCAAGGAACAGTTACAGAACTGATCCATGTCACTGCCATGGCCCAAACCCGAATCTTTCATGAGTGACATTAGCAGCCGACATACTTTTACTGTAGGTGGACTATAACCCCAGCAGCCAGTGGATGTATCCCTGCAGAACCACATGAAAGGGCAAACAGAAAATATATGGATATGGACAAGAATGTTAACTTGGATAAACAAGTCGATGGTCGTTCAAAGTCCTGGGGAGTTGCACCCCTAATAAATCATATTCCTTTTGATGTGCAGCTGGTTACAAGTTTAGAAGGGGGGGTAGTGGTTAGAACAGACGTGAGTC
The DNA here is from genome assembly GCF_021292245.1 of Micropterus dolomieu. NCBI lineage: Eukaryota > Metazoa > Chordata > Actinopteri > Centrarchiformes > Centrarchidae > Micropterus > Micropterus dolomieu. Next base: position 15,975,787 of record NC_060164.1, read on the forward strand.
AGGCACCAGGACACACCGCCTGCTTTTCTCAAAGCCTGGGAATACAAGTTAAGTGAAACTCTAGGGATGTGTGAGCATAATAAATAAGTTATAAATAAGGTCATGAGTGAAAACAGACAGACAGATGTCCTTGGATCCAGCTGCAGTTAGTGAGAGAAAACAATGCAAGGGCAGCAAATGTGCTGACAAAATTAGATTGCAGGGATGTGATGTGTTGGAGAGGCCTGAGCCTAAAAACACAGGCATTTGTGCTTGTATTTTCTGGGGATCAGGATAAGTCAAAGAGTCCTGCAGCAGTGGAGATGGATGCTCTCAAAAAGCCAAGCACATTCAGCATAAGCCAGTGTAAAAGTATTCGTCACACAAACAGCTGGGGAACCTCAGTTGGACTGACGGGGATAAATCATATCCAGGAAGCCAAAACAGACACAGCTTGATGCCGAGCCCAAGGCTAAAATGCAGACGAGCTAGTAATTGTAAGCTGCTACCACCCATTACTCCAGGATTCAACTCTCTCTGTCCTATTTTCAAGACTGGAGCTAGTCAGCTGATGTCAAATTAGTTTGCTGCTAAATTATGAGAGTGATTGTGCCTAGTTACAAAGGTGTCAAAAACTATATAGACTGTGTAAAGTAGCGATCACACACATTTTTTGTAGTGAACTTTTTCAAGTCTATGGGCATTTTTCCATGCTGCAGGAGCTCTCTGAATGCCTTGAATTGAAAAAGCTTCAATTCAGAGCTATAAACCGCTAGACATTATTGCCATTTTTTCCCCATTGTCCAATCGGAGGACAAACTAGTGGTAGCTGTTGCTGTATACCCGGAGCTACATGATTTTCCCAACTGTCGCCAACAGAACAGCATGCCTGGTGACAAATGCACTACTTGGGATTTCAGGCAAGTTATTTACAATAATTCAAACTGTACTAATAGTCAACTGCTAGCATACAGTTCATACATTATCACTGTAACATTTAGCTAGTTACAAGTCGCACATAACCTGTCATTTGTTTAGGCTGTTAGATAAACAGTGGGTTAGGACTAAAGCCAAAATAGAGAGTTGGCGTTAAAACAAACATAACCTACCACAAACAAATACTCAGTTGGTTGGCAAGACCAACCGACTCACTGTAATTAGTGGTCATATTTGTAATGCTAGGCCCTGCAATTGACAGCAGATTGTCAAACTGTCCCAGACTCACCCTAAAATAAGCCTTGAGCCGACCAATCATCTAGGCGGTGCTCCTGGACCGGCTGGTGGTAATGTTACTTCCTGTGAGAAGTATTCCGATTCTGAGTATTTCTATAGTCTAGTATTTATAGTATAGTATTTCTGATATGTCCTCTTTCTAAGGGTCCAATCTACATGTATCTACACTCACGTCATTGTACTATTTTAACGCAGCCGCTCACCCTCAATCACAGCCTGAGCAAGTGCCCCCCACCTGTTCATTTATTCATATATAAATATACACTGTCTATATATTTAAATAAGATACATATTTTTAGTTTACTACACAGCAAACAATAGCAACAATAGAAAGATTCACACACTGCTTTTTATATTATAAATTGTAGGCTTCAAAAAAAAAAGATAGGGTGCCATGTTTGTCAACCTGCAAAGCACCCTCTGTCTGATTGGGACAATGAGAAAATGTTCATTATTGCTCATTTTATACTGTTTGCAGGGTCAAAAGACAATGGCAATATTGACTTACTTGTCTTATGTTGTGTACCTTTTTGTTAAATATTAGGTTTCTACCGTTTCCTTAAAAGCAACCAAGCAATCAAGTCTGGAAAGTTATAAGTGGCAGAGATCGGTCGGTGTGATTCCGCAAATACATCAGGGCCAATTAGAGGTCTCTATTTAAAGTAAAAATGCAGAAAATGATTACTGTTGCAAAAATAACCACAATATGTGCACTCAGCTGACCTCCAAACCCTTCAGCATCTTGAAGAAAACCTCAGTCTCCCTGTGTTGTCTGTTTGAAGCCTATGTCATCCCTGCTTCGGATCTAAATGTGTAGACCTATTATGACAAAGTCATTCTCATGCATAAATATTAAAACCGACTTCATGACAGTAAATTCATTAATGGTGAAACAAACACAATCTCAAAGTAATACATGAAGGTGGAGATGTTTATTATGGCATGTTCTGCATTATGAGCTGTGAATGATGAATCACAGAGAGAGCATATTACTCCAATTTTCTCTGGGCCTTGTAACAACAAAGTTCATAGACACCAAATCAGTTTCAAGGGAACCCGGGGGCTACAAGTGCAAGACTGCTATATGAGACATTCATAATTTATGTGCACTTGATGTAGTGATATGTAAAAAACTTCAGAGGAATTTTAATGGGCTTGAGGCTGAGAAGGGAGAGAAAAATCTTTGAGATGGTTGTTTGGCCCTTTTTTTTTCCTCCAGTGAATCACTTCTACACCAAAAGGAAAATAAAAAGTTTCTGAAATCTAACAAATTCAGCCATTGAGCTTGTAATCATTGAGGAAAAAGGGAATTTCATCTTCTTATTTCAATGCTATAAGATCTGGTGGCTTAGTTCTCAAAAGCTCCATTACATGGCCCGAGCGGTGGCCAGCAATACTGTCCAATTCAGTCAACAAAGGAAAGCTATTTCCATTGATCAATGTCCTTCCACACAAACCAGATAGAGATTGATAATACACTTCGGCAAAATCCTACAGTCAATTAGGGGCTGATGAAAAAACAGTCCTGTGCAGGGACAACACAAGGTGTTAATAAGCAAGAGCAAAATAAATCACCAACTGGAAAGTCTATCCCTTCTCTTTGAATGAAACCATAATTTATTAATCTTTCAGACAGATGGGTTGTGTTTGCGTAGGCTATTGATCAGCAGTAACCTTTTATTATTTGTTTTCTCCGTTAGAAGCACAGATTAAAACAGATGAGAATTGTTTAACTCACTAACGCCCAGCATTAGGCTGCGCTCTCTTTACTCTGGAAAATGAAATGTTTTCACTGATGCTCATGTAGAAGAAATCATTGCAGAGAGGGTTGAGCCTGATCATTAATTTGTCAGCTCAATAGGAAAACCCTCTCCCGATGGTGATCCAATCGAGTGTCCATGCCCACTGAGCAGCCTTATTTGAATCAACTCAATGCCAGGTCTGATCAGGAGCAAGGGGACCGAGGCCAGGTTAAAAGAAAAAGACAGGCGAGAAGTCAAGATGGAGAAGAAGTCAAGCAGACAGCAGCATGTGATGAGACGGCACTGTGGTACGAACACACCAAACACGTAACAAATATCCTTGTAAATGGGTGCCTACAAACCTGAATCTATAGCATTTATGAAAAGATAACATATGAAAGAGAGAGCTTCACCTCTGTCCTTCTTTAATTCATATTTACAGTACTGCAAACATTGTAGTTGACCGATATGTTTTTTATGGTCAATGCCGATATTTAGAGAGCAAAGTGGCCGATGGATGATATACACTCACCTGGCATTGATTCAACAAGGTGCTGAAAGCATTCTTTAGAAATGTTGGCCCATATTGATAGGATAGCATCTTGCAGTTGATGGAGATTTGTGGGATGCACATCCAGGGCACGAAGCTCCCGTTCCACCACATCCCAAAGATGCTCTATTGGGTTGAGATCTGGTGACTGTGGGGGCCATTTTAGTACAGTGAACTCATTGTCATGTTCAAGAAACCAATTTGAAATGATTCGAGCTTTGTGACATGGTGCATTATCCTGCTGGAAGTAGCCATCAGAGGATGGGTACATGGTGGCCATAAAGGGATGGACATGGTCAGCAACAATGCTCAGGTAGGCCGTGGCATTTGGGCACTAAGGGGCCTAAAGTGTGCCAAGAAAACATCCCCCACACCATTACACCACCAACCTGCACCGTGGTAACAAGGCATGATGGATCCATGTTCTCATTCTGTTTACGCCAAATTCTGACTCTACCATCTGAATGTCTCAACAGAAATCGAGACTCATCAGACCAGGCAACATTTTTGAGTGTAGAATGCCGATATCAAAACAAAGAAAAGTCATGTATAATTCCATCATTCCATGCAGAGTTGAATCTATACATGGATATCTTAGTCGGATGGAATTAGATGGAATTTTTTATTAATGAAAACAAACCTTGGGTTTTGCTGTAGATTTGAGAATGCGACTGGTGTTTAAGGGAGAGTGGCGTACACTTTGCCAGAAGTTCTCTACAGTATAACAATATATTTTTAACGCTAGCCAGTAATGATTTTAGATTAGATTCATTAACTGAAACAGAAACAGTTGTGTGGGAGGATTAAAACTGGGTGAGGAAGAGCCAAACTCAGTCAACGCGTTGAGGTTGCTGAAGACAGTTTACTGTCAAAAATCACATACCATGGCAAGACTGAGCACAGCACTGAGACACAAGGTAGTTATACTATATCAGCAAAGTCTCTCCCAGGCGGACATTTCAAGACAGACAGGGGTTTCCAGATGTGCTGTCCAGGCTCTTTTGAAGAAACACAAAGAATCAGGCAACATTAAGGACCGTAGTTGCAGTGGTCAGCCAAAGAAACGTTCTGCAGCAGATGAAAGACACATCATGCTTATATCCCTTCGCAATAGGAAGCTGTCAGCTCAGAACTGAGAGAAAATTATGGGGACCCTGGCACACCCATCTACTGTCTATCGAAGTCAGGTCAGAAGTGGCCGTCATGGAAGCCTTGAGGCCAAAAAGCCATACCTCCAGACAAGGAAACAAGGCCAAGTGACTCAACTAAAACACAGGAAATATGGTGCAGATAAATGGCAGCAGGGGCTCTGGACTGGGTCAAATTTTTTAATATTTGGCTGTAGCAGAAGGCAGTTTGTTAGCCAAAGGGCTGAAAAGTCATAGAAGAATGAGTGTCTGCAGGCAACAGTGAAGCATGTTGGAGGTTCCATGCAAGTTTGGGGCTGCATTTCTGCAAACAGAGTTGGAGATTTGGTCAAAATGAATGGTCCTCTCAATTCTGAGAACTACAGACAGATATTAATTGATCATGCTATACCTTCAGGGAGGCATTTTATTGGCTCCCAAATTTATTCTGCAGCATGACAATGACCTCGAACAATTAGCGAAATCATAAAGAACCATCTCCAGCATAAAGATGAACAAGGAGTCCTGGAAGTGATGTTATGGGCAACACAGAGCACTGATCTCAAAAATCATCAAGTCTCTTCTGGCATTAAACAAAGAGAGAGAAGCAACTGAGGCTGTCTAAATCCACAGAAGAACTGTGGTTAGTTCTCCAAGATGTTTGAACAGAGAGTAGCTAGAAGAATTGATGCTATTTTGAAGACAAAGTGTGTTCACACCGAATACAGATTTGATTTTCTTCTGTTCACTCACTTTGCATTCTGTTAATTGATAAATATAATCCATTAACATGCCTATTTTGAAAGCATTCTTACTTTAGAGCATTTGCCAACTTTGCCAGCTTTTGTACAGTACTGTATGTTGGAAGAAAGCTGTTGACACACAACAAGATTTAATTCAGTGCAACCAAACCAAGTGAACTGAACTGAAGAGTGTAACTGCTAGGCAACACATTTAAAGTTTCCTGAATGCTAAACTCTATAACTTCGTCTTTGTGATTTGCATGACAAGCGATACTGCTGTAACTTTAGATAACTGGACTGCCCTTCATACTCTACTGTACAGCAGGGCCAGCAAAATCCCACAGCCAATATCCACAAAAATTGGTCTACAAAGACACGAGGGACTATACTTCAAAAATAGGCCTTGATTGTGCCGTGTGGGACAAAAAGCATCACTCTAGCTAACCATTCCTCCATCTTTCACTGATAAAACCCACTTTCCATTCATTACCCTTTATCATAAACACAAGTCTATGGGGAAGCAAGGCTTAGAAGTGGTTAAGCCTGTCCCTGGTTTCTTATTTCTAGGGAGCATTTATCTGATGATATATATTCCTTTTGGTAAGTGAAAGGAGTTATTCTGTTTCTAACAGGAAGGACATTGATAGGACATTAGGGATTTGTTTATTTCAACTCAAAGCCATACCATTTATCCAAGTTTATATTTCGCTGTGGGCTCAGACCAAATTATGTCTCAAGGCAAGACAAATCACAAGGCACAAGTCAAAATGCCAAGAGGTTCATGATCCTACACAGAGCCCTGATGGCAGGCTACACTTTACTGAAAGCTATGTTGCACTGTGAATTTTCAGACACAACAGCCTACGTGTTCCTGCTTGTTTGTGACTAGACCATGATGAATGTGACAGCTGTCATATGCATGTCAACTGTCTAGGTTTTAGACACTCAACAGAATGATGGGATTTGAAAAGAAGTTCATCTGTCTCCCTAATAAATCCATTGTCTTGTCTTCCTTGAACAAGAAATGCAGTGATGGACACATCCAACATTGCCAAACAGGCTTCGTGAAATACTGTAGATGCAGAAAGCTCATTCAGTTTAAGTGAGAGTGAAAAGTGAGTTGATGTGCTTGAGTAAACAACTCAACATCACTCTAGCAAACAACTGACAGACAGGACAGGGTGCGTTTACAATTTAGAGGATATAAATTACCTACAAACATTCTAAAACAAGTTTGGAGAAAAAAAAGTAGATTTAAAAAAAAAAAAGAAATTGTTTATGATAAGCCAGTGTGCAGTTGTACAAACATCAAGAACATCCTAAAAAATATTTGCCTGCATGTTGCCACATAAAGTGTTGTTGTTGTGGCCTGGTGTCTTTCACATGATCTGTCAAGAGACTGTGAGGCTGAGCCAGTTAGAAAAGCCTTCTTACGTAAACTCCTAAACTTAGCATCCCTCTGCTGTGACACAGGCAACAATGCCTCCTTATGTGCCCGAACAGAAGCTGTTGAACAAAACTCAACAGCTTGTGTAGAGAGGAGTTGAAGGGTCATGTAAACTTGCAGCGGACTAGGAGGCTCCAGAGTGAAAAGAAGAAGAATCCTTCTTTCAATCTCGACATTGTTTGTTGAGAGGGATCCCTGCCATCACAAACATCAATCCAAATTTCTTTACAGACGGGGCAAAGAGAGGAGACAAAGGGCGTCCACAACAACATGATACTGTTTAACAATGTGTGGTGTGTGTGTGTGTGTGATGTTACAGGGGTCTCCTTTGCAGCCTCAAGCTCACTAACCACTGAGGACCCCCTGGAGCTTTTGGAAGGATTTTTTTTTCTAACAAAGAACTGGATCTTCATAGAAGCATGCAAACGCTGGTGAACACCTTTTAACAATCCGATGCACAGAAGGCATTTTACCCTGATAAGCTTCAGTGAAGTATTAAATAAACGTCACAAAACATCCATTGGCCATGGCACATATCATGTAGAATAACTATGTCACATGTTATGTTTTAACTGCAATATGATGTGATAGAAGAAAATCATGTCATTATCATAATGTTTGTTAAATTTGATAGGAGTGAGTCAAGCAACATCACAACCATGTAAATAAAACATTTCCTCACCCAAGAGTTATGGCATGGAAATATCACCAAATCTAACAGAATGTAACTTGTAAAACAACATAGGGACAAACAACATTATTTTGATCATTATAATTTTGTTGTGCTACTGTTGCTTGATCATTGTCTTTTATATAAAACTGTACTCATTACAAGTGAAAAATCAGGCTTTTGTTATCTCTGCAAACATAAAACTGAATTTACAAAAGGTACCTCTGCCTTTGGCAGAATATCATTGATGCCATGTACCTGCTTTGACACCTCCTGGACAACAATATTATTTTACTACTTAGAAAGCCAGTCTGCTCTCATTCACTCTCCCATCTTCATCAACTAGCTCTGTGCCGTTCTTTTAAAACTGGAACAGCCACTACATACTTAAGCGCGGAAATAGGCAGATAGCTGAATGAAAGCTTGAAAACTGGCTTTAAAGCCACTGACTTTTCAAACAGTCTACAAGTGTTCTGGCAAAACTTCTTGCTGCAAAAGGCTGGATAATACCTTGAAGCACATAATGTGTTGTTTGAAGAGATTTCATGTTGTTAAGTTTTTCTATCTGTACTACTATCTGAAACTGTTTAGAGTTGGATGCCTGACACGAGGTGCTTGCTTGTGGTCAAATCTATACTTGCATTTTCAATTCTCACAAGTGCTAGAAATACCCATGGCCAACTTAAAAATCGCATGGCATTACATGACACTGTAACCCATGTAAGAGGGCACAAAGAAAATGAGGATTAGAGCATCTTAAAAAAACTTCCACCCACTTCTCTCTGCCATATGTTTCAGAGTTCCTGGTGTCCGCAGAGAGCCAGACATCTCGCTGCTCTGATCACTAACTAGCCAGCCAATCAAAGCCTTCTGGCCATGGAGCAATTATCTGCTCTCCATAGCATAGGTGGAGAATGAACCAGCAACCCCTGCAGCTCTCTCTCTCTGTCTCCTGAAATAACTACAAATGCCTTACATACTCTTACACTTGCATGTAAAACAGAGGGAAAAAAGGATTTGTTTTCTTCAGACTCAACTGAGATCATATTACATGACATGCCAAGTGCAAAGCCTGAAATTGCAGGGGTGGATTTTCACCTCTCACTGTTGCAAGGCATGAATTCTTGTCATTACATCAATTTATTTCAGTGTCATTTGTGTGGGCTAGAGTTTGTCTAATTGAATGAAAGACAATGTGATTTACATTGGACATGACTTTATAGCCCTTTCCAAGCCACCTACTGTACCAATGAAAAAGAAAACAGTTTTGAGCTCAGATAGTTCTCCTCACAGATAATCTGAAGGCTAAAATCCCTTGGAAGATTGAAGAAACAATTGAGTCAGCCCACAATTTGTCTTATGAGAGGTGCTCAGAAGTAAGACTTGCAAAACAATGCTTCCATTTTGTCATGGGGGAGGTTAACATTTTTATTCCTCAACAGACTGACCTTAGCAGGATATTGAAGCATGGCAGATGAGGATGAAGATAAACACTCGCAAATGTTGTTTGATGCGCTGTGCGTTTAAATTTGGTTGGTTGTGTCCAGTTGTGACAGAGTGAGATAACAAAAGGAGGAATACTGCACAATGAAAGTATTGGTTCTTGTATTTGTCAACCAGCATAAACTCACATCCCTGCTGTGGTCGGTTTGTAAAAACGTAATATAGACGGTGCCTCCTATGTAATGCTGAATAAAGTTAAAAGACACCTGGTTGACATTCACTCTACGATATACAGTATCTAGGTTTCTACTGTGTTGGATTCATCATCTCAAGAGGGGAATATGAATCATGCAAAACAATAAGAAGTATTGAAGAAACAAAAATAGTGATTTGGAAGAAAACTATTTGAGCAATTATGTAGAGAAAGTATGAATAAACAGTTTAGTGGAAAAGATTCAGGGATATAACAGTTATAAAGTTAATAATAGCAATAGTCTATGTTTTCTTAAGGGATATGGCTAGTTTTACTTTTTATGATTCCGCTTTGAGTAAAAAGGTGTTTGCCTGGAACACAGTGTCCAGGGGCCCTTGGCTGCACTGGGCATGATCGTGGGGTCTGTGTGAAATCCAAACTGACTGATCCAGGGCAGCGCCAGGATTACACCACTTCCCCCCTGAATTCTGTCCTTCTTAACAATGGGCTTCCTGTAACCACGGTCAAGTGAGCCGTTAGTTAGCCAGTGGAGCCGCAGAGTGGTAGTTCAGGGCCACTGTGGGAAAAGGCAGGGGACTCTAGCATCATGTTACTATTCCTCCAACATAAAGCCCAAAAGCCCCCACCATCAGCATCACCACCAACCACTTTGCTCCCAGTGCCTTCAGGAGGTGTCAGGTTCTGGCACCTGCTGGAGGCCCTGGCAGGTTCATGCCCCTGGCAGGTTCAGATGTCAGTCCAGCAAAGAGCCTGTCAGTGTCTCAGTGGTCAACATTGTGACTTGCAGTAGTCACTACCCTCAACTGGAAATACTCTTATTGTAAATGTCATACTTCAAAATATGAAAATGCAGTTCAAAATAATACATGATTATGACTTTTCTTTAGTTATAATAGATATTGAAATTAATATTGTGAAATAATAACATGCTGCTAAATTTAGTAAAGCACTTACTGAAGGAGAAAGGATGATTTATTTCTAATATCTTCTCACCCCAAGTCCTTATTAATAGTGGTACCAGAAATTCATTGATATTATAAATAATTTGAGCACGAGGTCAATACTATGTCACTGAATTATCTCAATTTGCTTTTGATAAAATTGTTTCTGCAGCAAACCTTTTTTGAAGGAGAGGTGGCTTATGAAAAGGACCATTATTATCACTATAGATAACAGCCAAAAGACAAAACTTGCTATATTTAAATCATTATTTTTACATTTTATTCAATATTATTTTACTTTTAGTCTATATCCCAGACCCTAGGTTACCAGCTCCAGATATCCAGGCACCCCTACTTGCCCATTTTCTATGCTCTCTAGCACACCTGAACCAGCTGATGCTCAAGCCCTGATCCAACAATAAGGGCTGGTGAGTTGCATCAGGTGCATCAGGGGTGTTCGAAACATAACAAAATGAGAATGTTACTGACTATTTTTGTTGTGTTATTGATTTATTTCCCACTGCTTGGGTCAATAAACTGATGACGATGACAGCTGTGTGTACGGTAGATAGGCTACCGCGAAAACACTTACATGTTATGGATTCACAGTGTATAAGAAATTAACATTTATACACAGGCATAGTAATTGTACTACGTAAGAAACAGTCTTTTTGCACTAATTACTTAGCTATTTGGCACTCAGTTATAGCGTGATGGATATCGATTTAACAGTGCTCATTATCGCGCATTAGTAAACAACGTCGAGAGCTAACAGTCAAAATCTTTAAAATGATTGATGAATATGCCCTTGTTTTCTCAGACGCCGTACATATGCTGGGAAAAGGTAAGAGGGAGGATAATTTATTCAGAACTGATCTTAGGTGATTCGCGCTCTCTGCCACTGTCTGAAACAGTGACCCCCCACATCCCGTCCCATGCGCTGGTTTGCCCAGATGCGCAAAAAAACTGCGCCTAAGCCATATAATGGCAGGGAAAACCCTGGGGTGGTGGGCTATTAAGTGGAAGACGGACTGAAAAATCTCCCAGCACAAAGGCCATCAATAACACAGATCTTTTCTTTAGTGATGTCTTTAACAGTCTGGGAGTGCTCCATACCAGGTTTAATTATGCCACACAAAAAAAGAATGTTCTCGGTTATGTCCTAAATCACAGTGCAGTAACACCCAGCTCAATAAGTCTTTCTTGAACAATGCCTCCTGTGCCATCGACATCCTCTCACAGAATACAAAGGTGTATCATTTGGCCAGGAACGATAATTAGATGTGGAATTTACTGAAACTGTCAATGGTAACATCAATAGAGGGGCTCTTAGTATCTGTCATCCTGCAAATCAATGACAATTATCATCTATGAATTCAAGAAAATGATAGCTTTCAGATAAACTGCAGAAGAAGAAATTTGAGACATTTTTATTACTGGTTTATTATTTAACTTGGTTCTATAGTATTGTAATTTGTCCTAGATTAGAACAAGTTAGTTTAGATTAATTTTAACCATTCTCTTTCCGTGGTGAATTTAAACAATTATAGCTGGACTGGTGTCCTTGCAGCTTCTAATATTCAGTAGTAATATGAATACAACGAAAGAAAACCTAACATGACAAAGGTGTCAAATAGGGGTGTGACGCAAGATTAAAATGTGACAAGATTTCTGATGATTCAGGTTAAAAGCTGTCATGACAAGACATGCAATTGGAATGTTTCACACGCTCTCAAGCCATAAATCAATTTTTTTACACAGTGAAAAACAAATCTTTCTCGAAACATCAGAGAACACAGATATGTGGGATAGATTTTGAATGTGCAGAAAGTTTTGAAAATGAGCAGAAAACTGCTGAAACACCGGAACTATTAAAGTCCAGGAGTTTATAACTGAGGTGAAAAGGTGACACGTGCACATTTAACCACATTGGCACACTTATCAAAACAAAAGACAAAAATGAGGAGACATGCCTGCATGTGTGTTGACTCAGCAGGGATGATATTACATGAGAAAAGTTATTCTACAGGAGAAAACATTTCTGAAAGCAACAAAGACTGCCCGAG